>NW_006443566.1:139569-179142 GCF_000325575.1 Pteropus alecto | reverse complement strand
TTTTGTTCTCAATTTCATTTAATTCTGCTCTAATTTTTATTATTTCTTTCCTTCTGCTGACTTTGGGCTTCATTTATTCTTCTTTCTCTAGTTCTTTAATATGTAATGTCCATTTGGAATTTTTCTGTTTTCTTGAGATAGGCCTCTAATGATATGAACTTTCCTCTTATTAGCCCTTATTATCGCTTTTGCTGTGTCTCAGAAGTTTCGATATGTATTTTCATTCTCATTTGTTTCTATGTATCTCTCAATTTCCTTTTATTTCATCTTTGACCCAGTCATTCTTTAGTAGCACGTTGTTTAATCTCCACTTTTCGCAGCTGATCTCGTTTTAAAGTACCGTGGTTGGAGAATATACTTGGTATGATTTCAATCTTCTCAAATTTGTTGAGGCTAGTTTTGTGTCCCAACATATGGTCCATCTTTGAGGGTGTTTCATGTGCACTATAGAAGAATGTATGATCAAGTATTTTGGGATGAAAGTCTCTGTAAATATTAATTATGTCCAATTGGTCTAATGTGTCACTTAAGGTTATTTCCTTATTGATTTTCTGTTCAGATGATCTGTCCATAGCTGTCAGTGGGGGTATTTAGTTCTCCCTTTAGTTCTGTTAGTAGTTGCTTTATATATTTTGGTGTTCCCTGATTGGGACTATATATTGATGTGTTATGTCTTCTTGATGTGCTGTCCCATTTATCATTATAAAGTGTGCATCTTTGTCTCTCATTAACTTTATCTTGAAGTCTACTTAGTTAAATATAAGTGTGGCTACACTACTTTTGTCTGGATGCCATTTGCTTGGAGTATATTTTCCCATCCTTTCACTTTGAGTCTACATTTGTCCTTGCAGCTGATATGTGTCTCTTGAAAGCAACATATGATTGGTTTTTTCATTTGTTTGTTTGTTTTTTATGTAATCTGCTACTCTGTGGCTTTTTATAAGTGAGTTAAGTCATTTACATTTAGGGTGATTATTGATATATGAGGTTGTCCATAGCTATTTTATCTTTCGTCTTCTGGTAGCTCTGAGACTCCATTGTTTCTTTGCCCTTACGTTTCTATTATTGTAGTTTGGTGGTATTCTATTATTTTTCCGTCTGTGTCCTCATTTTTATGTTGTGTGTCTCAGTTCTGGATTTTTTGTGTGGTTACCGTAAAGTTTATGTTGTTTCATATATACAGTAGTCCTTTATCTTCTACATTCCCCTTTGCAGATTCAGACCTGTACTCCCTCCCTTATTTTGTTTTAGTCTCAAATTATCCTTATTTATGCTTTGAGTTCATTTCTAAGTTGCAGTAGCTTCTTTTTCTTCTTCTAAAATTTTTTTTACTCCTTTAACCATTATGTAATAAATAAGTTTATAATACTCTATTCTGAATAAGGGTTGCAATTTCCTGTTTGTCTGTTAATCATCTTACTCATAGTTTTGTATCTGTTTGTCATTTTGTTTCCAAGTAGAATAAACCTCCATGAAGTATTTTTAAAAATCAATCAAAACTCTAATTCTATTATCTTTGTGATCTTGGAAAAGTTACAAATCTTTCTGAGTTTCTATTTCCTTCTCTGTAAAATAAAAACTCTCACACTTACTCACTGGTTTGTTGTGATAGTATAACAATTTTTTCTAATATTCTTAGAAACATCTCTAATGCATGTGCCTTTCCAAAATGTATTTCATGCAGTACAGTATGGTGAATGCATTTGAAGGTTTAATGATTAATATGAATGAGTAAAAACCAAGCACAGGACCTGGCACCTACAAGACAGTAAACTACAATGTTCTCTCATTCTGTAATTATCTTTCTTCTCGGTCTCCATCTTCTCCGACTTGAGTACTAAGTACTTTTTAGTCTTAATATCATGACTCTTTTTTACTTGGAAAATTTTAGATGCTCCAAACTGGGCAACCCCGGCAAACTATAACATAGCATGCCAGATGAACTGCTCTTGCCCTTGGCTGCCCTGGGCTATCCAAATGAGAATCAAATAAGTAATGATAAATATGAACAAACCAACCAGCAAAAAAATCAAGTTCTTGGCAACCAAGAAAATCTGAGTGAATTCCAAAATATACAGATATTTTATGTTCCACATTCTCTAACCATAATTAAATTGCAAACCAGAAATTTTACAAGAAGAAAAAAATAACCTAAAGAGAAAAAATAGTCCTTACAATATAAAATTAAGACAGCCTTCAAAACTGTTCCTACCCAAAGACATAATTAAAACATATTACAAATAAAAAGAATACCTGATATCAAAATATCGACATAGCTAAATAATATGCAGTAGAAAATAGTTTAAATGCTTTCGTTACTAAAAAAAAAGAGAGTGACAATAAACTAAGTGTGCAAAGAACACTTTAAAAAATTATAATAAAAGTCATAGAGAATTAAGAATCAAAGTTGATGACCCAGCCCTATGACCCACTGACACATCTCTCTGTACACAACCTGTACAAAATTGTTCATAGCAGCTTTATTTCTAATAGCCCAAAACTGGAAACAATTAAAATACCCTACAATAGGTGAACTAGTAAACAAACTATGTACATCCGTTACTACTCAAACTATGTACATCATTACTACTCAGCAATAAAACAAAAGAACTGTTGATACATGTCACAACGTGGAAGTGTCTGAAGGGTATACTGTAATGATTTCATTTCTATAACATTCCATTCTTGGAAGAACAAAATTATGTAGATGGAGAACAAATTAGTTTCTGGGGTTTAGGGATGGTGGCGGGGGAGCGGGGGGGAGGCGGAAGGGAGGTATGACTGTAAAGGAAGAGAGCAAGAGAGAACTCTGTGGTGATGGAAGTGTTTTGGATCTTGAATACGGTAGAAGTTACACTAATCTACCTGTGATAAAATAGCACAGAAATATGTACATGCATTAGACCAATGGCAATCTCCTGGTTTTAATTCATACTATTGTCATGTAGGATGTAACCACTGGGTGAAGGGTACATGGGGCTTCCCTATACTATCTTTGCAGTTTCTTGCAAATCCATAATTATTTCCAAATCGAATGTTAAAAAAATAAAATATTTAAATAGAAGTTAAAAAATCTTTTTCTTTGAAAATACAACTTAAACTCCCAATGAGTTTGACCAAGAGAAATAAAAGAAAATGAAAATACACAGTTAGGAATAAGAAATAAGGTATAACCTTAACTATAGAAGAAATTAAGAGACTTGACGTATTCAATGGCAATAAATATGAAAACTTAACATTAAACTGACCTAGTATGGGTCACTTTTCAAGGTAGAGTCTCCCTGCATGGCCACACAGTTTGTGCTCACTGAATCCATTCCAATTAAAATCCATTCCCATAAAACTTAACAGACCCATAGAGGTCTGGGGTGGGGGTGGTGGGGCTGAGGGGATGGGACGGACAACTGTATGTATGACCCAGCTTTTTCTAGGTGCAGAAGACAGAGCAATTCACAAGACTCAATCTATACCTTCATGCAGTTTATAAATGCAAAAGTTCTAAAGAAATGAGTAAGCTGAATCCAGTAAGAATATTTCTTAAAAATACAATTCAGACACAGAAGATATATATATTCCAAGAATGTAAAGATGGTTTTGCAACAGAAAATCTTCAACATAATTCATTATATTAAAGTAAGCAAGAAAACCATTTGCTTCTATCAATAGCTGGCAAAAAAACAAAAACAAAAAAAATAAATAAAAATAAAAATAAAAAATAAAATAATTTAGCTGCCATTCTAAGACCGAAGTAAAATGTTAATATAATGAAGCTAAAACAATATTCTAAATACTAAAGATAAATATACTAAAGACTACTGAAATAAAAGAAAAAAGCAAATAGTGCATTAAAAAGCAAAACAGTAAAACTACTGTCATAAAATCAGCATCAGACAAAATTACTGATTATTTTGAACCTAGAAAATAAGAAACACTAAAAAAAGATTAGCATTAATAACAAATTTAATAAGATGCTGTTTATAAGAATATTTAAACTAATTTTTCTCTATTACAGAGAAAAACAAATGGAAAATTTAAAAACGTTGATCTACTATAATAAAAAAATGATAAAATGTCTAGCAATGCATTAACAAATGTAGCTAGAGGGTGTATATGAAAGATTCTAAAATTTTACTGAAGGATATAAAACAAAAACTGAATAAGTGGAAGGCTATGCCATGTTTCTGTAATGTGTTTTATTATGTCCGTTTATAAATTAATATGTAAATGTAATGCAGCTTTTGTCAGAATTCGAAAGGACTTTATTTTGTAACTGGATAAAATGATTGCTTAAGTAAGTTGCATATTAAAAAAAAACAGGAAGGGGAAGAACCTGATATCCTGTAAATATGTCATATGTAAGTATATACTGTACATCAAAATGCTTGATTTTGGCAGAGGACATTTGTCAAACAATAGAATCTAGAAATAATTCAGCTGTGTACCTATTGATTGAAGAAAGACTCATGATCCATCTAGGACTGTGACCACCTCGTTTCCAACGTTATTTTCTTCCATTCTGTCTCAGGCACCCATACACATTTATAACCCCTATCCCCAAAATCTCAGTCAAGCATCTCTCCAACAGTGCCTACCTTTCCAGCTCACTCACCTTAGTATATACATTCCAAAATATCTGACCTTATTAGGAATGGCCATCCTTTGGTTCTACCATATTTTTTTCCCTATCAACAATTTCCCATTGACCAATGACTACTCTAGCTTAGGAGGGTACACACAAGCACAAGTTTGTTTGCCCTCCCAAGAATATGTTAATATATTAAATCTTAATAATGAAGAACATCATCATATATTTCTAGATTTATACAAAATTGAGAAAAGATGCTTCTAATAAAGAAAGAAAAAGGAAGTCTAGAATATGCGGGTGCAGACTACAACCAGAGCCATAATATACCCAGGGGCGACAAAGCCTCAGGCAGCAAGGTGGGAGGAAGAAGGGGATCAAACATTATACATGAGGGGATTTTTTGGTAATGAGAACATTCCAGTTCTTGTTATAATGGTTACATAAGTGTATATATTTATTAATACTCTAAAAAATATAGTCCTAAAATGGGTGCATTTTAAATATACTTTATAATAAAAAATTTTAAATTGCCCTAGGAATTCATCCTTGACAGACACAAAACACGCAAACTTATTCACCACTCATTCATGGGCAACTGGTCGAAGAAACTGTGTAATCCACAATGGAGCATGTGCAACCATAAAAAAGGAATGAGCGCTCCATGAATTAATGATGTATGGAGTGCTTTTTCAAGTTACATTGTTATGTAAAAAGCAAGATTCAAAACAGTGTGTTCAGTATGCTACCTTTTGTATAAGAAACGTAAAAAATAAATTGCATAATTTTTGCAAAAAGAAACACGGAAGGAATAAACCAGAACCTAGTGATAACAACACGTGGGGAGGGAATGAGATCACCACGGAGTCAACAGGGAGCATGATGTCTCGGATTTAGCTTATTATTAGATGGTATTGACTTTAGAGCCATGGAAATGTTTTAATTATTCCAAAGATTAAATATAAGGGATGAAAAAAGTAAACCCTACAATGAAATACAAGCAAAACAAATGAACTTATATCTAATAGATAACAAAAATTATCTATTAGAAAAAAATTATTCAAATAATTTGAACACTGACTATACATCCGTAGTGAAATACCACCTGAGGATGAAAAGAATGCAAATAAATTTTTACATTTTCTTAGTAGGTTTGTGGTTTGGTAGTTCCACTGGTATTGTAACGTAAGTCATTTTGTAAGAGTGGTTTAATCATATTTATAGTAATGAAAAGTGAACCATGCAAGAGGTACGTGTAAGCAGGCATGTCTATAAATATACATGGGTATGTCCTCTATCTAGCACTACAAGATCAGTGTTTAGAGAAATGTTGGTTGTGTGCTTAACATAAAAAAAAGGTGGTATGAGTGTGACACACGGGAATAATATTTAACTAGCTTAAAATTTCTAGTCAAGAAAATACGGCTAAAGGAACACAAATTTTAAAAGGAGAAATATCTGTGGTCAGGAGACTATACTGCTTCCTGACATGGCCAGCTGAATGCTTGGAGCACCTGTGGCATGTGTAGACTTCAGACTGCCGAGACACAAGGATGCTGTGTAGCTTGAGGTGAGGCCAGCTGTCAATACCCAGGTCTTCACAATGGAGGGAATCTGGCAGAATTCTCAGTGGACTTCATTTGCATTTATCTACTCTACTTAGAAATCACTACATCGCTTATTTCCAGTTCACTGTTCTAGACTACCTTTTTGTCTGTTAAAAAAGACCACAAACTGCTTGCAAAAGAATGAAGGAAAATACATATATACACACAAAATGATAAACTATACAACCTTAGAAAGACAAGTTTTCAAATGAGTATATCCAATTTTGTTCCAGAAAAAAATTAAGTCCCAAAAGAAAAAAAAAAAAAGCATTTTTTCCCTCTATGTGAATTATAAAGATTGACTTAAGGAACAACAGAAAAATCAAGAAGAGATGCTAATACTGAGAGCTAACACTTATTTAGATGCACTACATCAAGGTTTACACTCTCTAATTCACTTAACGCCCACAACAATCCTATGAAGTTGTTACTACTGTTATCTCATTTTCAGTATGAACAAACTGAAACCCAAATGGGTTAAGTAACTGCTCCAAGATCATACATACAGCAGTAAAATAATTGAACTGGGATCTGAGCTCACTGATTCCAAAAGGCCACACTATTAACTGTTATGCTATACTGATTTCTAGGAAACCCGCAACAAGCAAGCAATACCCATTTTTTAAAATTAAGCATTCCAGCATGTAAAAAAGAATCTTCCCAACTGTGAATCTCGCAAAAACATGAAGTTAGCAACAACAGAAACAACAGCCCAGTCTATGACTACATATGAAAAAAGTAGAAAGTGGTGGATCCTAGGGAGAGCTTGGCCCATGGAAATCTAAGGAGCCTGGCCTTGGACATAGGCAGAGAGGATGTGAGCTCGCTGGCCGAGGAACTGCACTTGAGTTGCTTCAATGGCAAGATGAGGTGTGTAGACCTTAACAGCAGGTGTGAAACGGGAGGTTTCCTCTAACCACTTTGCCAGGAAAGATTCAAAATGGTATCAGAAAAAAGATGGCTGCAATTTCCTCTAAATAAATATTTATTTACAAATTACAAATTATATGGTATGGTATGGTATGCCATACACCTGAAACTAATAGAACACTGAATGCCAACTCTAATTAAAAAATAAAAATAAATTATCAATTACATTTTTGCTATATTACCTAGAACACAAAAGAAATCCTAGTTTAAACCTAAGTACCAAATTGATTAGGCAGCTAACAGGACAGAAAAGTCAACAGCTTTTTCTTATTAGCAATACCTATGTAGATTCTGAAATGAGAAATTCTTTTGACACAAAGGAAAAAAGAAATCCTAGGAATAATTTTTAAACAGAAGGTTCATGACCTATGCAAAGAAAACTATAAATTTAAAAAACAGTATAAAATCTGAATAGACAGATATCTCATTTCCTAATGGCAAATCCTAGCAATAAATTATTGGTTTTCACATAATTAATATAGAAATATCATGTGATTCCAAAGAGAATTCCAGTTTTTAAAAACTGATCAAAATAATGAAATTTTTGGTTGAAAAAATTGTTAATTATGCACTATTTCAAACAATTCGAACGATAAGTTACTGGTTGGGTGAAGACTTCAGCAATATATTTTAAAGACAAAGGGTTAGTATCCATATTATAGCTTACAAAGAACTCTTTATTTAAAAAAGAAACCACAAAAAGGAAAAATGGGCAAAGGATAAAGTGATCTTTAAGATTTATATGTAAAAAACAAATTAAAAAAGAGTGAGAAAGGACTACCCTACCAGCCACAAACATATTATAGAGCCACTATCATCGAAACTGTCTCGGCAGGCCTCTGCAGCAGTCACACCTGCAGAAACCTTCTACGAATGTTTTTTAAAGTGTAAATGAAATACACAGGATTAAAGAAAACCAGTTACACTCAAATACATTACCTTCCAGGGTTAAGAGGCCATAAAATACAAGGCCCCAAGGTAGATCCAGTAGTTGTGGGAATCTACTAGGACAGAAGTGGTACTTTAGCTCAGTGGGATAGAAAGTTTATTTAATGTGTGTTGCTGGCACAACTGGCTATACACATGGAGAATGAGACTGCTCCCTATCTTGTGTCACAAGCAAAAGTGAATTCAAAGTTATTAAAGATTTAAAAAGAAAAAATAAAGCAAAAGTCTCAGATGAGGTTAAGGAGATTATACGTACAATCTAAGAGTTGGGGAATCGTGAAAGTATAACATATTAAAAAATAGCTTTTAAGGAAAAAAAAATCATAAACAAAGTAAAGAAATAAACAGTTTAGAAACAAGGCTTAACAGTGGATGCATCTTTGTTGGCTTGGAGGGACCTTCACAATCTATTGTTAGATAAGAACAGCGACATGCAGAGATGAATATACGATGATCCCATTTTTGTAAAATAAATAAAATAGTGTATATATACATATTTAGTGTATATATACATATGACTAAAGGAGCATGGAGAAATGCAGGAAGGGTACACATGCCAGGTCGTAACAATGATTACCCCAGGAGGGAGAGGGGAAGAGTGAGAGGTCGGGTGACGGGGGCAATAAAGGATCCTGTAAAACAAGGAGTCCTTAAAATCACATCCATGACGTTAACACTTTATATGTATATATCCACAAAAAGAAATACATGACGGTAATCTCATTAAAATATTGGGTTAAGAGTAATGGCTTTTCAAGTGGTAATCATCGACACAAATCAGAACACATACATTCCCATAGCGCACATTTGGTTTTAAGAAAAAAAAGAAAATCCAACTCAAACTGGCTTAAGCAAAAAAGGAATTTATTGTCTCACATAAGTGAAATGTCAAGTAGTAGTCTGACTTCAGGTCCAGTTTGATCCAGAGGTTCCAGACTGCATCAGGGCTCCAAGCTGGACTCCCTCTTACTTCGTTGGTATTGCCTTCAGGCTGACTCCTTTATGTTAGAAAAATTAGCTGCAGCAAGTTCAGAAGGCGAATCGTTACACCACACTATTTCCAAGAAGGTGTCTTTGGCAGCAGCTCCCGAGGAAGCCTCAGCAACCACCTTGCATCTAAGTGACCTGATCTGGGTCAGGTGCCTTTCCCTGAACCATTTATTGTGTAGGGAGGTGAGGTGAGAGTGGCGGGTGTGGCACTGTTTAAAGACAGCAGGGCTAACTCCAGAGCTGGAGGTGTGAAAATCCCATCCAAACCACATGTGTGATGATGGGGGGCTGTTTGCCAAAGAATAAGTGGGTGGTACTGTGAGAGGAGTGGATGCTGGATGGGCAACCACAGTGTACATGAATAATTTTAAAAAATAATAGAAATAGCTAATAACAGATTTAAAGTGCTCAATTCGTTAGTATTCAAAGAAATACAACTCAAGTTACATAATTTGTTGCTCATCAGGTTAATAAAAAAAGAAAACGTTTGTGTGAGAGAGATGGTAAGGGCGCAGGACCAAGAACAGGACCCCACATTGCTATTGGAAGTGTGCGTGTATACGAAACAGCTTTAACTAAAGGGCACTTAAGCAAATTTTACACACAATCGGAAATATCACTGGTTTCTAAATATGAAACAAAAAACTAGCAACAAATAGTAAAATTTAAACCCCTTTAATGTAACAGAAATTGACTACCTTATTTTTTCCCTCCAACCTCCAAGATGTTTCCATTTTGGAAGAAAAAATAATCAGATTCCTGGGTAAATCTATATTCTTTAGCTCCAAGACTTGACTTAGCCAATCTCTTTCTATTTTCTTTCAACATTCCTAGATGAAGTCAATAGTTGATTAATCTCAGCATAGCTTGTGTCAGAACTTGTAAAATGTCTTCTGAAAACTGACTAAATACTTTTACTCCATACTCAATAGGGAAAATACATGAAAAACAAAAAAACTTCCTAAGTATGACTGTTGAAATGGACCCCAAAACATAGAAGCATAATGCCTGAATCCTGAGAGGACCTACAGTTTAGAGTACCTACAGGATTATCCCAGTTCACTTGAAAAATCAGAAAAATAATCACTAAACTGTATTTAAAGATATTACGGCAATGAGGTAGATCTGTGCCATCCCACAGGTAGAATAAGCAGTAGTATAAGAAGGATCTTTTTTATGAGCATGGGGCCAGTCCCACACTTTGTACAGAATCATGTATATTTCTTAAGTATGCAAACTACAGTGAATCAAAATCGAGTCCAATTCCACTGCACTCAATTAGAAGTCAACACCAAGTGTGAATCTGTAGATGGCAATTAGGTACTTGAAAAGAAAATACCCCCAGATTTTGATTTTGAACAAAAGACTGTTTCTAGGTTTAATTTCTTTTCTCAAGTCCAATTACAAATAGGAAGTTAAGGTGCCCAACTTTGTACTACTCTAAGTAGAGATTCTCATTCCTCCCTGAGAAGGTTAAAGAAGTAACGGACAACCTACTGCACTACCTTAACTTTTAGGTCAAATGATTCACATGGTTGGCTTACACTGATGAGATTTACTCTATAACCAAAAATCTGAAATAGTATCATACATAAAAAAGAGCGATCAAGAAATGGGAACACTCAACAATGCTGTGTTAATACTAAGAGCTAGTAACTAGCCACAGCGAAGGGAGAAGTGGTTACATGGACTCAGCAGTGAGGATGCCTTGACTGGAATCCAGCTCCATCACTGATTAGCTATGTGATCTTTGGGAAGTTACCTAATCTACTAATATTTCATTATCCTCATCTTTAAACTGGATATAATAGCAGTAACAACAATCTCTTAAGGTTGCTGTGAGGTTTCATGAGATAATCCAGCACTTAGAACAGCACCTCACACCAAGAAGTTTTCAATTAATGCTAACTATTACTTTTAATATAAATTGAATATCTGTTTGTTTAGGTCTATACCGGCACTCCTAGAATTCAAATCACTATATCCTAATTGTTTTAATCTGCACCATCTGCAAAAGGCACTTTAAAATTACTTCGAATGACTGGAAAAGAAAAAATGAACAAAATCCTCAGTTATTTAACTGGGTAATCTGGATATTGCAACTACTTCACGTAGAAAACCTCCACTAAGAAACAATAAGCCTGCAACAAAATAGTAAAGTGAAAACCATAAAATATAATAGAACTTGAAAAACACTATATTCAGATGTTCCCCAGCTGATGAGAATAATAGGGAAATAAATGTATAATACTTCCTGCACAAATGCATTTCAGGAAAGCAGGCTATATTTATTCAAAAACTCTATAAAAGGTTACAATATAAGTCAAACAAAATTAGCTTTTATCGCTGAATTAAGTGACTCATATGTATCCAAATTCAGACCAAATCAAGACACAGAAAGGTTATTATATAGCCTAAGGAGCAAAAAGCAATAAACAGAAATTTCTTGCAATAAAGACACTACATAAACATACAAACTTATAGTTTTAACGTAACACAAATTGGAAGTAGACGTGTTGGCTACCTTTCCTCAACATTAAAGTAGTAAATGTTTTATACTTGGTAAAAACATACATACTGAATAAAACTTTCAATCACATGTCTAACTAAAGTGTGAGCCAAGTAGAATGTAAGGTTTTCTCATGCGAAGATGGACATTTCACAAAGAACCCAACTTGAAGTAAATCCATTATCACGTGTATTGCATAGGTGACCCATAAAAATGTTTATCATCTGTAAGTGTATATAGAAAACAAACTGCCAAGAAATTATATCGGAATCTTACTGAGGGTATTATAGAGACCTGCCTAGAAGACAGATTACTTATTTGGGGGCTTAAATAGCAGAGATCAATGTAAATTAAATAACATATGAGTGAAAAAATATTCAATATACAACAACAAGAGGTTAGAAAACTGAATACTGTGGAAAAGATTTATTAGTCTGTACAAGGTGGTTTTGATAAATTATTGACTACTGTTACAGTAAATTACCAAGTTTTCATTGCAACAGCATTTTCCCAAACACATCAAAATCTGGAAGCAATATGCCTTTCTCAAATTGTCATTTAGTGTTCTTTTTTTCCCAACCCTCAAAACACAGACATAGGTTTTTGAGTATCATATAAGCCATTTACGGAAGTCATAAGATAGATATTCATAAACGATACGTAAGCTAATTGAGGTACCTGGACAAACACCACCAACATTTATGAAACAAGGTGTTGTTTTTAAAAGTGGTAAGTACTAACATGAGCCACATAAATACACTATTAGTGTCCTTCCGTAACCAAAACAGGAAACCTTATTGCCATTCTGTTGAACATAACTAAAAACACTGAACAAAGGATCATGAATCCAATGTACATATCACAGAATTAAAACTCTAGTTAAGCAACTCAGCTACTCATTGAAGTAAATTAAAAAGACCAAACTTCTTTAACATATCAATGCTATTTTAGAAGCATCATCAGAACAAATAGATTTAATTATAAATTGGCCTGGACTACATCCTGTAAAGAGAATTTTGCTTAGTAGTAAAAGAGAATCTGTCAGCGAACATCCTAGGAAAGCTGTGGAATCATGCTTTGTTATTCTTGAAGAAATCTGCCAGGTTTGATGATACCTGTATATCTCCCAGTGGTTCTAGGAGTTCTACATACAAATTGATTCAGTAATTGATAGGAGTATTTAAGCAAAAAAGGAGACCAAAAGTAGAGTTTGTTATTGGCATATACTAGATAGGTGGATTTTTTTTTAAATCACATGATACATGTAAATCATAAAATCAAATGTACTCATAAAGGTACACCTATTTTATGTTACATAAAAAACTGCAGATTGCAAACTGTGCATGCATACCAGAACATTTTACCTGGGAAAGCCGGTGAGTGGAATTTCTTGCAAATATTTACTGCCATGATACGAAACAAGTATGTGCAAACCGCAAGGTCCCTAAAATAGCAGTAAAGAGTTCATATACAGAAAGATGTCACTATCTGATCAAATATGCAAGAGGTGGCGTTTCCCAGAGTTTATAACAGAGAACAATAACCTCCACAGGCTCCTCCATGGCCTTCCTCCTTGTATGACAGTTTCACTCCTTTATTCTGGTTCTCACTTTCCCACAGTCCGGGTGTCTGAATGATCTTTTCAACAAGTTCCTCAAAGGCGCATTGTACACCGTCACAGGTTTTTGCACTTGCCTCTGAAATTCAAGGAGAGAGATCATAGTATATTCTTTTCTGGTAGTACTTCTATGTTTTTGCAAGGAAACTATATGGCATAAATATCAGCTGACAATATATAAAGAGCCGAATCAACAATTTCCCCCATAGGTTTAATATTAGTAAACTTCCCCCACCTCTCAAAGTTGAGCTTTGTAAATTCTATCCATAAGGACAGTGGTATGTAAGCCCAAGATCTGTGACAGAACTGTAAATTATAAAGTCCTACTCAAATATTATGCCCAAGTTCTTGCCTTAATTTTTCAGTTAGTTCTTAAAATTAGCTCCCCCAAACCAGTATCCTTCCTATTTTATTGTAAAGAAAGTGAACTCCAGGTTAAACAATTAATCTGGCTGTTCCATGTCTGTTAACAAGCAGCTACAGGGAGTTGGATAAATAGTATACAACTATGGACACTGGTTCCATTTTACATGTATGCTCATGAAACTCATGTGGGCACTTTGTCTTGCTCCCCAAGTCCACACTTTCCTAGAGATTTCCTTTTTCACTGCCTGAGAAGACTGTTTTAGTCCTTCATTTTAAAACTCTTATCTCTCATCTGTCATCTAGTTTTATGTTGAGAAAATAACAGAAGCAAGCTGGCAAGAACTACTGACAATCCCACTAACAGATTTACCAACTTCCCTGCAGATGTATCCTCATGCTCTGCCTTCACTCCTGTTACAAGGGATGACCTACCTCTGCTGCTACCTCAGGCCATCCCCTTTCCTAGCCAGATCATGGGATCCCATCCCTTCTCATTCATGAAGGATCACATGCCCTCTCTCTTGGATCATACCGATCAGCTTAAAAGCCTGCCAAAATTATTGTCCATCCTATTAACTAACCAACCAACCGACTGGCCCTCCAGGCCACGTGCTCTTCTAGCAGCCACCCAGTTTCACCATTCTTTCAAAGCAAAATTGTACAGTTATCTACACAAGCTGTTTCCACTTTATTATCTCACATTCTTTCTTCAAATTACTCTCATTAGGCCTTTGTTCCCACCGCCCCATTGAAACTATCTTGTCAAGTCCAAGGTCCTCATCTAATCTGATATCTTGCAGCATGTGACACGGCCAATCACTCTGTTTCTTTAAGTACTTTGTTCACCTGACTTCCAGAACACTGAACACCCCTGGTATTTCCCCCTCACTGGCATGTCATTCGCTGCCTTATTTGCTGGCACCGCCTCTTTCTGCTGACTTCTAATGGTTGCAGCACCTAGGGCTTGACCTTCAGCCATTTTCTATCAAGTTTTTCCTGCAGTGATCACTCTGACCCCATGGCATTAAATGCTACCTAAATGCCAATGACCAGCACATCCACTGGTTATCTGAAAGATAAATCATTCTTATGTCTAAACAGAATTCTTGATTCCCTACTCCCCTCCCTAAACCCATTCTTATCGCAATTGTCCCCATTCTTGTTAACGGCAGCACAATCCACCTAGTTTCCCATGCCGAAAACCTGGAGTTATCATTGATTCTTCTCTTTCTTTATTCTCCACACTCAGTCTATCATCACTGCCTGTGGGCTTTACCATCAAAACTATGTCCCGGATCTGCCAACTTTCCACCACCCGTCACTGCTGCTGTAGTCAGTCACCAGCATCATTCATCTGGGCCATTATAAAAGAATAACTAGCCTATTACTTCAGCTTCTCATGGAACATTTTCTACACAAGGTCATTTTTTTTTTTAAAGAATATCAGGTCATAGCACTATTCGCTTGCTTGTTACTGTGCTTAGAATAGAATCCATTTCTTAATCATACATAACGTCAAATCCAATGTGACCTTTTAAAATCTCATCTCCCATCATCACCATGCTTTCCCCCGACATCCACTGCTCCAGCCCACAAGCTTTCTTCCTGTTTCTTAAACACACTAAACTGGTTCCCACCTCAGGAAATACTTGCTATTCTTTCAGGCTGAGGTGCTCCCTCTAGATCTTCATATGAGAGATTCTTGTTCAAATGGCATTGCCTTGAAGAACTTTCTAATCAGCTCCCACCCTGGTCATCTTCTCTCTTTACAATGTTTTACTTCTTTCACAGCATTACTTACGTATTTAACTGTTTCTCACACTAGAACATAAGCTCCATGAGGGCAAAGAATTTGTTCATTTTGTTCACTATTATATCCTCAGTGTTCAATAAATATTGATTGAATGTATATAAATGAAGGACACCCAGCAAGTAAGCAGGAGAGGTAGTAGGTCCTCAGTTCCTTTCTAAAATTCTCTATACCTTCCACTTATACCACCCCACTTATGATGCTCTCCCAAATCCATTTCCTGATTCCTGACAGGCTCAAACACCATGGAGTAGCTAAGGCTGGCTTCACATCAGAATAGGGCATTTTTATATACTGCCTTCCAGGCCTCTTTCAGGCCTGTGATAAGGCTCAGAGACCTGTAATTTTTAAAAGCTCCCCAGGTGTTTCTGACACAGTCCATTTTTCTAGATGAGGGGTCAGCAAACTTTTTTTTGCACAGGGCCAGAGAGTAAAGATTGTAGGCTTTGTAGGCCATATGGTTTCTGCTCTAACTACAGAACTCTGCCATGACGCACAAAAGCAGCCCCAATCTGTAGGTGACTGGATGGGCTGTGTTCTAGCACAATGATGGGGCCAAATGTGGCCCACGCTGTACTTGGCCAAACCCTGCTCTACCATGCTTCTGAAGTATTAATGTGCACACAAATCACATGAAGATCTTGTTAAAATGCAGATTCTAATTCATAAAATCTGGGTTAGGGCTGGAAATGAAGCATTTCTAGCAAGCTCCCTGGTGGTGCCACTGCCGCTGGCACATGGACTAGCAAGTACCACCTCAGCACTGGGTGCCTGGCTTGACCGAATGCTGTTGCGTAGCGAAAGGAATGATGGGACTGTGTTCCGTACGACTTCATATAATGCGATTCTCTCCTTTTTCATACAGAGGAAAAATGAAGAACCTGATTCTACAGTTAGATGTTATAGCACAAGACAATCATGAACTAAATATGTATTTCTTATGATTCGTAAGGAGAAAAATTCAGCAAAAACTCCATTTTAAATTCCACATGAATAAAGAAAGGATAAATATTCACACACCTACCTATAAATAACATGGAATGCTTTCGTGCAAATTTCAGGCCTTCATTTCTATCCACTTCACGGTTTTCCTAAAAGATAAATGCAAAGATTAACAAAAGCTACCAAAATATAGAACCAAAATGCCAAGTGTCTAACTTCTTACCTTATCAATTTTATTTCCAACTAGCATGTTTACTATGTCATTTCTCGTGCAGTATGTTTCCAATTCATTTAACCAATTATCCAGTTTAACGAAGGTGTCTCTTCTTGTGACATCATAAACTGAAGTAAAAAGAGTCATTTATTAAATAAACATTAAAAATAAGAAGCGAGGGCATTATATTTCTCATATGTAAATAAGAACTAACATTACTATATAAGCAAGGTTTTATTAAGCCTCTGATGCTTAACAATCAGTGTCTACTGATCCAGATGGAAGAAACAAATGTATAAGAAAACACATTTACATGCTTTAATTTTATTAACACACACTGTGAAAGAAATCATATCCTGTGTGATAACTGAAAATTAATTTAGGCAAAACAGCTATCTCCATTCATTAAAAAAAAAAAAAAAAAATGGTCTGTTCAAAAACCAAAGTGTTTAGATTAAAATCTAGGGCAAAACACCAAGAAATTTTACATGAATTTAAACATCTATGAGCCTATTAATTTGTTGCTTACAAGAACCAGAATTTGAAAACTTTGAAAAACTGCCTTCCTCTGTTATCACTTTCATCTTATTCTGCATTATAATAATAAAAACAATTATAGTGTTTTATAAATGTAGGAGATGCCAAAACCCAAACAATAAGAGTCATTGTCGAATTAACAAAAATAAAATCAAAGTCTCAGAAGTTATGATATAAAAAAAATCTCCCTACAACTGATCAATACTCATTTTAAACACTTCACCAGGAGCATTAAGAAAAAAACACTTTCCAACAAATTACATTGAGAATCTATATTTGGTTTTTAAATTTTGTGTGATTATGAATCAATAGTGTTAAGTGCTTTGTGCTATTTTTTCAGGACTGGTAAAACAGATTCCACTAAGCAATAGTCTTCTTCCTTTATAAACTGCAAGTATATTAACATGCTGCTAACTAAAGACTAGTTTCTGGTATTACTCTAAAACAGACCAACTATATGTGGATTAATCCTCAGTTATGTGCTCATCAATATGTGCTTTTAAACCAAATAAATTAGTCTGATTTTTATTTTTTAAATGTTAGACAAAGGGCTGAAAAAATTTTTTTAAAGTTTAAATATTCATTGATATTAAATAAAGTTAATACAACTTCAAGTTACATAAAAGGAGCCCTAGAGAAAAATAAAACAAAAACGTATTGACCTTCACAGACAAGGAAAATCAAAATTTCCAGTAATAAATAATATTCTTTAAACAGTATATTAAAGTAAAAACTTACCTAATATAACACCCTGTGCACCTCTATAATAGCTAGGAGTTAATGTTCTGAACCTCTCTTGGCCAGCAGTATCCTAAAAGTGACAATCAGTTACTATTAAATAAAACAAAATACGAATAACAGACATTCAAAAAACTAATTTAAAAGCAGAAAGTCAAACAGCATTATTAAAATATTAATGCACGAGCTCATTTAAAACTTGAAATTTAAATAAGATGCATTCTCTTACATTAAATAAAATTAAAAACCAACTCATTTCTAGGAAAAGGCAACTAAGCACAGATTTTCTACCGCTTTGGTTTTAAGATTTTTATCACACATAAAACCCATTTCATTGAAAGCCGTGGTTCTCAACTCTAGCTACACAATGAAATTTCCTGGGAAATGAAAAATACCAATGCCTGGATCCAATCGCCAAAGATTTTGATTTAATTGGTCTAGGGAACAACAGAAGTTTTAACATCTTACCAGATGATTCTAACATAAAATCAAGGCTGAGAACCACTAATTTAAAGAGAATTTACAGGAGTGTCTTATTTTAAGGTAAGCAACTTTAGGTTAGACTTTTTAAAGTGTTGTCTATCCATGTATCCTCTTTTGGGAAAATACATAAAACCCACCCACTCCTTATTACTGCTTCACGTAGGGGTGATGAACACAAGATGTATACTAGCTAGGAAATCTAAATTTCATGAGTAAGGGACCTTTTCTGTTTAATCATCAGTTTAACCCCAACGCCTAGCTAAAGACAGCTGTCCAACTTTTATTGGGAAAAATGAATTAGCAAGTCTCTACTTCAGGGCCTGGTTCCTTCTGTCTCCTTTCTACCATCCTTGGACTATGACTTGAAGGTACCTAAGACTTTGCAAAGCAGCAGTTGGCAATCTACTGCCTCAGCCCACTACCTGTTTTATTTTATAAGGTTTTATTAAATTAAGTTTTACTGGAACACAGCCAGAACCATTCACTTACATACTGCCATATGGCCCACCTTAGTATTGTGCTACATATTTACTACCAAGCCTTTTAAGAAAAAGTTTGCAGCCTGCTAATGTAAAATAACCTTTTCTAAAAAAAAAAGTAAAGACATAATATCAAATGTCAACTTAACTACCAGTCCCATGGTTGTAAATGTTGAGTTTAGCTACAGGGCAAACAGAAGCTTCTTTTGATATAAAAAGTGTTAATAACCTCTAAGAGGTTTATAAGATTGGAGAGGAATTTTAAACCAGCAGTGATGGGATCCAGCAATACCTAGTTGCTTAGCCTGGCCAAAGCAGAGGATACTTTAAGAAAAGAACAATAGGAAGAGAGTGTATGAGGTAATTTTTGACTCAAAAGAGAAACAGGAAAATAGCTTTCAACTTAAACCACTCTGCGCATCCACAACTCTTCCACAGACAAGCTTGCTAAGTGCAGAACGTCTTTGCTTCCAGGTTCTCACGGCTACAGAAACTGCCCGGACTCCTACCATGTTGAAGTGAAAAGTAACAACATTAAAACAAAACTTTCTACACAGATACATTTATGAGATAGAAAATGATTTTTCTCTTTACCAAAATTCTCTTTGCCTCAAAGTTTCTTACAAAACCTGCCTCTGATATTTAAAATTATTCAACTGCATGTTTACACAAAACAATATAAACTAAAAGTTGCATAAAGTGCACTTGCTATCTTAATGGGATTATAATTTTGGCAGTATGATTAGGTCAGGGCAAGGACCAAAAAAAACCATTTTTGTCCCAAGATTTTTTGTTATAATGGGAAAAAAGTCATTCTACTTGCATAGTAAAAAAATCCACACTTTCATAATTTCCAGAACTAGCAGAAAGATTTGAATATAAATTTTGTTCCCTATGGTCTTTATTGAGATCAACTTCAAAAACTGCTCTGAAGAAACCTAACACAAAAATTAGAACTGCAATTCCTGTTAAAATATGCATAAAACCCAATGTTTTGAAGGTACAGACTACAACAAAAAATGTTTTACTGTTAAAATATTGCATGTGATTATGATACTTCACACATGAATATTTAATCAGGTCACACTGTTTAAAGTCTTAGAATTTTTTGATTCACCTATAAAAATGTTTAAGTAGGTATAATTTGGGCAAAAAACCTTGTGCCATAGTACTGAACTACAAAATTTATATGCTTAGTCAGAAGTTAGATTTTGGTAAGTGTAATGACGTCTTTGTAATATAAAAGACGTGAGCTTATTATCTTTTATCCTGTGGTTTTATTTTCTGATGGGAGATGAAAAGAAGAGATTATTGAAGACAGAAACGTGTAAAGGGTTAGAAAGGACCTAGAAAGGAGAAATAATAGAAAATGGAAGTGAGGGAAGGATACAGAGAAAAATCTTAGAGGAGCTAAGTAGTTCATGACATGTATATGGTACTTTCAGGAGGCAGTGGGGGCAGGGCTATAATCGATTATTCACTTGACTGATCCTAGAAGGTCTTCCTGGTGGGAGAGGAACTGATTTTATTGATATAAATAAAACCACAGAAGAACGAGAGGAAACTATGGATTCATATATTTCTGATACTGAGTGAGAAGGTCCTGCTAAATATGATGACACCCAGATGCCGTGAGAAAGGAACTGATCTGACCATATACTAAAACCTTAGTTTGGCGAGAAAATCTCTCCTCTGACTCCCAACTCCCCAGACACACACACACTCATCCTGAACAAGATTTGAAGGTAAATGACAAACTGGAAAAAAGAAATACACACACACACACACACACACACACACACACACATACACACAAAACATTAACATACAGTCGCCTTTAGGATTTAAAAGACAATGACAGTGAAAAAAATTAGCATTTGACAAAAAGCTAGTATTTTTAATATAAAGATTTAATCATGAAAAAGATGAATGCTAATATAAAATGGGTAGAGTACATAAAAAGAAAATTCATTAAAAATTTAATCGATAAATGTGTTTTTTCAACCTGTTTCATATATATCAACATTAAATCTTCACATTCTTTGAGCCAACATCGTACATCCAGGTATACACCCTAAAGTAACTGGACAAGGGTACATAGGATGTATAAATTAGGATGCTCATCAGGGCACCACTGATCTTCATGAAATACTAATAACAACGTAAATATCTTTCACTAAGGGTTGAATAAATTAAGATGTAGCTATAAGATGGAATATAGGTGGCCACTTAAGCTGATGTGCCTCTACATTCATTGACACATAAAAATGTATGGTGTGAAAAGTGTGTGGGGGGCAGAGAACAAACAGGTGAAAAACGTAAGACAGAATCCTTTTCTTTGAAAAAGTGCACATACATATGTTTAGCAGTATGCACAATAGGTAAAGTCTGTTAACTAAAATGTAGACATTGATTAGAGATGAATTTTCTTCTCTATTTATTTGTTACTGTTCCAATGATCTTTTTTTTAAAATATGCCTGTATTATCCTTATAGTCAGGGGGAAACCTCTCTTCTTTAAAAAATATTTATAGGCTTATAATAAAGATGTCACTTCAAAACTACCTGCCAGCCTTATTAGGCAGGAATTATAAAGTTAATGAACAACCTCGGTATGAAAGATCTCAGAGCAACCAGCAAGCCTTAGATCCTACTCTGATCTGTATCTTTCAGAAATAGGTGACAAACCAACCATAAAAAGCATATGGAAAATCAGGCCCGCCTTTTGTACAAAAAGCAGCCAACATTCTTAAACTGTTCAATACATTTTACTATGGCCTAGTCCAACATTTTTCAAATTTTCTGTTAGGCATTGCTGTACTGATTGATATTAAATAAATTTTGGGGAGCAGGCAAATAGGCCACCAATCATGTAAAGTAGTGTATTTAGAAAAAAATTCACAGGAAAATATTAGACACACTTATATAAGTCCTTGTTATTTGAAATAAAATGTTTGTTAGGAATAGTGTGCCATTCCGAGAATGCCAAGAAGATGGATGAGATCGTACAAGACATGAACACTTGTGGTTTCAATCTGTAACTGATGCCCAGATAGCACTTAATATATAACTAACATGATGAAGTATGTCTCAATTCGATGACTGCTGACCAGTTCTAACATTATCATGTTATAAAAATATATTTATATAATTATCGTAGAAATTGAACATAAAATACATTTTTATAAATTACATATGTAATATATATTTAATATATTAGTAATCATATTTAGATAAACAGATATGACAGATAGAAAGAAAACAAAAAGAAAAGAAAGGAAGAAGGAAAGGAAAAGAAGGAAGGAAGGAAAGGAAGGAAGGAAGGAAGGAAGGGAGGGAGAGAGAGAGAGAGAGACACAGAGAGAGACAGAGAGAAAGAGAGAGACAGAGAGACAGAGAGAAAGATAGAGACAGGCAGACAAATATAGACACTTGGGTGTGTTTGACAGCAAACGCTACCTATTCGTCATTACCATGAAGAGGTCTAGTTAGTAGAGCAAAGTGGATCAGAATGGTTGGGTTCGCAGGTAAATTTAAAAAAGCCAGTAAAGACTAGGCATCAGTGTTAAAAAACAAATCCAAAGTTGGCAAACTCAAATTTTATAAATATTTATACCAACAAATGTGAAAAACAAGTTTTTTTCCTAAGTATCACTTCATTTCCCTTCTCCCCAACAACTTCCTTTAGTGTTAGTTCAGTCTAAGCTGTCTTTTTAAAACTTTAAAGAAACACATTCAATAACAGTGATTCTCTCTGGTAGGCAAGATGATTTTTTTTTTTTTTTTTTGATATCTTGTTCTGGTTTTAAATATTCTGAAGGGATGATATATTTTTCAAATTTAAATACAATAGGCCTAATTACCCAATTTTAAGATGTTAACTATTTCTTATTCTTTAATCAACATCAAATCTCCTAAGTTATTTGATACAAGTTGTTTGTTCACCTCTAGAACACTACATACATCAATTTATACTTCTTTAAAAAGTATGAATTTAATATTTATACAAATACATTTTAAAAACTCTTACCCATATTGCAAGTTTAGCCTTATTTCCATCCACTGAAATTGTTTTCACCTTAAAGTCAACACCTTGAAAAAAATGAAAATTTTGATAAGAATCCCAGTAAGATATAGTTTTAAAATCAATTACCAAGAAAACCAGAAAAGAGAAAAGCCACATTATCAAATACCCAAATTCACACCCCAAGTTCTTAGAGTTATGGATGCAAAGATAAAAAAAAAATGTGCCATTAAAGTTCAGCAGCTTCAGATTTAATCAGGATAAATGAAAACCAGATGCTTGTAGAATTTGAACACTCACCTACTGGTGCTTCTTGAAAAAAGAAAAATTTTATTGAAAAAACAACATTCAATGTAAGGCCACCAGTGATTGACTATGCACATTAAAAGCCAAGAGCTAGAATTCACAGTGCTAATGGAGAGAAGAGTATGTACGTATGGATGACAGCGGATGGGGACAATTTTCAGGGGCTCCCTAAGCATCTATACACTATCATCGAGAGCGCTGCCCACAGACCCTCCAACTCAGATTCTGAATACAGGCAACTTGGAGGACTAATAAAATACAAAAGGGCCACTCACGCCTTGTCTTATGAATTCTTTGTTTTGTTTTTATCCTATAAAACTGTACTAGTTTTATATAACCTCATCAAAGATCTTGCTACTGCAAAATTTCAAAATGAGAATTTACATACGAAAACATTTGTGCCTGGCCCTCTAAGAATGTTCATAAGAGAGGTGCTCAAAGTTCTGTGAAACTCTTCTATTAGTACTAATTTATGTTAAGAGAAGTTATAAGAAGTCAAATAAGGTTTTACTAGAGCAACCCCACCCTCCCCCCAAAAACCTCTCCCTTTCCAGGAAAAGGAGCTGACACATGCCATCTGGCTTAAATGAACAGTAACTGCCCACATGTCTTTAAGGAGTATCAAAAATAATATACAGTCTACCCCACTGGCCAGAGGGAAAACATTAACTCAAGAAGCTTGGAAAGAAACTTTCAAAAGATCTTATTAGCTTGTCACAATTAATTCAGAAAAGCAGCAGCTAAGATGAACAACACCCTCATATACTAAATTCTTAGAACACCTGTAACCAACAAGGAAATATATCAGTAATTCTTGCCTGATTTCTGGCGATCCATTACATATACAAATTAGGTAATAAAAACACATTTCAAAATGTGCATTATGCCAAGTCTCCTGTATGCCAAAGATTAAAAAAAGTTTGTTCTTTTGGGCTAGAGTGATAAGGAGTTGATAAAGCTATGCCTAGAATGACAGGCAACAAAGTTAAAAGACAGTGCAAATTACACAGTCAAAAGAAAACTTAAGTATAAAGTTTTTTTGCAGCCAAAAATACAAGAAAAAAATCCATTAAATAATCTTGTATTCACTAGGTCTAGATAAAAAAAATATATGTTATGCCACACTACATAAAAATATGAAATTATTTACATTTTATTCATATTGTTTTAGAAAACAAAGAAAACTTAGATGAGGAAAATGGTTCTGACTCAGTACGGATACTAAACGAAGACCATTGCTAGACATTACATAGCGATAGCTTGTCATAGGTATTCTATAGCTAAATTCTCAAGGCTTTTCAGAGTAAAGAACTTTTTTTCCCTTAACAACCCCATACAGTACACTCAAGAACAAACTGGCCTTTTGCCAGCTACCAGCTAATTTACTCTGCCCTTGAAAAGAAACTCCCTGTTCCCAGAATGGTTGTTTTCCTCCCCTCCCCCAATCTCCTTCTCTTTCACAATTTCCTGTTTTTGCCTGTTTGTGGACAGTCTAATGACTGTCTCTGTTATATGTATAATTTGCATGTCTGTAACTGTCTTCAAGTTATTCTTCTATGACATCAGATCTTAAAGTTACAGAGAATACCCTCAGGAAACACTGCTCACCAAAGTCCTACCTTCCAAGCCAACAGGCACAGATGGCCTGAAAGGGCATCTCACCCGGATCCAGACTCAAGTCCCCACTCGTCTTCCCTTATTTCCTCTGGTGACTCTCACGTGCTGACACTCAGCTTTTTAGCTCTCATGTGCTCAAACTGCTTCGTCACCAAGCCTGGCTCCTCTGTTTTGCAGGTGACTGTTAATTTGTCTTCACTGGTGGAAATCTTTTTGATAAATTTAAACTCGCCACCTTCTTACTAGATTTAACTATCCTTTCGACCTCCTCACGTGGAGACAAGGAGCTCATAATAGAAGCAGCATGTCTAGGAAAAAACACTCCTGTGTTTCTCTTCTACTCTACTACAATACTGACTACTTTTGTCACCAGATATGTGGTTGTTTTTCCCACAACAAGCAATTCACCAACTCTCTGGGAACACCAGCTGCATGTCCTACAATTCAATCCAGTTCTGATACTATACCTAGAGTTAGAGTCAGACCCCACAGAGTAAGTGCTTGGTCCCACAAGGCCGCCATTTCAAATGCCAATCGCAAATCCAAGTTACCAGTGCTTTTGACAAAATGGCTGCGAATCAGAGATTCCCATGATCCCCTCCTTGATTCGATTAATTTGTGATTATCAGCTCACAGAACTCAGAGAAAGTTTATTTACTAAATTATCCTTTTATTTTAAAAGGATACAACCTAGGAACAGCCAGATGGAAGAGATGCACAGGGTGAGTATGCGGGAAGGGGCACAGAGCTTCCACGCCCTCTCTAAGCATGCTACCCTCCCAGAATCTCCACGCATTTGCCAACATGGAAGCCTTTCCCCTCAGATAAAGAACAAAACAAAAATGCCTACTGTCACCACTTCTATTCTACAGGGTACTGGAAGTTCTAGCCTGAACAATTAAGAAAGAAAACGGAAATAAAAGGGAGAAGTAAATTTATGTCTGTTCTGAAAACTCTTATATTTAGAAAATCCAATGATTCTATTCCACTCATACACATAAAAGAACTGAAGAATAAATGAATTCAGTAAAGTTGTAGGATACCAAGTCAACACACAAAAATCAGTTGCATGTCTATAAACTAGCAATAAACAATTCAAAAAGAGGATTAAAAAAAAAATCCCATTTATGGTAACATCAAAAACAAGTAAAATACTTAGGAACAAATTTAGCCAAGGAAGTTTAAGACTTATACACTGAAAACCACAAACACTGCTGAAAGAAATTAAAGAAGGCATAAATAAGTAGAAAGACATGCTGTGTTCACGAGTTGAAGACTTAATATTGTTAAGATACAACACTACCCAAAGCAATCTACAGATTCAACACAATCCCTGTAAAAACTCCAACAGCTTTTTTACAGAAATGTTAATGAAGTGGCTTTTAGACTCCACCTACAGATGGGAGCTTGCTGTCAGGGGACCCAACCTTGTGATTAGAAGTTTGGAACTTTTAGTCTCGCCCCACCACCTCTACGGGGAGAAGGGCTGGAGCTTGACTCAGTCAACAATGGCCAGTGATTTAATTAATCATGTCCAAAGAAGGGGACTAGAAGAGCTTCCAGGCTGGTGAGCACATGGAGGTTCAGGAAGGGAGGATTACCTGGAGAGGGCACGGAAGCTCTGCCCCCTCCCCACATACCTTGCCCTGTGCATCTCTTCCATCTGCCTTTCCTGAGTTACATCTTTATATATTAAACCAGTGATCTAGTAAGTAAAATGTCTGAGTTCTGTGAGCTGCTCTAGAAAATTAAATGAATCAGAAGAGGGACTTGAGGGAACCTCTGATTGACAGCCAGCCAGTCAGAAGCACAGGTGACAATGTGGGACTTCAACTGGCATCTGAAGTGGGGGTTTGGGGTGAGGGGAGTGGCAGTCTGATAGGACTGACTCCTTACCCTGTGGGATCTGATGCTATCTCCACTTAGATCACGTCGGAATTGATCCAGCTGGTGGCATGGGAAACCCCACTTCACATGAATTGGAATTGGGTCCAGGAACCCAAAAGAAATGGATAAAAAAATGAGGCACACACATAGAATGGAACATTATTCAGCCATAAAATGGAACGAAATTCTTACATATATTACTATATGGATGATGAACCATAAACACATTTTAAGTGAAATATTGTACTTATATGAGGTACTCAGAAGAGGCAAATTCACAGAGACAGAAAACAGAATAAACATTATCAGAGACTGAGAGGAGAGTGGAGAGGGAGTCATTTTTAATTGGTACAGAGTTTCTGCATGAGGTGATGAAAAGGTTCTAGAAATGAATAGTGGTGATGGTTACAAAACCATGTGAATGTACTTAATGCCAATGAAGTGCATATTTAAAAATGGTTAAAATGGTAAATTTTATATTATGCATATTTTACCAAATAAAAAATAAACAAATAGGTATCTGGAGAGTCTATATCTATTAAAGAACTTGAATCCACAGTTTTTCCTTCAAAGAAAAAAAAAATTCCAGTGCCAGAATGAATTCTACTAAACATTTAAATAATAATCCATTCTAAACGAACTCTTCCAAGAATTTAAGATGAATACTTCCTTCCATCATTCTGAGTTCTACATTACCCTGATACCAACACCAGACACTGCAATTAAAAAGAAACTACAGAATAATATCCTCCGTGAACATAGATGAAAATCCTAAACAAAAATTTAAAAATACATGTAAAGATGTACAAAATACTTATAAAAGAACAACACATCACAGCCAAGTGGGGTTATCCCAGAAATTAAAGTTTGACTTAATACTGAAAAAAAATCAATGTGGACTTCATTAAACTAAAAGGAAACTTCACAAGATCAACTCAACAAATGCAGAAAAAGCAATAAACAAAATTCAACATGCATTCCTAATAAAACCTTTCAGCAAACTAGGAACAAAAACGAACTTCTTTAATCTGATAAACATGAAAAATTTATAGCTAACATTTACAGCTAATGGTAAAGATTGAATGTTTCCCCCTTAATATCAGGTACAAAAAAACTTGTATTCAACAATGTACCGAATATTTTTAGCCAGAGTAATAAGACAAGAAATAAAAGGCATCCAGATTGGAAAAGAAGGATGTAGAAATCCAATGGATTTTATGGGGGTAAAAAAAAAAAAAATCTCCTAGAACTAACAAGCAAGTTTAGCAAGGTTGGAGGTTATAAAATAAATGTTTTGAAAAATCAACTTTATTTCTATATATTAACACAAAGGGAAATTGAAAAAAGATCTAAATACCATTTTACATAAAAATCTATGAAATACTTAAGGCTGAATTTAGCAAAAGATGTGAAAGACCTGTAACAAAACACTTGAGAGAAATTTTAAAAGATGTAAATCAATGGAAAGATGTAACTTGTTCAGTGATCACAAGATTCAGTATTAAGAGGTCAATTTTCCCCAAAATGACCTAAAACTGATTCAAAATGAAATACACACCTAATGTAACACACTAAAGTGTACAACTTCTAGAAGAAAACATAGAAAATTACTGCAACCTTCTGTTAGACAAAGATACACACTGAAATCATCATCCATAAAAGAAAAAATTGATAAACTGGATTTCGTCAAAATAAAAAAGTTCTGCTCTTAGAAATATATTGTTAATGACAAGAGGAGCTACGGACTGGGAGGAAAATATTTGCAAAGCATAAATCATCTAATAAGAGACTGATATGCAGTATATATTAAAGAACTCTCAAAATTCAACAATGAGAAAAGAAAAAACCCAATTAAGAAATGAACAAAAGATCTGAATGGACACTTCACTCACATGCATATACATGTGATGTGTGTATGTATGTACCTACATGTGTACATGTGCTATATAAGCACTTTAAAAGATACTCCACATCATTGGTCATTAGAGAATGCATATTAAACCACAATGATTTATCAATACACTCCTATAAGAATTGTTAAAATTGAATTGTTATACTTATCATACTAAGTATAACAGGTGAGGATGTGGAAGAACAAGAACTTTTATACTGCTGGTGGGAATGTAAAATGATACTTTATTAAAAATGGCCAAACTGTTTTCCAAAGTTAAACATGCATTTGCCATACAATCCAGAAAAATGAAAATATTCAGCAAACTGGTCTCTTCGTAATCACCCAAAATTGTAAACAACCCAAATGTCTTACAATGGAGTGAATGGATAAAACGACTCTAAAACGTCCATACAATGGAATACAAATCAGCAACAATAACACAAAAACTAATGACATGCAACTTGGATGTCACTCAAAGGCATATATGCTAAGTGAAAAAACTCAGTCTGAAAACATTACATACTACATTGTCCCATTTATATGACATTCTCAGAAAAACAAAACTGTTGCGAAAAGGACCAATCAGAGGTTGCCAGGGGTTAAAGGCAGGGGAAAAATGTGGCTAACAAGGAATAGCACTAGGTACTTTTTCGGGATGATGGAACTGTTTGGCATCCGAGCTGTGGTGGTAATATGACCATACACACGTGTGTTATAATAGATATTTTAAAATTCAAATAACTATGCCAAAAGCAGATCAATTTTACTATATGATTTTTTAAATATTGTTATCAACTGATATGCTAGCAATAGGTCAAAAATATTTTCTGTAAGAGTTATCAGAGAACATTATTATAAAATTCCTGCTTCTTTTCAATTTAAGATTTACTTTGATGCCTAGTCCAAGACTGATTTTATGACATTGCTCCATGGGCTTTTAAAGTAATGAGTTTTTTATTCAAAAGATTTGTTGATGGTGTTATTCTATTTCCCTATAGCCTTATTCGTGACTTCTGGATGTATCTAATTATGAAAGAGATATAATGAATCTCCTGATATAACTATTTTAATCAAATTCTTCTCTTATGGACAGATTCTGCTTATCGCTTATATATATATAGCTTCCATATTTGGTATGTACTTGTTTATGACTGCTATGACGCTTTGTTAATTTACTAGACTTTTCATCATTACATAATATCCTATTTTATTCTGTCTAATGTATAAACTTTAAATTCCACCCTAACTTATATTGCGTTACCATCTCTGCTTCTGTATTGTTTGCATTTGCCTGGCCCATCCCTTTATTTTCGATCTTATTTGTTTTAAGCACTCTTCAACTCCATCTGACATCAGAATTATTACGAGAATTGGACCTATTCACACTTAACTTACTGATATATTTCATTATGTTGCTTCTCTTGTTTAACATCTTTGACATTCTGTTCAAATCTGTGTTTGATCCTTCTTATTGTTCAATTGTATTACTGTGATGTGATTAAAAGGAAACCAAGTTAGAACTTATGAGGCTCAGTTTAGCCTGAGGTGCTTCACTAAAAGTCTAGATCAGTAAGTTTAACTTATCAAGGAACATATACATTCTTGCTTTACGTGCCTTTTCAGTGTGTGGGGTGGTGGGGGGCGGGGGGGCACGTTTAGAGGACAGCAAGGAATGAGGCATCAAAAGAGATACTATAAAAGTCTTAAGTATCCAATGGAGAACAAAATTATGAGTTATAAATTATGAATTAAATCCCTAAATCTGAGTTTACAAACAATTTAAAAAGTGTTAACGATAAATGTGATAAGTGCTCTGATACCTAAGAGGAATTATTTCTAATAAATAACAAATAAAACAACAACAAAGAGGGCCTGGAAATTAAGAAACACATTCCTAAATCAAAGATTTTAAATGTTCAAACTGAACATTCGAACACACCACACACAATATCAAAGCACAGTAAAACTTGTTCTCAGAGTACATCTTTATTAAAGAATAAGACTAAAATAAGGAAAGTTAATACTCACCTTAAGAAACTAACAAACTAAAAGTAGAAAGCCAAGAGAAAAATAAAGCAATTCCTCAAACAATAAAAGATACATTCCTTAGAAAAAGACTAAAATAAAACAAAATATACAAGCTTAGAAATGAGAGAGCATAAGCACAGTTAATGAAGAGTTTAAAAGAGTACTATGTGCGACTAACTTAAGAGATAAGTTGAGATGCTTCCCCAGTAACACACCCAAAACTGTTTTAAGTAAGAGAAAACCTAAAGCAGCTAGAATGGTAAAGGGAACAGGATCAGGCTGACTCACAGGTGAAATGTAACCTTTAAAGAACACATAATTCCAGTAATATTGAAGCTAGAAAAGACAACTTAAAAAGATGGAAAGCTCCTTTGTTTTATAAACCAGTACAACTTTAATACCAAATCCTGATTTTTAAAAAAATACAAAAAAGCAGAGAACATCTTCTGTATAAAAATAGACGTAAAAATTCTAAAATATTAGTCAACAGAATTCAGAAATGTCAAACAATATGAGCGAAGACTTATTGAGAAAAGTAATATTTCAGTATTAAAAAAGTCTATCAACCATTAATGCCAAAAGGGCATATGAAAAAAACCCCACAACCTTTCCTAAGAAAACCTCTACGTAAAATAGAAAAAAGAAACTACTTAACTATGATGAAGCATTTGCCATTTGCATCATTCTAAATAAAGAAATGCTAGTGCCATTTTTATCACTTTATTCTAATTAAAATGTTTATTTGAATGAAATTATATAAAATAAAAGTTATATTTTTCTTTGAATTGTCCCTTATTTCCAAATATTTTTAATAAGTTTATATTATGGAATCAAACAAGTATAAACTCACACTACTTTCCATTTTAATTAAATTATCTTTGATAAGAAAGTCTAAACTATAAGGTAACTTATAAAAGGAACAGATTTGGTCTCTGCCCTTAGAAGCCTAATTGGTAATATGAGCGCACAGTCATGAGTATTTTTTAAAAGCTTACTAAGGAAGTGATAAGAATCACCGATAAAAATCATCAACCAATAACAACCAAAATTTGTCTAACTTTAGTGGAACGACCCTCGAATAACCACCCTCAAAAAATTTTCTTATATTTTAACAATTATAAGTCCTACAGATTAAGAAATAGGTTCTGAGCCTGTCTTAAGTAGAGAACTAGTTTCAAATTTTCTATTTTTTAATTTGAAAACACTTTTACTTAAAGCACTCTTATATTCAATGACTACCTAAAACAGATTTAAAAAACTTGAAAATAAAGCAAATTTTGCCTATTTAATCAAATTACATAAAGTTAGTACAATTACTTCCACAAGGGTCTATTCTCAATGCTTAAATTTCAACCAGTTCTATCTATGCAGTTGATTATGTGTCTTGGCTAAGTACCTGATTAAGTACTATTACATGGCCTTGTCATAGCAGAAAAAGAAATCTTAATACCTTTTTATAAACACTTCCATGTAACAAAAAACCTGGTCAAAAAAATTCTTGTGATTCTGTGTGTTCATTTTTATGTTAGAAATCTTATCTTGAATTATATCTTTAAATAATGTGTTGTGTTTCATTATGTTTCTTCTGAGACTCAAACATGCATATGTTGGATCTCTTTTTCTGATTTCTATATCTACCTATCTCTAATATGTTTGAACATTTTTATTCATTTTGGTCAATTTTACCCATTTAGTCCATTTCTAGCTTCTATGTCCTTTACTGTGTTTTCCAAGTCTCATTGGTCCTTGTGATCCTTCCAATTTCACCTTCATTTCAGTTTGGGTTTTATATTATCATCTTACTTGTTTTTTTTTTTTTACTCAATAACCTTACGCTGCATTTTCTCATGTAGTCGCACTATCTCTTCCCTTCATCTTCTTTATAGCAATATTTTTTCTGGTGGGTATTCTTGATTTCTCCTTTGTATTTGTTTTTTTCTGATTCTTTTTGATTCTTGAATGGTGGTAGTGGCCTTGAGCTGGATTCCTTTTGATTTCCCATCTTTGAAGATGAGGTTTTCCTGAACAAGCTATTTTATAAGACAGTCATGCAGAAAGCCAGAGTGGCTCCAGTTCTGGACCGCCAATACTTTTTCTTAATTCAGGATTCTACAAGATATTGTTTAGTTTTTTATTTCTCACCAGCCAGTGCAGACAAGTAGCCTTGAAGTCTGTCACAAGGCAAAGGCACAGCTCCTCCCCTACTGCTACAGACACAATCGCAAAAGTAGCTTACTTGTGTAAGTCCTTGTTTGGCTTCATCTCCCCAAATTCTTACAATCAAACCAAGTGCAGAGAAACTCCTGGCATTAGCTCAAGAAACTGATTTTGCTTTTGCAAACAAGGGATTTGGGTTTTTCACATTAGGTGGGCCCTCAACTGTATAAAGCATCTCTGGCTGGTGCCAAGCTCTGCAGCTGTGGTATCTTCGCTCTACCTTCTTCCCACGTGCAGTCTGCTTAAATGAACCTCCACTGCTTTTGGCAGCAATGCCATCTATTTTGTGGTCTAGGGTTTTAGCTGTCTTCTAGTTTAGAGAAATATGGGTTTGTGTTTTAGTTTTTCCCCTCTCTTTGTTGTTATTGGCTAACTGCCAGAAAACAAAAGAAGAAATGTCAACTTTAAAGTACCATCTTCAAAACCTAAATTTAGCAATTATCTTTAAAGAATATTTTCTACAAGACAAATTTATGTGTCTCACCATATTACTGAAAGATAAAGGTGTGCTTTCTTTACTATTTTACTGTGAGGGAAAATATTAATTTTCCACAAAACACTAATTTTCACAAAGCCATTAACAATTGAGCTAATTGTTTTCATTTTACAAACTCGTGTATAACCAAAGACAGAAAATAATCTGAAACCTAAATGTAAAAGATACTTTTTAGACCCAGGACCCGTTTGGGGTACAAATTTATGTATATTCTCAGCAGTATGCCACGATCTTAATATCTGTTTTTAAAGCAGACAAAGCCTTTTTAGTAATAAGGCCAACACATGATCTGTCATTCTGCAAGTCCCCAGATTCTATTTCCACTTGAAATGAAGGTAGATAGCAATATATTATAACATAAGATCATTCTCTTAATAAAACTTTAACTCTAGGCAAGTTTATTTTCCTGCCAGTTACTATTTTTCCACTCATTATATACTACTAAGCATGTTATGAGCAAAATAAACTTTTACAACTAACATTTTTTTAAAGAAGCAAATAACATACCAAAGCCAAATTAAAATGGATGAGTTACTACTGTTTTACATAATTCTCTTTCACACAACAGACTAAATCTGTAAATGTTTACATGTCACACAAAAGCTAAGTAATGCCTGATATAATTTATGAAATATTTAGAGGTATTATGAGTTCATGTTGATAGAAAGAAACCAAGAACTCTTCCTCACTGAATTCTAAATAAGAAATGTAAACAGAATAATGGATTTTAAAAATCATCATCTGACAACCACCACAGCTGGAATGACAGGATAACACCTTGCAGTGCAGAAACCTGGCATTTATCACCTTAAGGAACCAAAGTCCCATCACCAGTAATGGTACAAATATACACCACGCTCGGAGGAGCCCTTTTGCGGAATTCCTGCTAAAAATGCATAACCTGAATCTAACCATGAGGATACATTGGGCAAATGCAATTGAAGGAAATTCTATAAAACCAATTCATATATACCCTGCAAAAATGTCAAGGTTATGAAAGACAAAGAAAGACTGAAGAACTATTCAGATTAAAAGAGATAAAGAGAAGCAACAGCTAAATTCAATGTGCGATCCTGGACCAGAAACAATTCTTTTTCTTTATATAAGATATCAGTGGGACAATTGATGAAATTTGCCTGTTTATAGCAGAAATAGATCCACATTCATTTAGGAAATACACAATAGTCAAAGATTAAAGACATGATGTCTGCAACTTACTCTCAAACAATTTGAAAAAAAAACAAGAACTGTGTGTATGTAGAGAGAATGATAAAGCAAATTTGATAGATATTAACATTTAGGGAATTTGAGTGGATATACAGGAATTCTTCGTACTAGTTTTACAACTTTTTTTTTTTAAGTATGAAATTAAAAAGAAAAAGGAAAAAAACAGACCCACAATAAATAAAAATAAAGCCAGTTAAGAAAAAGTATTTTCCCTAACATTAATGCTTGAATCATTTTTACTACATTCTACTCATCAACTCATGAAATTTTAGAGCTGGAAGAAAAATGTATTCTCTCTCACCAAAAAACTGCTCAATTTACAGATGAAGGCAATGAAGTTAAATGCCTTGCTCAAGATCACAACCAGTTCGAGGCAGAGCCCAGACAACTGTACTGCTGTCTCAGCTCTTCCAACTACTGCAAGCTGTCTCTTCACACCTGTATATTGCCGTCTACTCCTCAAATATGACACCAGAATATTTAGCTCTATCGTCTCATATACTCTAAGAAGTTGGTGAGGCAAACCACTCTCAGGAAAACTAAATTTCATTTTTAAACCACTATCAGGTTTTCTATATTTCATTTTAAAAAGGCATTTAGGTATCACTGCTCCTAACAATCTTTACTAATATTGATGAGTATGTTGAGTATTCCAGATCCTGTAGCAAATGCTAAAAGAACAAAATTAACACATTCTATTGTTAGGTGATACAGTTAGGCCCATGATAATAGAGACCAAGTTTGTATTATCCATCATTATAACCCCACCTCTTAGGACATTGCCTGGCATACAATACATGTTCAGATAACTGGATGCTGCTAAATAAAAGACAATCCACAGTACAGGAAAGAAACTGTGTTTGCAGATAATCATAACACTCAGAGTGTTAACAAAGTGCCGTGAGACAACAGCTAAGGAAGTTAACTTAGCTTGGTAAGATCTACTGAGGCCTCAGAAATTTAATGACACCAAAGTTAGGCCGCGCAAGACAAGTAAGATTTCAACAGACACGGAAGCAATGGGGTAATGAGAGGAGGGTCGAGGGAGTTAGATTTAACAGCCCAAAGGCAAAGAATGACCTGGAGTTTCTAGTAAAATTTTAAACATAGACTTACCTATTGTTGCTGCGAGTTCTGGGTCAAAAGTATCATCTGTGAACCTCAAGAGCAGGCTAAAAGAGAGGTTAAAAAGACAGATTAGAAATTTGACTTTTCTTTCTAATCATTTGATAAATGTGTTCATGATTGTTAGATTTTGTCACAAATTAGACGCATCTAAGAATAGCTGATGTAGGTCTGTCCCCTAAACAGTGCCTCAGTGCAGGTATCTATAGAGGAATTAATTATTGGAAAGGTACTTAAAGACTCCCAAAAGCAAAGTAGTTTACTAGAAAACATATTCCCCATGCTCCCCAAAGTGTGAAAATGTTTACGCCTTTTTTTTTTTAAACTGTTATATCCTTCTGAGAAAATATTACCAATGTGTCATGCTTTACGCGAATGAAAGGGGGGAAAATACGTCTCTTAGACTGCAACAAATTATTATTTTTTCAATCTGATGTGTAATCCACTCTGAATTCAAGTGAAAACAGAGAGGTGTCTAGCATTTGTAACATGGAGAATGACTACCTAAATGAGACAAAAAGATAAACTATTGAAGAGTAAAGGTAGAAAGATCACATGATGCCCAGAGTATACTCTGACAAATGCTTTGCAGGGTGTATGAAATTACGAAAGCAATAGGCAGCTACTGAAGGCTTTTAAAGAAAGAAATGGCAAGTACTGCTTTACATTTTGAAAAGTTAATGCCAGCAAAAAAAAAAATGCAGGAGAATCAACAGAAGACAACTGCCATGGTTATGGTAAGAGATTAACAAAGGCCTTAACCTAGGAAATGGTAAAGAAACTAAAAAGGGGTGAAATGAAAGCAAAAGACACCAGAAAAGTACTCCAAGATTTTGCATCTCCCAGAATTATTTTATTAAATATGAGGCAGAAGTGCCAGCTATTCGAAGTTCTTCAAAAATAAAATCTAAGCTTGTGTTAAAGTCCTGGATTTATAAAATTAATCAATCTTCCCTCACATTATCTTCTGAAAGTTGGATAAGACTGTTCTAGTGACCTGTTTGCATTAATAAAGTCAAGGCAATAGCTATCAGACATCTGAGCTGCAGAAAAATATTTCTATAGGTTGTAATTACTGCTGTTAGTTTTCTGTTTGCTTGTTTTTGTACAGAGTATACTGCAAAACAGAGTGGCCTCCTGAGAGTTCCCAAACCCAGTATCATTGACGGTATTTGAAGGATTAATTTGCCTTTCCTTGGTTTTGCTTTCTTGTGTTTACCATAAAACCAGCACCACAAAAAGTAAAACAGAAAGTCAATCTGTAGATTTTTCTACTTAACACTGAATCCACTTGACTATAACTACTTTTATTTACTTTCAACTTGAGTTAGGTGAGAGTTCTAAGAAGAATCTTAAAAGACTACCTAAATTTTTCTTCTCTCTCCAACAGAAAACTTTAAATTAATAAAGTGAAAATTTCACTAAAAATTTCAGTCAACCATAATTTAAGAATAAAAAAGGAATGTATGTATACTTGGTCATTTCAGAAAACATTATTACAAAAACATAGGTTAACATAACTTTATATAGTAGTAACAACGATGCCTAAATAATAATAAAAATAAAAACAATAGTATTGACTATTATCTACTGAACATTGACAATGTGCCAAACACTGAGCCAAGGGTTTTTCTTACATAATTGTTAACCCTTACTACAATGTCATCAATGATACTTTGTCAGGAAAGGCAGGGAATGTATGGTGCAAAGCAACATATTTTAATGCAGACTCAGTGTAAGTCAGCAGATCTTAGCCAGGGATACACTGGTTGCTCAAAATGTATTCTAAATTCTACACATGCATTTTTCTAGGCAGAGTCCACTTCTCTATTGGATAGTGAAAGGAATCCACAAACTGAAAATGATTAAGAACCACTGCTCTAAAGGATGTATATTTAAACTTCCATATTTTCAAAGTTAAAAGTGCAAAAACCTTTCCATGAATAGCTATAGATGGAAGGAGTAACTACCACCATTCTCTTAAGAGAAGACCAAATTTATAATAAAGTGTGATTATAACTAATCTGCATTTATTAATTTACACAAAATTAGACAAAAAGGTTGGGGATAAAGGAACATAGGAGGGACAGCAATTTACATAATAGAAGATCTCTATAATTCCTTCCAGTTTCTGAAACACTTTGCAACTTCTTCACCATGGAATCAAAGAATCTTATACATTTAACATTAAATTGGATGTGTCTACCGCCATGCTGCCCTGAACAAGCCCTATCCTGTCTGATCTCGGACGCTAAGCAGGGTCGGGCCTGGTTAGTACTTGGATGGGAGACCACCAAGGAAGACCAGGTGCTGTAGGTGTAAAAAATAAAAAAATAAGGGATTGTAAGCTGATGAGGTCCTTGCATTCTGTGAGGTCAACCAAGAGTAGCCTCTCTTTAAACAAACTAACAAACAAACAAACATTAAATAGGATCTGAGAGATTTCTACTGCAACCTCATTTTTCAAAAGAAGAAATGAAAGCCCAGAGTGGTCAGGTACCACACACAAGGTCACACAACTGGCAGCACTCGTTTCATAATCCCAATCTCCTGGTTGCTAACACACATGCTCATTACACTTTATTTCACATCTAAGGATGTGAAATAAACTGGAAAAATAACCCACTAATTAGTTAAGATATCCTTTGTTGTGCAATGATTTCTCAACAACACAAGTGACATCTCACTTTCACGAAAGCTAGATCTAGAAAGAAATAGTAACAAACTTCTGGTTAGAACATCCCTTTAAGGTTATATACGTGTTGTTTTTGTACTAACTACCTTAAAAAGCATACGCTTCTATTTTAGTAGTCATTTATTCTCTTCAGATCCAGAAGATACGTACTCTGGGTTATTTTCCATACTTTATTACATTTACAATAATGTATATTTAGCTAGAAAAATAAGCCAACTTTCTCTTTAAATGAAATCTTTCCTTGAAACAGATAAAGGAGTTAAAATTTTGCAATGATCATGGTCACACAACTGGCAGCCCACAGCGTTTCATTAATTTATTTCTTGTTATGTACAAATCTCTTACTCCAATATACCCAGAGAACATTAAATGAGGAAAACTATGAAAATGTGTTGTCAAACTTTTAAAATATATAAAATTTCATAACATATTACAGAATGAGATTTCAAATCCTTAAGCATCTAAAAAAATTAAGACTTTATGAAGTGATTTTAAAGATAAGTTTATCAGAGGTATAGCTAAAATGCAAAATTGTTTTCAGATTCTAGAATACGAATATTGTTTAAAGATCATGATAGCCTATAACCTACTCATAATATGCATAACTTCACCCGGAGAACTTTGTTCTGTTCTAAGACCTGGATGAAATCACTACCCTCTTTCAACACCCACCGAGCTCCACGTCTTACCTAAGACGCAACTCTATTGTCAATATTATTTTCCCCCAAGAAAGGAAAGGCACAATGCCACTTTTGTCTTTTTATCTCTATTCGAGGTAGCAGAATGAGAACTAACAATTACCCATATTTTAAAAGGTGGTCCACAGCTTAAACTCTGGCACCTTAGACCAAAGTGAATTATTCAAGTGGAAGACCAACAAGTTCTTTCACAGTTGACTTAGATAAACAAAACAAAACAAAACCATAAAAGCAGGGGCAACAGGGTGCACCAAAATAGGCCAGGAATGTGATCTAAGGAATGTCATGAACTTCCAGTAGAGAATATTACGTATTTAGAAAAAGCCCGACAGAAACCCCAAAGAGACAACTCTTAACTAGCGGGATGACAGCTCGCCTGAACCCCGAGGCTCCCAGACGAGGCCCCCAGACGAGGCCTCGCCCTCGGCCCGACTTGGGCTCCAACCCGCCCGCCACGCCCTATGCTCTCCCGCAGCAAACCGGCCGGCCAAGTGGCGGCCCTGGGAATTCCTCTTTTTTTTTTTTTTTAACTTGGAGGGACGGCGGGGAAAACCACCCCGGAGACTCGGGCCTGGCAGAGGCCGTGAAGCAGGCCAGCGCGGGGGGC
>NW_006443566.1:136484-139533 GCF_000325575.1 Pteropus alecto | reverse complement strand
CTCGTCGCGGCCCAGGAGACCGCGGCCACGGAGGCAGAAAGAGCCCCGCCGCTCCATCCCCGCCCGCAGACCCGCCTCACCTGGACTTGCCCACGCCACTCTCGCCAATGATGAGGATCTTCAGGGTGGTCAGCACGTCCTCGTCCATCCTGACCCTGCTCCGCTCCGAGCCCAGCCGCCCGGTCTGACTCTCTTTCCCAGGGAGAGCTGCTCGCGCATGCGCGCTGCTCGGCGACTGCCACCTTTTTACACGGCTTGTTTAGGTTGCAGAAGCCCCGGACTCCCCATTTCCGCCTTCAGGTAGCTCTGCGTCTGCGCGAACCCAGAGTCCCAGTCGTCTTTCCGGGGAGCGCTTCTGCCTTTGCGCAAGCGCAGATGGGGAGAGCCGCGTGTGATTTCAGAGTTAGCAGGCTCGTCCTCCTCCCGGTCCCTGACCTCCCTCTCTGTGCTTTCCTGGTGTACTTGGCGAGGCGCTGAGTTAATGAGGCGCTGTGCATACTACTGAAATTTGCAGATCCCGCCAACATTTTCTATACCTCTTTGCATTATTTAATGCATAGCACCACCCTCCAATATACTACTTTATTTACCACTTTATTTGTTCACTGTCTAATCCCCAAAGAGAAGAGAAGCTTCATAAAAGCAAGGATTTCTGTCTGTTTGGTTTGTTATTACCTCTATGTCTAGAATAGTTCCTGGAATGTTATACATGCTAAGTAGATACTTGTTGAGGAAATTACTCTAATGAAAGTTCTCCAGTCCATTCCTGTTAGGTGATGTCAAGCGGACAACCTCAACCTCTCAGAAAATAGTTTTTGAAACTTCAATCAAGTCTATATAGGCTATAGCTTCAGGAGTTTATTTAAGAGGTTCATGATATTGTCATACTCTTCTGCTCTGGTGCAATAATTCTAGAAGTATAGTCTCCAAGTCCCTAAAGATCCCTTTCAGGGGGTCCATAAGATCAAGCTATTTTCATAATTATTGAAGATGCTTTTACTTTTTTCACTCTTGTTCTCCGATACTCCAGTTGAATTTTTTGTAAATTGTGATAGAAAAATAGATTGAGGGCAGAGTAAGATATGAGAATGCAGCTCTTTTCCATAAAGCCTGACCTTAAAGAGATTTGCAAAAATGTAAAATAATGCCATGCTTCTCACTAATTTTGGTTGTAAAATATAGTTATTTTCATAAACATAAATTAACTAGTAATGAGTTTATTTTTAATGTATTAATACATGTTTAAATTTTCTGTTTTAATTTCAAAATATTAATAGATGTAGCCACATTATTAGTTCTTTCTAGTCCTCAATAATCTGTCAGTGTGTACAATAATTTGTACAGCCAAAAAGTTTGAGAACTGTTGTATGGTACTATTCACACTAAAATAAAAATTTAAAAACCAGCCTGGATTCATTGCAGCTACAGGTAACATTGTTAACCTCCTTTAGCAACACTATATCCTCTTATATTTTCTCTACCCCTTGACCTCTTTTCAGTTTTATTGTGTGATCCTCATGCTCATCTTTTAAACATGCTTGTTTTGGAGTTTTAGCCTGGTTTTATCTTCTTACTCTACATACACGTTGTTTTCTTGGACTTACGTGGCTTCCTCATCTCACATGTTTTGAGAAGTCCCATATTTACATCTCTGGCCGAGATGTCTCTCCTGAGGTTTAGGCCAGCATATGTAACATACACAAGATAACTCCACGTAGGTGTGCCCAGGTGGAGAATGCCAAGTGAAACATGACTGACCCTGAACTCATTATCTTCCCCTGTATACTAGGATTTCCCCCTCCCCTGCCATTTCCTTTTTAAACAATGACAACACCAATTAAGCTTCCTCTCCCTCACTTCCCACTCCTTAAGCATCCCTGAAAATTATCCACTTTTTTCCATCTCTACCACCACTATTGTGGTCAGGTCATCATCTTCGTCTTTTTTTCTGAATTATCGTATATCATATCAGCTGCCAAACTGGCTTTCCTGCCTTCATTTTTTTACCCCCTCAGACTCTTCCACACTGCAGCCAAAGTGGTATTCCTAAGATGCAAACCTGGCTGAGTCATTCCGACTTTCATATGCCGCTCACTGCCCTTAACAAGTGTTTATTATCTTATCATTAGGCCCTGATTATCCTTCCAACCTCATCTCTTGCACTCTGTGTTCTGGCTAAATTAAACTCCTTGTACATTTTCAATGAATCATGTTTTGCTGTGTCATTCCTTCTGCCTGGAGCACTCTTCCATCCCCCATTCCCCACCTTATCCATGCACGTACACAAAAACATACACATACACACATTTTGTTTGGACAACACTTAGTCTTCTTCCACATTCTAGCTTTGTGATCCCATTCTCTGGGATAACTTCCCTGCATTACATATTCCGCTGATGTGTTCTATTAGTGTCCTATGGATCTATCGTGATATGCACTTCACAGTATTGTAACTGTATGTTTAATTGTTTATTCCCCTACAGACTGTGTGCTTCTTGAAAGCAGAAATGATTAGTGTCCTGTTCATTGTTCTGTCTCCAGCATCTCCTACAATGCCTAGCCTAGAGTAGTTGCTCAAAAAAAAAATTTATATGTTTGTATATACATATATATGTATGTGTATATATATATATAATACACATACATATATATATGTATACATATATAAACCCCAAGTCAACCTCAGAAATTTGGAACAGTAATCTGCTTGTTTATTTATTGTTTACACAGATTGGGATGTCTCTTGAATCTCTATATTGAACATCACGGGAAAAGAAAAAAAACTTCAGTAACTCTTAATGCACAACCATTACCAGGTACTGTTATGGTGCGAACGATTCTAAGACCCACGGAGCCAATTGAGATTAATTATGAGCCTTTATTAGCCGGCCGGTGACTGACTCTCTACCACGCAGGGTATTTTCGGATCAGCCCCGAGCTTCCAGAGGAGGCAGCTTATAAAACCTCCAACTACATCCTTGAATAAGCAGATTATAAGAAGCAGAAATTAGACATTAACATTTTGTACCAAGATAAATGTATCCGGGGA
>NW_006443566.1:129928-133462 GCF_000325575.1 Pteropus alecto | reverse complement strand
AGTCGTTTGGAGAGATGTGCAACTGTTCGCTTCCAGGGTCCTAGGGTCCGTGTCAGGACCCCTTTCGCAATTCCCCGCACCTGGGTAACAAAGAGCTGGAATGGCTTTTCCAGGTTAGGCAGGGCTAATGCAGGGGCTGTGGTTAGGGCTGCCTTCAGGGCTTCAAATGCCTTCCTTTCTTCCTTTCTCCAGGCTAGGTCCTCTCCTTTCCCTCCGGTACTGGTGTACAGGGGCTTAGCTATTTCTGCCAACCCCGAAATCCAAAGCCTGCAGTAACCTAATGCTCCCAGGAACTCTCAAACCTGTCACTTGGTGTGCAGCTGGGGTATCCTCAGAATAGCCTCGATCTGACTAGAGGACAGGGCCCTGGGCGCTCTGTAAGACAGAGTAGGTAGCTCCTGTGTCTATCAAGAAGTTCACAGGCTTGCCCCCGACTTGTAAAGTTACCCTGGGCTCCCAGGAGCTTAGAATGTAAGACCCCTGACCTCCTCATTCTGCATCCTTGAAGAGGATGAGGGGGGCCTTCTTCTTGGAGGCTCGTCCTTTTTTAGGGCACTCATTCTTCCAATGTCCCTTTTTTTTGCAATATGCGCATTGGTCCTTCTCTAGCCCGATTCTGGGTGCCTGTCCCTGGCCTCTGCCTTTTCCTATTGGTCCCTTTGGATTGGCTCCTTGCATGGTTGTAAGCAGGACCTTGGTCATCTTCTTGGTCTGTGCTATATCTACCTCATCTCTATTGTTGAATACTCATTGGGCTATCTCGACCAGCTCAGACAGGTTCTTTCCTTCAAACCCTTCCATCCTCTGCAGTTTCTTTCTAATATCCAGGACCAACTGACTGATAAAGGCTAAATTTACAGCTCTCCTATTATTAGGGTCCTCTGGGTCAATAGAAAGCCTAAATATAACCGGTACGACTCTAAAAGTCATTCCAGGAACGCCGCCGGCGATTGATCCTTAGCTTAGATGACCTCGCTTACCTGAGATAAGTTAATGAGTTGTCATTGGAGGCCCTGGAGCAGAAGCTGGCGATACCATTGGAGAGCCTCCTTACCTTGGTCGGTGTTGTAGTCCCAAGGTGGATGGGTGTTGGGGGAAACATGCTGGACGCAGGCCGGATCGGTGGAAGGCTGGCTGCCCGTTGGGCTCTAATACCATCCTTGCAGCCTCCCTCAGGATTCATTCCCACTCCTCTGAGGTAAACAGGACCTGGAATTGTTGCTGACAATCATCCCAAGTCGGCTGGTGGTTAAAGAAAATAGTCTCTAGGAGAGAGATTAATCCCTGGAGTTTCTCTGAGAATGAGGGTTCTGGTGTTTCCAATTGTATAGATCGCTGGTGGAGAAAGAGACATAGACCATGAATGGCCTCTGGGTTTCTCCCCCAACCGGGGGAGCCAATTGCCAGAGCGGGGCCAGGACTGCTGCCTGGTTTGAGGAATCAGGAGCAGAGTCAGGGTCTTGAGGGGCCGATACACAGCTCCAGTGTGGGTATGGGGAGGGCTCCAGAGAGGTTTTGCCTCCCGATTGGACGGAGACAAGAACAGGTTACGAGGGGAGTTAGGGGGAGGAGTAGTGATCTCGGGGTCTTCAGGGAGTTCCTGTAAGACAGAGTAAAGAGAGTTAAGTGTTTGTCTGGATGGTTTCTCCTTTTGCCCCTTCGGTGCTGAGAGAAGGATAGGCTTGGGAGTTGCCCTTGACTCTTGACCACAGCGGCAGCCCTTCAAGTACTTGGGGGCATCAGAAACGATATCGATCCACACATCGATATATGGAGCCTGATCAGGGTGGCCAGGATCTCTGTAGATGATATCCTGCACCTGAAAGGCTGCTTGCAGGTCGAGTGACCTTTCTGATGGCCACCCTGTTCCAAATGTGGGCCACTCTAACTGGCAGAATCTTTGGAGGTCAAAGGGAGTGACATTAGCTCAGTACAGTGACATTAGCTTGGGCTCATCTCTTAAAATCCTTAAATTGGTTAAGGAGGCATTGCAGGGGGGTAGGACAATTTGAGGAGGAAGCCTGACTTCTGTTAGTAAAGACAGGCAAGAAAAGAGAAAATCCGCACAAAAGCCAAGTAAGCCAGGGCTAGGATCAGCCTCTGACCTAACGTCCAATCAGGCAGGGCCACGGAGGCCAGACCTAAGGAAAGAATCAAACCAAGTAAACTTATGAAGTTTACTTAGTAAACTTTTAAAATTAGTAAACTTAAATTTACAAAGTAAACTTAAAGCAATAGGAGGGTAACAGTACATTCAGCTGGTCCAGACAGACAGACACAATACAGACAGACAAGACAAACTACAGGTAACACAAAACGCTAGCGCACCAGAAACCCGAATGCCTGGAGTCAAGTCTGACATCTCAGACCTTGTCCGGACTAGGGAAGTATTGCTGCGTCCAGCCTTCCACTAGTTCCCTTTAGGGCCCACCGACAGTCAGATCCAAGCTCAGTCTTACTCATCGGTGAAGCTGCTCCAGATGGCTCGTGCCCAATTGTTACAGAATTAAACCTTTTTGTCCACCTGCCCTCCTGGGTGAGTCTGCCTGGCGTCTGGGGCTGAGGAACGTCTCTCAGCGGCCGTCCCCTGGACAGGCAGGTCCTCGCCCAAGGCGGCCGGAGTCGCGGGTCTTAGGACATCTCCTCCGCTGGAGAGATCTCGCTGGGGCCTCCAAATGTTACAGAGTAATTATGAGCCTTTATTAGCTGGCCGGTGACTGACTCTACCATGCAGGGTTAGAGGAGATCAGCCCCCAGCTTCCAGGGGAGGGAGCTTATAAAGCCTCCAACTACATCCTCGAATAAGCAGATTACAAGAAGCAGAAGTTAGCCGTTAACATCGTGTACAAAGATAAATGTGTCCCAAGGACTCTCAGATCAAACAGGGCCTAGTAGACAGTTTTATCATCTGCACCTTGGAATGTTGTGCTTCTCCTGGGGCTGGCGCCTGGAGATATCACCTCCTTGTAACTGAGTTACTGCTCTCCCTGGGGGCTGGTGCCTGGAGATACCACCTCCCTGAAACTGGAGAATTTCCACTTTTACAGTACTGCTAGAAAGGAAGTGAGAATTCATGTACAGATAAGGCAAAATAGTATAGTGTGTGTGTGTGTGTGTTTGTGCGTGTGTGTGTGCACATGCATGCGTGTGCTAAATGAGTGATAGACAATAAATGCTCCGGAAATTTAGACAAGAGTAATTGGTCACTGAAGTTTAGGGGTACCAGAAAACGCTTCGTGAAGGAAGCAAGACTTGAAAGATGGGTAACAGTTTAGACAAATACAAGAAAGGGAGCAACCGTCAGGCAGAATGAATTTAGTAAAAACAAAGGCATTCGGCTATGTAATGGACGATACTTTTGGTGGATAAATCTGGCTATGTATAGGAAGTAGGGAGGGAAAGGGCAGGCATAAAGGCATGCAGACCTCATCGGAAACTAGTGGAAGACCTGAATGTGATGGTGGCAGTAGGAGCTGGAAATGGAGGGACATATAAAAAGACAAAGGAATAACAGCCTTCGTGAAGGACAAGGGG
>NW_006443566.1:90363-129918 GCF_000325575.1 Pteropus alecto | reverse complement strand
ACATCAAGCATTTCTCTAATGTTTTAAGCCTCACTTAGTGCCATAGATAAGAAAGAAAACTCATTACAGAAACGGGGAGGAAAATGAGTTTTTAACCACGTTGAATTTTATGCGAAGGTGAGTCTTGGAGGCAAAACTTTTCAGAACTCTTATAGAGCCGTGGTTCTGAAATTCAGAGCAGATGACGAGACACTGAAACGAGATGACATTCCTGACCAATGTTCTGGCCTGGGTGCTCTGTCCCCCGTATACACTGTTAACCTTAAATCCCCGGGGAAAACGTCATTCATTCATTCTTAGGTTTCAGACATAACTTTTTGTCCTTTTTCTTTTTCTTTTTTTTTTTTTGGCAATGGATTCGTCTTTTATCATTAATTCTTTCACATTCAGAAGATACGATCAGCTTGTAAGGAAATACCAAAGGCAAGATTCTTAAGATCTGAAGTTTGGGATGGCCTATGAGCCCAGAAGAGAAGGAGAGATCGTAATTAAGAAACACTTGGAGGCGTGATGGGTAAGGCCTCCTGAGTCTGTGCTATTCACAACATGCCCACAGCAATAGCCCTAGAAAAGAACCACAGGGGAGAAAAAAGATCAAATTTGAGCCATCAGCTTCTCTGCATCTTTGGCTGTTCCTCTCAGCATCAATGATGAAGAACAGAAATGCCGCTTGCAGAACTCACACTCTCTGAACAGGTACCTACATGAGCACTGTGACTCATGGCTTGTATAGGGCTGCTCTATCCAGGTGTAACAGGCCTTTGTGGCTGAAAGATCAGGTGCTACTGGTGGGGAGAGTCCTACAGCATTCCTCCCACTTCCCCCAGTAGAGGTTCCAAAACCACACCCTACATTCCGGGCATCTCCTTGCCTCCTGTTGATTATGCACAGAAGCTTTGGTTTGCAGTGGAAGGAGTGTTCATGTCATTGTTTAGTTGTTTCGATAAAGCTCGAGGACTTGGGAGAAATGGATGAAAGAGAAAGTCTCTGGAGGAAGTAGCTGCTGTGTCCTTTTGGTCCCTCGGGTGGAATTTCAGCCCTAGGATGAGAGGAATCAAGGTAAAGAGCTGGAGTGGCCAGATTAGATTTTGTAGCTTGATACCAATAGTGCTGTCTTCAGGGCCCGTGTGACAGTTTAGTTCAGACTGGGGAGAGAGTCATTATGCTTTAATTTATCTGACCCCAGACCCATTATAACCAGGCAATATCACTTCTCACCAAGGAATTCACTTTACAGCAAAAGAAATGTGGCAGTGGGCTTATGCATGCCTTTAGATGTCATAGATGTTATCACCACATCTCTCCCAGAAGCAGTTGGTCTGATGGACTGTGCAATGGCCTAAGGCAGGCTCAGTTAAGCTGCCAGCAAGAGGACAATATCCTGTGAGGCTGGGTTGCTGTCCTGAAGCAGTAAAACTTTAAACTTGCAACCTGCAAATGTTGCTGCTTTTTAAATAGAATTCATAGTCAACAGAGGCACTTGGCTTCCTGTGTCTATGTTAGATGTTCCTCCTCTGCGACTCCTACCATAGCCTCAGCTCTCTCTGAGCTCTAGAAGTACTATGTCCTGCCTCTTCTTCAAATCTAGCTTGAAAAAGTCTTTCAACTAAATTAATCTCTGAGATCCTTCTGTTACCAAACTCAGGTTCTGCTGCTTGCCGCCCATAAGCCAATAACTCGGGAGTTCAATAGAAGGAAAGAAGGTTTATTCAAGAGCTGGCATCATGAGAAGACAGCTGACTCCAGTCACAAAAGCTGTCGCTGCGCTGCTTTACTGCAGGCAGGGGTTATTATAGGGAGAGGGCTGGGAAAGAGGTCAGGGAGAAATCCCAAAGCCCCAGGGAGAGGGCTGGATCCTAGATGGGAGGGTTGGCCAAGGCCACCTATCTTGTCTTCTGGCCTTGGTTTGTTTCTCAGGCTGCCCGGAGGGAAGGCAACTGAAACAAAAGAATTAACAAGAGGGGGTGGGGAGCTCCTCTTTTAAGGTGCAGTCAGCCTGCTCTGATATGCAGCCTGGAGCTGGTCAAGCGGAGGTCTGGGGAGGATTTGGCAGTCAGTCTTCCGGTACCAAATGGTCTAGGAACTGTTAGCTCCCTTTGAAGTCTGTTTCTAGAGTTCTCAATCAAGCAAACTGCTTATCTACAAATTACTTAACAAGGCATTTTTAAGTACTTAAAATATGAGAGTGAGATTGTAAAGACAAAAAGGAGAAAAAAGAATAAAAACGAACACCAAACGATCACAGTTACAATCTCCACGGTCATGTCCTCATTTGCATTTCTACGGAAGTTTTGTGGATCTACCTATAGTGGACCCATGAGGCAATAATTTATAACGAATTGCTCGACCCTGGGATGAGACATAGTATTCAGTTCCTCTACTTGGAGGAAGAGTTCTCGGGCACATGTGCTTTCTAGTTGTCAAGGCCTGCTTGCATAGTTTAGTTATACTTATTATGATTATTCTGAATATTCCATAAGAGACTAATACTGACACTAATACAGTTAGGCTTAACTTTACAATTTCTCCTAGGATAGGTTTTATTCTTGATGGTATCCAGGAAAATAAATGAGAAAACCAAGGGAGTAGGCATACAGAGGTGGAAGTCATAATACTATTATATTAGGTAAAGTCTGTTTGAATCGGGGAAAAAGCTACATCAAAGAAACGAAGTCTGTGTGCAGTTAGTGTGGGGTTACCGTTCCCGTTACACTTCTTCGTTGGTTGTCCCAGCCTGACCATGCTGCTGGAAATGGTCCCTTAATTGTATTCTCTTGAGACATCTGAGTTAGATTCTGTTTCTTGCTGGTATCCTGCCTGATGCAGCCATTCTCTTCACCAATTCATTGAAATAATATTATTTCCCATTTTACAATGAAAGAAATTAAGTCACACAGGGTCGAAGTTTTTCACCCTAGGTCATAAGGCCAGGGTAAGGGAACTGAATCCAGCTCTCTTGATATACTTCCATTACTCCATATCATCATCATAATCAGGCACACTTTAGCAAGACCTGGCGAAAGTTTACTTTCCAATACCCAGTGGTAGAAAGAAAAGTCCTAACTCATCTGGCTTTTTCCTAGTTTCACCTCTTAGCCATCAAGAAGCCACAAAGGAAGATAAATTAACTTTGGAGAACACTGATTAAATGAATATAAGTTCTATGCTATGCAAATATTTGCATTTTGCACATTTTTACTACTGACTACAACTTCTTAGATATTTCATGTTGATGCTGATACTTCCAGTTCAAAATGCCAGGTGAACAGTCTGATATCAGAACATGGGGTGGAATGAATGGACCACAATTCAAGGTAGGCAGCAGGTTTTCTTGAAGACATAGTAAGTGAATAGTTAAACTTTGGAGTGAATGATAAGAAGACAAGCATGGCGCCAATAGTCAACCACTGGGATTACTAAAAGCCAGCAAGGGATAAGCTAATGAATGACCTCAATAGAAAATACAGTGTTAGAGGTAAGTATGGTTTTTATTATAAAGTTAGTTGTGAATTATTAGTCAATATGATGCAGGACAGGGCAAATTCCCCGAGTTGGGGGATAATTCAAGCCCTGCACTGAGAGAAAAAAGGGTTCTTTGCTGAGCTCAAGAAAGAATTCAAATGCCCACCAAAGTTAGAGTCAAAAGGAAAGTTTGTTGGAGCACAACACTCCATGACAGAGCGTGGTCTCCTCTCAGAAGCAGAGAGTGAGAGAGCCTAAGAGAGACTCAGACAGAGACAATAGAGAGAGGCAGGGACAGTGAGAGAGACAGAGTAAAGGCACTGAAAGGGACCTCAAAGTATTCAGGGAATTCGGTTTATATGTCATTCTTTAGTTTCTGTGAGTTACAGTTTAAAGACTTTGTTTACCTATTTCCTTTCGATATATGTGAGAAAGGATGAGAGTATGTAGTGTGGAAAGGTAAGAATATGTAACATAAAAGGCCTCCTGGCAATTCCCAGCCTTTGATGTGCAGGTTCTCCATGTTTTTAGCCATAGAGAATGAATGATTGTATTTTGTGTAGGACGCCACTCAAAGATGCTGTTTTCCCTTCACCGTGTGGGGAAACGGGTCGTTAGCAATCTCAGCAGAAATCTGCCTTTGTCCACAGGATTCCTGTGGTCTGGCTGAAGGGCTGATCAGCATATTGCAGTCTCTGAATATAGCTTAATTTAACTTTCTAGTTCTCTTGCCTCCTCCCTACATTAAATGCAGTATAAGACTCTAAAACTGAGATAAACCTGGCATGGATATACCTGGAAGTCGAAATCACAGAGTGGCAAAACTACTGTTCTAATAAGGACACTTGAGTTCTGGTCCTTGCTTAGCTACCTATTGACTCTGTAACCTTTCATAAGTCATTTAGCGTTTCTGACATGTATCTTCACATAAAATAAAAGGTTTGGTAGTGTGACATAATAAGAAACATATATTTGGTCTGTGCACCTAGTTCCTGACTCGGAGCTCCTAAAAGCCTTGTAATTCCCTTAATGATGGGAACAGTAGGAACATCTTACACTGAGCTCCCAAACCCTTCGGAACTTCCTGGACGACAGGAGCCTCTTTATCCTAATGAAGCAACTTTTGGTGGGCTCCTGGGTAGCCTTAGGGTGGCGCTGGTCACCAGAAATAGTATTTGTAGTTTCTGTTTAAAAGATTCCCAAGGTCAAGCCAAGAAATTAATCAACATAAGGAGAGTCACGTAAATACCACATCAAAAGAGAAGAGACAAAAAGCAAAGCCAAAGAGAGAAGAGAAGATTAAGGATCATGGGCATATACAAACAGCATAGATGGGCTGGAAGGGGCAGGATACAGAAATGATGAAATATAGGATGAACATCAGAGAGCTGGAAGAAATGAGAAGGGGGCGGGGTGCAAATACCGAAGAGGGGCAGATGCAGAATTAATGCTACCAGCACCAACTGATAGTCATCACATTTCCTTGTTTCTAGGGTCTTAAAACGGTATACATTTTACAAGATCCTGTTTCCCAGTCCTCAAGCCTGGCCTCAAAAGGACATGAAATTGTTTCTCAGGCCCCTCCCAAGTCAGCAATTTATTAATCTTGATAATTGAGTTAAAGTACAGAACATAATGAGACCTACCATTTGAAAAACCCATCGATCGTGTTAAAATGTATAAGTTGGAGTAGGGATTATGCTGCTGTAAAGAGACCTCAGAATACAGTAGTTTAAATAAGAAAGACGTCTATCTCTCTCCCACTTAACAGATACCTGGGCAATGTAAGGTGGGTAGATGGCTGTATTCCAGGTGCTCATCCAAGCCCAAGCGGGTAGGGTCAATTTGCCAAACTCAACCTGTAGCTTCCATTTCTGGATCCAAGGTAGCTGATTCTGTTGTGGTCGCTGTTGTTGTTTCCTATTCAGGAAGAGGAAGAAAAGTCCAGGAAAAAGAACTTACCTTTAACTAAGTAATGCAGAAATTCACACATTACCTCCTCACACTTCTTTGGCCTGAGGTTAATCACATGGCCGCACTTACCTTAAGGAAGTCTGGAAAATCTAATGTGCAGCTTGGCAGCTGGGTGCCCAGCTAAATCATGGGGTTCTGTGATCAAAACGAAAAGGAAGAATGAATACTAAGGGACAGCGAATAGTTTTCATCATAAGATGTATCTCCAAGACACCTGTGAATCAAAATGTTGCTTTTTGAATCAGTGACTCAAAAAGTAGTTCCCCATTCTGCCTAACTTTTAAAAAACTTATCATTTGCTAAAATTGATGTTTTTGGTGTAAGTTCTTTGAATTCTAACACATGAATAAATTTGTGTAGCCACCACCACAATCAGGATACAAAAGTTCCATTTCTCTTCCAGACTCCCTCATGCTACCCCTTTATGTTCACATCCTCCTCCAACCCCAACCATTGTCAACCATTGCTCTGTCCTTTACCACTATAGTTGTCATTTTGAGAATGTCACATAAATAAAATTGTATGTATGTAACCTTCGGAAACCAATTTCTTTCATTCAGAATAATGCCTTTAAGATACATCCATGATGTTGCATGTATCAATAGTTTGTTCCTTTTTATGGCTAATATTTCGTTGTATGGATGTAATGCAGTATGTTTATCCATTACCCATTGAAGGACATTTGTTTTCTTTTTCTTTTGTCTCTCTCTCTCTCTTTTATTTTATTTTTTTTGAAATTGTGACTAGAAGTTCCAGAAGTTTCCTTGTAGTCCAGGTTTCTGAGTTTTTATTATAAACAGTTGTTGAATTTGGTCAAATGCTTTTTCTGCATCAATTGATATGTACATGTGGCCTGTTAAGATGGTGGATCACATTTAATGATTATTGACTATGAAACCAGCCTTACATTTCCAGATAAACCCTAGTTAATTTTGGTGTGCTATTCTTTTCATATATTATTGGATTCAAGTGGCTAATTTTTCTTAAGGATTTCTTTGTCTACGTTTATAGGAGATATTGGTCTATAGTTTTCTTTATCTATAGTGTCTTTGTCTAGTTTTGATTTCAAGGTAATGCATGTCTCATAAAATGAGTTAGGAAGGGTTATCACTTCTTTTTTCTGGACGAGATTGTGGAGAATTGACCTGAACTCAACTCTTCCTTAAATACATGGTAGAATTCACCACTGAAATAATCTAAGTCTGGTGCTTTATTTTTTGGAAGATTATTTATTATTCATTTAATTTCTTTAGAAATTTGGTAGAGTTAGTGTTATTTCTTCTTTACTTGTTTTGTAGAATTAACCAGTAAAATTATTTGAGGCTGAATATTTGTATTTCGGAAATTTTAAAATTGAGAATTAGTTATGTAAAATGATTCTAGAAACTTTCAGGTTATCCATTTCATCTTGGGCCAGTAATAGTGGTTTGTGTTTTTTGAGGAATTAGTTCATTTTATCTAAGATCTTGAATTTATGCAAGTAGAATAATCCTTGTAATGTATCCAGGGTATGTAGTTATTCTCCTCTTCTTTTCCTTAATATATGGTAATTTGTGACTTCACAGTTTTTTTCCTGATCACTCTTGCCAGAGGTTTATCAAATTTATTGATTTTTTTCAAAGAAACAGTTTTTAGCTTCATTGATTTTTCTCTAATTTTTCTGTTTTTACTTTCATTAACATCTCCTTATCTTTATGATTTCTTTCCTTCTGCTTGCTTTAGATTATTTTGTCCTTGCTTTTCTGGCTTCATATAAGGAAGTTGAAGGTATTGATTTGAGATCTCTCTTCTAATATAAGCATTTAATGCCGGAAAACTCATACTAAGCACTGATTTAGCAGCATCCCACAAATTTAGGTGTGCTATATTCTCATTTTATTTCATTTGAAAACATTTTATTTCCCTCGAGGTTTGCTCTTTGGCCCATGAAGTATGTAATGTTTGTGGCTAAATTCCCAAATGTTCAGAGATTTTCTGTTATCTTTCTGTTATTGATTTCTAGTTTGATTTCATTATTGTTAGAGAATCATTTCCATGATTTTAACTATTTAAAATTTGTTAAGATTTTGTGTGTGTGTGTGAACCAGAATATGGTCTATTTTGGTAACTGTCCCATGTACACTGGTAGCTATTCTACTGGTTTGAGGTGGTGTGTCAATTGGATCCAGTTGGTTGATAGTGTTCAATTCTTTTACATGCTTGCTGATATGTCTATTACCAGAGAGGAATAATTATCTACTTCTCCTTTTACTCCTATCATTTTTTTGCTTCATGTATTTTGAAGCTTCATTGTTGGATGTATAAAAAAGCAATAGATGGAGTCATTTTACAGCGGAGCCAGAGCTGCCATCCCAGAGGAATTGCCTTGCACATCTTATGTGTCAACTCTTCGGAATGTTAAAACAGGGCAAAATAACCTTTGGACTGGGCCTAAAGCAACACTGTATCCCAAAGAACTGTTTGCAAAGATTAAAAAAAAAAAAAAGCAGATATGACTACCAGACTGATGACAGCCTGACTAAAATTTTAAAAACTGTTTAGAGTTCGTGTCACTCTCTTATCTGCTCCAGTAGAAATGCCTTCCTTCTATTGATGTAACTGTTCCTTTCCCTTCCTCAGAAATACTCCTTGCCTTTGTCTCCCAGTTGGAATACTATTTGGGTTTTTGCCTGAATCTGTGCTTCCTGAATAGCTATTCTTTTTGATCTCAGTAAGTGCTCGTTGCCGCTCTCTTTGAAAGGCCTTTTATCTTTAGGTTAACAGATGCACACTAATTTAAAATTATTTTGTCTTCTGGATGAGTTAACCCTTTTATTGTTATATAGTGTTCTCTTTACCCCTGGTAATTTTATTTCCTCTGGAGTCTACTTTGATAAACTATAGCTATTCCAGTTCCCTTTTAAGTAAATGTTTTCATGATATAGCATTACATTTAAAGTGAAGTTCTTATAGACAGCATAGCGTTAGTTCAAGACATTTTTAAATCCATTCTGACAATTCTGTTTTTTAATGGATATATTTAGATAATGGAAATGTTTGGACTTAGCTCTACAATTTTAGTTTTTTCTTGTTCTCTCTGTTTTTTTTTTATTCTTCTGTTTCCCTTTCCTGACTTGTTTTGGGGTTACTGAACATTTCTTACTATTCCATATTAATTCATCTGTTTTTAAAATTATATGTTCTTGCATAGTTTTTAAATGATTGTTTTGGGGGTACAATATACATACTTAACTTTCACAGTATGCTTAAAATCAATATTCTACCTCTTCAATGGGAACGGTAGAAATTTTACAAACATATATATCCTTATTACCTAGTTATCTTATATATTACATGTTCATACATTGAAGTCTCCATTAGACATTGCTAAAATTTTTGCTTTCAAACATCAAACTTATTTTCAAGAACTCAAGAGGAAAATAATAATCTATTATATTTACTCATATATTTGTCATTTCTGTTGCTCTTCCTTAATTCATGGCATTCTAAGTATTCTTATGGCATCATTTCTCTTCTGCTTGAAAAATTTTCTTTAGCAATTCCTTCATACCAAGTCTCCTGGCAATAAATAATACTCTGAGTTCTCTAATCTAAGAATGTATTTCTTTCACCTTCATTTCTGAAGGATATTTTTAACAGCTACACGGTTTTGGTTTGATAGTTCTTTTCTTTCACCACTTGAAAACCGCTTTACTTCTTTCTAGCTTCCCTGGTTTCTTATGAGAAATTCATAGCCATTTGAATCACCGTCCCTCTGTAGGCAACGAACCATTTTTTTCCAGCTGTTTTCAAGACCTTGTCTTTAGTTTATACGTTATATATACCTGCACATATATGTCATACATACATATGTACATACATATATGCACATGCGTCACACATACATATATACATCATATAGAGGTAACAAAGATATATATGTTTGTATATGTTATAACATACATATATACATCATATACATGTATGTGTGACGCATGTGTATATATGTGTGTATGCATGTACGTATGACATATATGTGTTGTAATGTATCTGGGAATGAATTTCCTTGGGTTTATCCAGTTAAGCGTTTACTGATTTTCTTAAATCTGTAGGTTTATGTCTTTTGCCAAATTTCAGAATTTTTAGCCAGTTTTTCTTCAAATAGTTTTTCAGCATCACTTTTTTTCCTCCTTTGAGACTGCAATGACATGAACGCTAGACCTTTTGCTGTTGTTCCATAGGTTCTTAAGTCTATCCTCTTTTTTTAAAAAAATATTTTTTCTCAGTTTTTCAAACTAGATCATTTCTATTGATCTCTCTTCACATATACTGGGTCTTTCTTCTGACTTCTCTAGTCTGCTATTAATCCAGCAACTTTTTAATTTATTATCGTGTTTTTCAGATCTAAAATTTCTATCTGCTTCTTCATATTATTTTTTTCTGAGATTTTCTATTTTCCCATTCAAGAGTATTTGCGATTGTTAGAGCATTTTAAAATAGCCGCTTTAAAGTCTTTGTTAAATAATTTCAAAATCTGTGTCATCTCAGCATTGGAATCTGCTCATTACCTTTGAGTTGAAATTTTCTTGATTCTTTGTAAACAGAGTAATTTGGGATTATATTCTGGACATATTGAATATTATGTTATGAGACTTTGAGTCTTATTTGAAACTTCTGAAAAATGTTGATATTTTGTTTGAACAAGGAACCTCCCTGACTAGGTTCAGGAAAAAAGTTTCAACCTACTTTCTATTGGTGGTTCCGATATGAGTTCAGTTTTCAGAGCTTTTGCAGGGCTATTTGGACCTATCTAGTGTATGCACCACCCAATGGCCAATCTGACGCATGGGCAGTGATGTATCTCTTCGTCAATTTCTCCAAGTTTTTGGTTTGCTGAATAGAATCAGGCCCATTCACGTGAACTTGGGGGTTAGCCCAGGAATTCATAAACAACTGTACAGGTCATTTCCCTGAGCCCCTCCTTCTCGGTAATCTGCCCAGTACTTCTCAGTTCCCCATAGATCCTCTTCTCAGTTCTCCAGCCAGAGTTAAGGCTTTGGTTTTCCTGGTACGCTGTGCACTCTTAGCTGAGCCACATCCATGGTCAAGTGGTGGGAGGACTGAGAGAGGGAAAACAGCCATGGGAGTTGGCCCCGCTATCTTGCTGTCTCCTCTAAACTGAGAGAAAGGTTTTTCTCCCTAAGAGTTTTGCCTGCAGCAGGCTCCTGTTGCCTCTGGCCGCTTTTGCTGCCACAGGATTGTTTGAGGCTGCGAGCACGGGAACAAAGAAAAGAAAAAGAGGGGGCAGGATTTCCACACTCTCTCTGACCTTACATATTTCAACGTTATATTTTAGGAGGTTACATTTTCCTCTCCTCAGGTTACCACCAGAGGACTGCTCCCAGAGCTGTTTTTATGTGCTTCCTTGTCCACTTCCAGTGCATTGAGCTGAGGTCAGGAGATATCCGGGGCGGGGAATGGTAAACTCACTGCTGGTTTAGTAGTATTCCAAATTATGGGCTTCTTCCCTAAGCCATATGCTACTATTTACTTTTCAGAGTCTTCAAATAGCTGTTCTATATATTCTTTCCAGGTTTTATAGCTTCATTAGGTAAGAGAGAAAAGGCGAAGTATACATATTTCCTCTTAGTCGAAACTGGACCCCTTGACCAGCGGCTTTTGAGTTTTGAAATTTCTAGTGATCTATTTTACCCAAAGGGCTAGATCTGTTGAGTAACAAAGGATAATCTACCATGTCAAAAGCTCAACTTCAACTGAATGCCTTTCATTAACATATTTAAAACATAATGATTTATTTTATGATATGCCATTCATAACCCTTGATAAACATGGAGGGCATTGTCAGAGGTTGTCTCATACCATTCTCAATCCAGTTATATGGTCAAAGGAGTATTCATTTAGGAATAGGCTGCCTAACCTCTCCCACCCCTAAGCCAATGATGAGCCAGTCAAGAATCATATCAAAATCTCTCGCCCTCCTCCTCTCACTTAAGTGTGCTTACGTTAAGTATATCTTACAGTTCCGGTATCAAGGGATGTTAACAAATACCCAGCATGGCAAGTCTGGGCTCCTACCTCTCTCTTTCTCTTCTACCCAGAACACTTGAGTACCAAGCCAGCTGGCTAGAAACTGCCTCCAGCTTCATTCCTGCCAGCCTCGTTTCCCGAGGCTGGATCTTGTTCTTCTCCTCTAATTCTGAGATAATTCTCAGAATGACCTGGCTCTGTAAACTAACACTCCCACCCTCCCTGTTCCAAAGCAAGGCCTGTGTCCTTGTCCTTTAGATCAGGTTCTTGTTGATCAACTAGACTGAATCTTTCTACTTTTGTTAGTTTGGGCCTTTTACTGGTAGAACGATTCTCCCACTTTCTATTTATGATACTTTCCATATTTGCTTTATCCCTTAATTCATTAACTAACATTTTAGGAAATGTTAAATAATAATGATAATAATGAGCATCATTTTTTTCTAATTTCTAATTTTAAAGGGGCTAGCTATAGTTTCACCTATTGTTTGTTACTTCTCATAACTTATTAATACAATGAATTTTGAATTTTTAATATCAATGAATTTTTTTGTATTATTCTATGCTAAGACATATCTTGATTGATTTTGGTAAATTATTCCTTTATATTTTCTGGTATTTCATTTTTGAGTTTGCATATATAAATATATCCCTAAGTGAAAATGATTTATATTTTCCTATAAGTCACTTTCACTTAGAAATGGGAGAGCATAGCAGGCATTGTTCTAAGACAATCATAGATATAGCACATGGGCAATTATGAAACATTTTAAACATACAGATCAGAGTAGAGAATAATATGATGAACACCTAGTTTTATCAAATATGTTAAGCAGCATCGTTTAGATGTTCTTACTATGAAGCATTAAACATTAAGGATAGATTTGAGATACCCTGTGTACTCCTGTCTGATACCTCTTCTTACCCCAGAGATAATTATTGTCATAAATTCAGTGTTTATCATGCCCAGGCATGATATTGTATTTTCACTACCTATTTATGTATCCTTAAACCTGTTCTACAGATTTTTTAAATTTATAATTTCATCAAACTACACAGATAGGTCTGCAACTTGACATTTTCATTCAGTGTTATGTTTTGGAAATTTAACTATATTATGAGATGCAGTGGTAGTTCTGTATTCTAAGCGCTGTACTCCAAATTTTATAAAGCTTTGTATTCATCAGTCTTCTTTTCCCTTAAGCCAGATTGATTTTGGGTTCCCTTACTTGTCAACAAAAGAGTCTTGATTGAACCATTGAGGAAATCTCTGAAAGAACTCCCGTATATAACTCTCTCTTCAAGGTGCCTAAAATCTCAACCATCAGCATCAATCTTGGTTAAAGCATTGCTTTTGGAAGTCTTGTATCAAGTAAAGGTATTATCTAGGAAAAGCCAAAGATGAAATCATCACATTTTGCATAGAGCATAGAACTGTTACTACCTTGGGTAGCTGGCTCCTAAAAGATGACAGGGTCCTAGGTGGAGAGCAATAGGTCGACTCTCATCATGTGAGGTCTTATAAGAGAACTGGCCTGAGCTGGGTTGTAACTGAGGGGAGACTCTGGGAATCCAGGGTTGGCCTAAGAGCACCAGGCACCTGAGAAGGGCCAGCAGCTCTACCTTAGAAGGCAGACATGAAAGATCAACTTTGTTTATGAAAGGCAGCAGGATCTAATTAGACAGGCCTGGTTTCAAAGCTTCACTCAGTCACTGTCTCTCTGTAGGACCGGAGGCAAGCCATTTGAATTTCTGAGCCTTGATTTTTTTATTTATAAAGGAGATGAATTATACCTACCTTTAAGGGTTGGTTATATCATGTAATGAATATACAGTGTCTGATGAATAAATTTTCAATAATGATGCCAATTATTAATTCAGCCAGTCCCATCAGTCAGAACTGCCATCAGTGTTGGTGATTCCCCAGGGGTTTTACTACGGAAAGACGACTTGAGAACAGTCTGCCTTGGGCCTAGTTTCAAAACTGAGGCTTACAGGCAAAGTAAGCAAGGACTATCCTTTTTCTTCCAGATCTCTTGGAAGTCTAGTGATTTGGAACAAATTCCCCAGCGTGACATCCATTCTCTAACCTTCAACTGAGGAAAATATTAGGTTTAAGAGAACTTGAAGAGCAAACGAAAAGGGAAAAGTATTTTTTAAAAAGCTGTATGGATTGGATAAAGACGCTGTGGTACATATATATATATACAATGGAATAATACTTGGCCATAAGAAGAGATGAAATACTGCCATTTATGACAACATGAATGGACCTCGAGATAATCATGCAAAGCGAAATAAGCCAGACAGAAAAAGTTGAAAATCACATGATATTACTTATATGTGGCATATAAACCTAAAAGCGACAGATGAACAGGACCAACAAACAGAGGCTCATAGACATGGACAATAGATTAGTGGTTACCAGAGGGTGGGGAAGAGGGGAAGTGGGGAGGAGGTAGACGAGATAAAGGGCATCAAATATGTGGTAACAGAAAGAAATCTAACTATGGGATGTGAACACACAATGTAAATATATATGCACTTTACTGTTAACGTGTACAGCTGAAACTTACCAGATTTCATTAACCAATGTCACCATAAATATTAATTAATTAATTTTAAAAAATCAACAGAAGATTTGATTAAATTTCAAGTATCAATGATAGTATAAATTCTAATTGATTAAAATGTTTTATGTTACAAATCTAGGAAGTTTTCTTATTTTAAATTTCCTTAGCAACTGAGATAATAAAACAAATTATAGAAAAGAAAAAAAGTAAAGTTGGATTAGGAACATTTAAAAAAAAGCTGTATGAAGAGAAGAAAACAGAATAAAAAGGTGGAATTTTTAATTACTTTATTTGAAACTTATGGGAAAAACGTGTAATAGGGGTCAGAGATATTTGGGGCTAATTTCATATCTGTATATGAGCCTCAGGCCAGGTGACAAGTCACTTCTGGGGTGCCTTTTCAAGTTACTGCTCATCCTTTAGTTACTGCATCTTCCAGGTGGTGAATGAAGTATACAGTTCCAAGAAAGATTACAATACTTCCTGTGGTAGAGAAATGAGCCAGAGAAAGCGGGCGCATGATGACATGAAAAGAAACAGAGAGTGATTTTTTTTCTATAAGAAAAGTCCTCCATTAGAAAAGATTACACTGATTGGTGGAGGCAACTAAGAAGCTGCTGGAATACTTGTAATGTTTGTTCTTGTTCTGGATACTGGTTACACAGGCATGTTCAGTTTATAAAAGTTAATAGAGATATACACTTATAAACTTGTACTTTTCACCGTGTATCTTATACTTCAATAATTGTATTTAAAAAATTAAAAACTTACTAACCACTGCTTCTTTTCAAGATGTGTACGGAGGTTAGCTAGATAATTCTTATCAATGGGAAAACAAATGTCCATGTTGAACTCTTTCACTTACAGAGCTTGGGAGGAGGAAAATAGGGGTGTGGTGGGGCCTGAAGAAAAACAGAAATTGCAAAGTCTGCCTGTTCTTCAGGGCTACACAGGGGTGAGCTCTTGAAGAGATGTCTTTTGTTTAGCAAAGTGACAAATGTATTTTTGAACATACAGAGATGTACCCCAACCCGAAGAGAGAGTGGAGAGCTCATTGCTCTGCCCTGCAAATGAAGGGAATCTAATTTCAGGGAGAGCTAAAGGCGAAGGGATCTAGACAATCGGAATAAGTGGGGATGCCTAAGGGAGAGGACTCATTAAGCTTTGTGATGGTAGGTTGGAGCCTTGGGAAAAGATGGCCAGAAAGAATAGGATGCATTCTGGAGAAGCAGTGGTGGAAAGACTTTGAAGAAAAGGGATAACTAACATTTAATTTCAAATTCTTTACATGCTTGCAAAAAAGGTGCTCCATTGCTCCAAATCCCTGGTAACATCTGCTATCCTAGCTGCCCTGCTACCTACCTGCCATACAAGGCTACAAACCAGCCAGATGGAAGGGTAATGTAACCTACTAGCTGAGAGAGAGTATGGTTAGGTTAGATTATTTTAACTGATTTGTTACAGAACACTGAACTGAATTTTCTTTTAATGATGATACATGCCTGCAATTTGGTGATTTGGGGCCAGTCTCTCCAATTGTAAAAGGAAAAGGTATAAAAACTGATCTGGGCCCCTTATGAGATAGTTAATTCTGACACGGACTATAATTGCTATTTTCCCCTTCAAATATAAATGACTAGTGTCTCACTGGCAGCTGTGATGTGAGACAAAAAGTAGTAAAATTTGACATCAAAAGATTAGCTACATTTCTTGGGAAAGCTATTTAACATTGCTTAGCTTGTTTCCTCATCTATAAATTGGAGGGAAATAACTCCCATGAAAAGATATGCTGAGACCTTAATGGAAAAATGTATTTGAAGTCTTTTAGAAGATGGCATATAGTGAAGAATATCGCTTACACAATATTGCATGTAAGAGTATTTTGTAAATTGTAAAGTCACAAAATAATTGTTAGTAAAATTAATGAGAACTGAAATTTGTTTATTATTTGAAAAGCGTATCCTTCATAAGAGCAAATTTCCAGAAGTAGAAATAGTATTTTTGTGCAGTAAATTAAATTAATAACTTTAGTGCAATGATTTGCAACCAGAATTGATTTTGCCTCCCAGGGGACATTTATCAAGTTCTGAAGACATTTTTGGTTGTCACAAATGAGAGAGTGCTACTGGTATCTAGTGAGTAGAGGCCAGAGATGCTGTCAAATATCCTACAGTATACAGGACAGTTTCTTACAATAAAAAATTATCCAGCTTAGAAAGTTGATAGCACTGTTGTTGAGACACGGGTAGCAAGGCAAGTTGGTCTGGTTAGTCTGGGTTTCCAACTTTGTCGATGCCTACACACATATTAACATTCCTTAACTTTAAAGTAGTCCTTCCTTAGCCTGTGAACTCTCATAAAAAATGAGAAAATTTCCTTCTAAAGTGACCCCTATGATTATATGCTCAAGCCTATAAGTCATGCACCTGTTATACTAATACAAAGCTTGCGTTGAGCCCCAGAAAAGTCTAGAAAACACTGTCACCTCACATTCTTTGCCACATCCCATTAAAAGATACATATTTAGTAAAATGCTACCATTTTGAAACTTGTACAGTCCTGCCTATCTCAAGCAATACTTGTCGGTAATTACACTATACTCAACTCATTTCGTGATTCAACAATGTACATGGAGCTCTTTCTGGCAGAGAAGGTGATTGCTTCAGAGTAAGAGCCCTCCTTCACACCAATCCCAAACCTTAATTTTAGAGATCAGAATGAGAGAACTGAAAGTTAGAAAGAAAATTGTTGAGAAACATTTCTGTACTTGCACAATAATTGTCAGAACTGTTCTTCCTGGTCATGAATCTAACGGAGGGTGGGAGGGTGTAGCTGGTAACCTAGAGCAACTGAGCTATTGGTGCTGCTCTGTTCGGCTTCTTCATCCCCCGTTGTCCACACCACTACTGCTGCCCCGCTACCACTGGCTCCATGAGGGCCTGGAAATCCAATGTCAAGGTCAGAGTTGGGTCAGGGGCAAAGGAGGCTAGGAAAGTGGGTGGAGCAAACAGCACAGAGTGGTTTTAGAGCACAATAATAATGATCCTATAATTTACTTAGTATTTTCACAACACATTATTTATTTGATCTTTTTAACAACCCAATGATGTAGGGAAGATAAATAATTTCATTCATAGCTTGTGTGTGTGTGACGTGCTATCGAGTCGACTCTGACTCCAGGCGACCCTGTGAATGAGTGAGGTCCACAGAGACCTGTCCTCAACAGCCCTGCTCAGCTCCTATAGACTCGTGCTTATGTCTTCTCTTTGGAGTTGATCGGTCTCATATTTGGTCTCCCTTCGTCCTGCTGCCTTTCGTTTTTCCCAGCATTATTGTCTTTTCCAAAGAACCTGCCTTCTCACGATGTGCCCCACGTAGGACAGCTTGTTTCATCACTTTAGCCTCCAGCAATGTTTCCTTACCTTACAGATGAAAACAACAACAGAAAAAAGAAAGAAAAATCAGACCTATAAAGCTTAAGTGTCTTGCTCTAAATCATGCAGCTAATAAATGTCTAGGGTCCAGTTTTCTCATCTCTTAATCTAGAGTTCTGCACACCACAGTACACAAAAATATAAAGCTTACCTTATCATCGTTTCCTTCAAGTTCTCTTGATTTGATTTGCTTGTCTCAGTTGCAGGAGAGCAAAGGAGAACTGGGGCTACCAACCTAGTGCAGTGGGGCCTGCAGACTGCAGAAGATTGACAGAAATCCTTCTCCAGAATCAAGACATCTTAACTCACTGGTGTTTTCCAAACCAAAAAGGACCGGCCATACAAAAATCTTTGGGAAAATCATTCATTTCCGTAAATGGTCATTTTCACACCATAATCAATCATTTTGGACAAAATTTTTCAAAATTAGTCTTTAAATAAAATAATAAATAATTTAATTCTTGCCTAAGTTTACCTTGTTACTCAAATTTGAACCATAGTACTCTGATTTAATGTGCTTTTCTTCAAGATAATTATTTTAAACATTTGAAGTCAGCTTGTTTCAAATTAGCAATGTCATGACCTGAATACAAATACTTATTTCCTTCATTATCTCTCTGAGCTATTCATTCCCCCTTGAATGAATCTTTTAGTTCTTTAACTTCCTCTTACTTGAATACTCAGTGTAATCGTTTTCATACAGAACGTACAGGTCTTTTTTTCTTTCCGAGAATGTGGAGCCATACCAGTTCCAGTTATAGGAAATTGTACTGATGAGAGTTTTGTGTGTGTGCATACAGTGGTAATTTTAGCTTTATTTTTGTTTTCAGAGAAATCAAAAATTTCACAATGAACTTGTACTATTTAAAGTGAGGAATTTTTAAATATATAGCTATAAATTTATAGGTTATCTTTATAACTGTGAAGGTCAAAACCAGAAATGCAGTATTCCTGCAGCAGTGTAGGGTCCCTTAATTAATAATATGTATCTTCTAACTTCTCTAATACAACTCAAAATTACACTGTTATTCCCTTCTGCTACTGTACTTTAAAAAATTCATACCTTTGAAGACAGCAAAACTCTGAGTAGATATGATTCATTCACTTCCACCACAATGAGAGAGGCTTCAGCTGAAAAACAGAACTATTCTGTTCTGGTCTCATGTATTTCTAGGAGAAAACAGGGAGACAGTTATTTTAGGAGTGACTATGAACTTAACAAAAATTCAGACAGATCAAGAAGGGAAAGAATGTCACAGGATGATGATGTCACAGAATGAAACAAATTTGCTTCAGCTTGCCAGCTCTTCAGCATTTCAACCCTTATCTATCTATGAACTATGCAATAGTGACTTTTCTTCTTGTAACTGAGTGGTTATTTTCACATCTTCAACCCATTTCTTAAAGAGGGAAATATTTTTTAAATTTTTAAGCAAAAATTTTATTGTTCCTGAGAAATGACTGCTTTAGTGAAAAATAGGTTTATTAGGACCACATAAATCGAACCAAGAATCAACCTCTGTCTCTGTCTCTGTCTCTCTCCCTCTCTCATTCATACACACAGAGAGAAATATTACATATAAAATGTACATGTATAGTTTAACAAATAGTTTTTAAGAAAATCGTATGCCAGTACAACGATCATGTAGGTCACAAGACAGAAAATTTTTAGCACAGGAGCAATACATTTGTGCAGTCCTTCCTACTCCCAACCCCTATCTCTTCATTAGTGGTCATTATTTATTCTGATTTTTATGCTAACTATTTTCTGCTTTCCTTCATATTTTGCCATGTTACATGCATCCATAAATAATATTTTAGTTTCGCTTGGTCTTAAATTTTAGGTGGCATAATATATTTTGTCTTTTTTTAAAAAAAACTTTTTTATTAGATAGATCTATATTGTGTGTAGCTGTAATTCTTCCAATTTCATTGCTGTATAAAATACCACAGTTTATCCTTTCTGCCAATGACGACCATTTAGGTTGTTTCCAGTTATAGCAACAACACTACTGTGAACATTCTTGTACATGTATCTAGGGAATAGCTAGGAGCGACACCTCCAAGTCAGAAAGTAGGCATATCTTGAGCATTACCATATAGTATTAAACATCCCTCAAAAGACATTGTACCAATTTAAACACTCATTCATTCTACATGTGAGTTCTTGTAGTTCCGCATTCTTGCCAACTCTTGGAGACTAGGGGTGGGGCCTGAGAGAAGAATCAGAATGCACTTTTCTGGAAGGAAATATTATTTACCTCCCTCTCCATTATTCTTTTCCATGCAATGCCTTGATTTAATACTAAGAATTATGACACATTCAAAGAAATAAGAAAATGTGAGCTATGGTTGAAAAATGAAATAGTCAATAAAAGCAAACCCATAGATGGCCCAGATGTTAGGCTTATCAGGCAAGGACTTTAAATTAACTATAATAAATAGGTTAAATCAGTAGTCCCCAAGCTTTTTGGTACTAGCGCTCTTATGAGTAATCTAATGCCTAATGATCTGAGGTGGAGCTGAGGTGGTGATGCTAACATTGTGGGGAGTGGCTGCAAATACAGATGAAGCTTTGCTCGCTGGCCTGCTGCTCACCTCCTGCCCGATTCCTAACAGGTCATGGACTGGTATCCCTGAGTTAAAGGATGTAGTGGGTAAAAAAATGGACGCTGCATAAACAGATGGGCAATATCCACAGAGAACTGAAAATTACAAAAAAGAAACAAAATCATAACAGATATGAGAATCATTCAATGACATAGCAGAGGGAAAAAAAAATCCGAGCTGTAGACAAGTCAATTAAAATCATCCAAATTAAACAAAAAGAGAGGGGCAAAAGAGGTTTAAAAAGGTAATCTGAGTTCTTTGGGACAATAGCAACGATGGCTTAACATTGTACATTAGAGTCCCAGGAGGAGAGCAGAGAGAGTACAGCATAGGAAAATTTTGAAGAAATAATGATCGAAAAATTTCTTCAATTGGCTAATGTTATCAATCCACAGACTAAAGACCTGAGTGGACTCTAAGCAGATAAACACAAAAAAAACTACTCCTAGACACATCAGAGTCAAACTGCTAAAAACCAAAGACAAAAAGCAGATCTTAAGAGCATGCAGAGGTAGAGAAACTACTTTCAGGAAAATAATAAGAAGAATGATAGCTGAATTCTCCCAACAGTGAAGACCAGAAAAGATTAGAACCACATCTTTAATGCTCAAAAAGGGGAAAAGCAACCACCAAGCTAAAATTCTATATCCAGTGAAAATATCCTTCAAAAATGAAGTCACGATAAAGGGTAAAGACATTTTCAAAATGACTGAGGCTGAGAATATTCATTGCCAACAGACCGTCACTGCAAAAAATGCTAACAAAAGTTTCTTAGGTGAAAAGGAAATACCTAATGAAAGCAAGAATCTGCAGATGAGATGCAGAGCATCAAAAAGTGTCAGTGTTGGTTTATATCAACTTGGCATAAGAGCGTGGCTTTGATACCCAAGTCACAGTCAGCAACTTGACCTAAGAGAAGTGGCATGGGTCGTGGGGACTTCTTCTCCTAGAGTGTGAGCTCTCCAGCTGTGGAAAAGAGTTGGTCACCATCTCTTGCTCTTGTGTGATGTTTGTGAAAGTGTAACCCCTTCAGACACTGTTCTTGGGAGTTCTTCCTTTCTTTCTTCTGGACTATAGCTCTTTTGTAAAAATCACTTAATGTGGAAACTCGCCAGCGGTATGGGAAAAAAAGATGTGGGCAAAAGAGTAGGATGGTGGGACTGGGTGTGCATAGCAGAAATGTGGCATGTGTAACAGTGACTAGCTTACAACAGAGCTCATATGCAGAAGGAGACGGCTGAATGCCTCTTTGGTGTTTTAGTCTAAGAGAGCGCCTCATTCTGGGCAGATAGTGGAAGTGAATCAAGCCTTTTCTTTCTTTATTGCTGCTATCTCTGCTGCTTTAGTTTAGAATTCACAGCACAAAATATGTCCTTCAGCCCACTCCTAGTGTTAGAACAGTGGAACTGTCTTTTGATTTTGCAAACTGTCTTTTTTCCCCCTTAGTTTTCAGTATTGTTTCCAGCTTTCGTCCTTTTGTGTATCTTCTCAGGTATTTTAATTGGAAAATTAAAGAGGTCATATCAGTTAAGTCTAGTTTGTTTGTTTGTTTGTTTTACAACTTCTTATTATTTAAATTTTCATATATACAGAAAAGCTGAAAGAATTCTACAGGGAATGCCCATAAATACCAACCACCTAGAGTCTACCTAAAGTATTGCTTTTGCTTATTAATTCTAATTTTTAAAATTTAAATTTTAAATCGATAAATTTTAATTTTTAGACACACATTGCACATTAGATTTTGGTTTATTTAAACAGATTGTTATTATGCACATTCTCAGGACCTATGAGCATTAGATATATTTTAAAATGTTAAGGATAAAACATAATTAACAAATAAAAATTGGAGTGTATCTAATTGAGTGATAAATTATGTCTGAATTACATTAATAAATGGAGAATTGAAGCAATAATTTTAACAACTGATATTTTAAATTTTTCTGTGTGAGTTGGTTGAATAATGTTTTACAGCTATTTCCCTCATTCTATAGATAAAATTGGTCAAAGGGAAAGGAGAAATAAGTGACTTTGATGTCAATTTGGGCCTATGTTGTCCCAAGTAAAAATTTACCTAAAATATAAATCAGCCTTAGAATGCAGGAGATCTCCTTTTGTAGGTAATACAGTCTTCTGTCAGATGAAGAAGGCAAGAATAAGAAAATTCTTCCTGGCTTTGTAATCGATCACCTTCCAATACTTCCATGATTTGGGAAAAAACGACAGTACCAGAAGCAACTGGGATGACTTCTTAAGAAGCCAGAGGATGGTCTCAAAGTCCGTTAAAAGGAGTACTTAAACTCCAATCTCCTTTAAAAGGGTGTTTTATACAAAAACCTTGGTTGTAATAGTCCTCCACTTTACATTTTTCCTCTTGTAATACAGCATATTAAACATGCCCGCCAAGGGATCATAAAGCAATCTGACTCATGACAATTCCCTGAATATTATTATTATTATTTTTTTTAAATTGCATTTCCCTGGCACATGTTACAAAGAAGTTTTCCTACAGATCAAAACCAAACTCTTGGACTGTGCCAATGTTCATTTCAACTTGAATCACCACCCACCTGGGCCTGACTCGGGCTGGCAGTCCAAAGGGAAAATTCTGCCTAAGTGCATTACAACCTCTGGATCTGTCCCCTGCTCAGGTGCACAGAACCAGATTAACTGGGAGAGGCAACAAGGCGAATTTGACTGGAGATGAATTCTGGGAAGCAGGAGAGTTTAGGGTGACTCAACCATTTGGCAAGGACTAAGTAGAAATGACTTTTGAGGAGAACAGTTTGAACAGGTACAAGGTTGCTCATGATTCCAAACTGATGCCAGTGCTTGCTGAAGTTTTAAGCTAGAAATACTTCCAAGACAAGACTTTTCCTTCTGAAGAAGTTTAAGACCTGAAAACCAGCCATCTTTTGCTATTATGAAACTTCACGATATATAAAATTTTAAGACAAAGACTCACATTCAAGAATTTACTTAAAAAGAAACTAGAATTGATCTGTTCTTTGTTTCTAGAGATCCCTTTCAACTCTAGATTTTTACACACTAAAAGTAGAATCCTTTTTCAAATTAACTTTTGAGAAAAGGAAGGATAGTTTTATGAGACAATTATTGTTCTTTCCTCTTACTTGTTGACCAGATTTTGCCAGATGAGTAACGGTGTTGGTTGGCTGAGTCCTTCCAGCTTTAAAAACCTTTAGCTCTCTTAAGCCTCCAGGATATGGCTTGTTAAGGGCAGGTATTAAGTTCTCTCTACCCAAGGGCCTTGCAATGCGGTGGGTCTCCTGAAAAGTTGGTGAGGAATAGATGTGATACTCCTTATCTAAGATTAACCAGGAGTCCTGAAGCCTGGGAGGCCATGTTGGCAGTTCTTGGAGGTTTTATCGGCCATGACTGTTTGGAGAACCATGGTAGTGTTTCCAGCTGCTCCACTTAGTGGCTGGATAGATTGGAACAGGTTACTTAATCACTACGGCCTACTTCCTCATCTGCAAAATGGGGCTAATAGCAATGCCTACATCATAGCACTGTTTCGAGGGTTAAATGATACAGAGAGAGCACAAAATAAATGTTAAGCACATGTTAGCCATTACTATCAAATGTCTGTGTGTGTGTGTGTGTGAGAGAGAGAGAGAGAGAGAGAGAGAGAGAGAGAGAGAGAGAGAGAGACAGAGAGAGAGCAAGAGAGAGACAGAGAGAGAAAGAAACTCATGTAACTACACTAAGACCAATTTTTATTTGTCAGGAGGATTTCATTGTAAGCTTTTGTCAGAAATATCATGGTGTTAAACTTCTTTCATAATTTTGAAAAGATCACTAAAAAAGAACACTGAACTGATAGCACAGGCAGAGGCAGAATAGGTGTCCCCTGGAATTGTTGCTCCCCATGTCTTTCCCAGTTCTCGTCACCATGGAAATCTACTTTTTTTTGGACCAAGAGAAACACTCTTGGGAGCCTCTATGGAACAGGCTTTGTGTGTGTGTGTGTTTAAGTTTCTCAACAAATACACTAATCTCTGCTTTGGGGATACATGTCATAGTTCCACAAAGATAAATCAGTAGAAAGAAACATGTAGACCTAAAAAACATTTTAGAGACTTCACTATGTTCAGCTATTTACATTACTTATATTTTCAAAGAGACCCTGAAATTACCCCAAAAGGTGACCTAAATAGCTCAATGTGAACAAGCTTTTAATATGACTAGAGTTTAGTTTCAAATAAATTAATGATAAATGAAATTACAGAATGCAGTTTCTGTCTCCAAGGGATGGTTTTACTGCTTTTTAAACAAATTTGCTAAGTATATTTTTGAAGTAGAGGCTTGTATACCTAGTGATAGTAAATAAAATGATAAGATATTAGGAAATAAGTTTCACTGAAAGATATTCGGATTCTTGGAAATTTTAATTTTTCTTTCGTATTTTCTTTTATCTAAAAGAAAAATGTAATTTGTTTTCTCCTGTTGTCAGAGAAACGTGGAAAGACTAGTCAATTTCATTCCCATTTAAAAGATGTTATAATATCACACTCTGGATCCTGACACCTGTTTAGACTTTCTGAGCCATAAGGGAACTCTGCTCACAAACATTCAAATTCACGATGTGGCTGCTGACATCATAGGTAATTATTTTATTGTCCAGTGGCCAAATAATAAGGAAAACAGTCAAACATTCAATATGGCTCTACCAAATATTATCAACATCTCTCAGCATTTATAACACGTTGTATTCTGGTATCACTGATGTTGCCAAAAGAAAAGGTTTTTTCTCTAGTTTACATAAATTCTAGATTTTCATCTTTTGAGATATTGCAATGGATACAGATGTTTCATGAAATCATAGGTGTCTTAATTTTACACACAGACAGTGGCATGCAACAGAAAGGATTTGGTCTGGCTGCTGTTGCAAATTTATTTCTATATAAATCTCCAACATTAAGAGTCCAGTGTTCCTGAGTGTTTGTCAATTGAGGATATTAACAACAACAAATACAACCCTATCATTTATTATCCCCAAATCCTTTCATTTCAAATGTAACATGTCTCAAAACAAAACTCTGGATCTCTTGCCGCCAATACAGATCTGTTTCTCTAACATCATCAGCTTAGTATATGCCACCACCATTCAGCCAAAAATGTTTGCTCAAGACACAGGCTTGGGAATCACTCCTGCATCCTTTCTTTATTTCTTTCATGTCCAATATTTAATTTAGTGGCAAATGTTTTTGAGTCTACCTTTCCCTAATTATCCCAATCCAACCACTTTTTACCACTTCGATCTCCTAACACCCTAGCCATACAAAGACTATAACCTCACTTAAAAATTTCAGATTTCATGGAATTAAAAAGTAGAAATCTCCCAATCCTATATTATCCAGTCACTCTTCAAAGGCAACTACTATCTGCAGTTTAGGTGAGTCTTTCTAGAGATTTCTATATATATTAAACACACACACACACACACACACACACACACACACACACACACACACACACAATGATTTCCTCCATTCTACGACACCGTCAAATGTAAAACTCAGGATTAAATTGGTACCATTCCTCCAGGCTATCATCTTCTTCCACTGACAGTTTGTCCCAGTGTAGGCACAGGCAATCCCTTAATTCTTCACAGCAAGGCTGAAAACAAGAGGCAATCATTTACTCAGCAATACTGTTGTTCTGAGGGATAACTGGCAAGATTTACATCATAAAATAGGCAAGAAACAAAACTAAACCTGAATATTGTACATTACTGCTCTAGAATCAGACTTCATATGAGCCCAGATTCATATCCCAGTTCTTCTGCTCATTAATAATATGACCTTGAGCAAATTACCTAGGTCTCTCAATATCTAACTCATTTGTGAAATGGGGATAATAACAGTACCTACCTTATGACAGTGTTCACAGAATTATATTAAATACATGTGAAGAGCTTACAGCCATGCTGGTTAAAGTGAGTGCTCGGCATACATTAAGTTTTAGTATTACTCTTCCTAAAATCCTTTAGTTATATCATAAAGGAGGAGTCAGCAAACTTTTTAAATAAATGGTCACATAGTAAGTATTTGGGCTTTGGGAGACATATGGTCTCTGTCACAACTACTCAACCCTGCTACAGGGAAGCAGCCACAGACAATACGCAAATGAATGGGCGTATCATGATCCAATAAAACTGTATTTCTGGACACTGAAACTTAAATTTCACATAATTTTCATGTGTCACAAAATATTTTTAATTTTATTTCTCAACCATTTTAATGTAAAAACAAACAAACAAGCAAACAAACAAAAAACATGATTAGCTCCTGGGCTATACAAAAGTAGGTGGTGGGCTAGATTTGGCCTATAGGCTATAGTGTGCCAACGATCTTCCCATGTGGTTTCCCTTCTTGTCTGTTTCAAAACTTGCCTCTGCCCTGCTACTGACAATCATATTTTTTGCTGACTATAAGAGCTTCTCTGCATCCTTTCTTGTCCAGGTCCTCAACTCTCTGTCTTTGCCCACCATTTCTATACAGGAGAAAGCTAAAACTCAGTAATAACCTTTCTACTTCATTATGACACAAGTAAGCATATCCCCTTCTTTGTCTCAGCCTTTACGCTCCAGACTGAGCTCTGGCCTCACTTTTGCAAACTGAAAGGATCAGGGAAAATGGCCACGTGCATTGTAAGCGGAAGGCTGCCCTCGATTTGGGAAATATATACATATAAATGTGATATTAATTGCTGCATAGTAGTCAATGTTTGAGACTACCAATTTGTTTAACTTGTCCCTTATTAACGAATGTATTGTATTGTCTCCAGGTTTTCACTATTACAAAGAATGTTGCATTTTCTCATATAATCTTCAAACAACTCTATGAAATGGGAACAATTTAATCCCGTTTTAAAGGTGAAGAAACAGAGAGAGGCACAGGGAAATGAAATAACTTGCCTAATCTCATGCATGTAGTAATTGGAAAAGGTAGAATTCTAATCTGGAGCCTACATTCTTTACTTCCTTCTGTTGTTTTCCTGCCAAAAAGGGGGACCATATCAATATTTATTTAATTCATTGATATCGGAGGGGTGTTGCAGAATGTGTGCGCCAGGAACTTCAGTAGTGTTTGTAACATGTTATCTCCTCAGCTTAGGCCATGGATTCACAGGTGTTTATTTTCATGCTTCTTAATTAACATTAGTGTTACATATGACCTTTCATATGTGTCATCTACTGCACAATTAAGCTATAGAAAAATCCTGATGCTGGTACAAAGATAGGCAAGTAAAATTTAAAGACACGTTCTTTAGATTGCTTTAAAATTTTTGACCAATTTCTTCCTCCATAGCTAGGGAAGGAGGGATTGCAATGGTGATTTAGGAACCTAGGGAGAGCAAATATCAAGTATGGTCACATAATGGCCTCCACAGTAATTGTTTGTCTGGCACCCCTATTCTAGGAACTGCTATTTTCCCCAAATTTCTGTCTATAATGAAAAACACTATGACCCTCCTTTGTGAACACAGGTGATCGGGGTGATTGGACCAAGAGTGATCACCTGAGCCAAGATAGTGTTACTATAGTAATTCACTTTCTGGCCTTAGTCGATTGGTCTATAAGCAGGCACAAGACTCAGGCTAAGCCAATCAATATCCTTTTCTTAGAATTGGGAAACTATTAAGATTCAAAGTCAGTTCTGATCGTAGACTTCTGGAGAACAATTTATTTGCATTCAAAGAGAAGGAAACCAAGGCAGACAGAAAAACAGCTGAGTCTCTGATAGTCTTGATGGCACTCAAGGCTTGGTCCCAGATGTTCCTAAGGTCCACTTATATCTCAGTCCTTCCAGAAGCTAAGTGCTTTTTTTATTTTTTATTTTTTATTTTTTATTTTTTTACACCTACAGCACCTGGTATTCCTAGGTGAGTCCTTTTTTTTAAAAAAAAAAAAAGTTTTTTCACTTATACTTGAGAGAGTTCTAATTTATTTTACTCAATCATCAAGTGGTGCTATAAAAGTTATAAGAACAAGGACTAGTTCTGTGATGGAAACAGAGTTTAATAGATTATAGATTCAGAACAAGTATTTTTACGCTACCCCCAAAAGATAGTACAGTTTGCAAACCGAGAAACATATTCCAATAGTCATCATTGTAAAACAGACAAAAGCAAAGTCGCCAGAGTTGCAGAACTTCCTATGCTAAAAATAAAGAGGGGAAAAGTATTGAGAGTCATAAGAGGAATAATGTATTCCAATTAACAGGAATAAACCATTTAAATTATTTTTGTTACTTCTTCAGTTTTGCATAAAATAAAGTAGGTGAACAAGATAACTGCCTAGCTCCTTCCTAGCTCAAAAAATTCTTTATCTCTGATGTTAAAAAACATCAATAATAATTCATAATTGTTTAAAGTCCTGAACACATGACAAAGATTATTTCATATTGAACGTAACTGTCAAAAGTGGAGGTCTTTGCTGACTTAGTTCCAATGATAAAATCAGACCAAGAGCCTCAGAATATTCTGTATTGGTTAGTTAACAATTTTGTGTTGATGACAAATTGTTATCAGCTCTCAGAGGTAACTCGTAAAGTGTAAGATATAGCCTGCGTTTTTTAGATGCTAAAAATATATAGAAATGTTGCGTAAAGATCCAAGAAAGCAAAATGAGCTCCCTATCATTTTATTTCTGTATGGCTTTTAATTTAGAATTGCTACTCTGCTCAAAAGCCAATTCATATTTATTTTTGTTTTAAAGTCTAGCTTATTTTTCATTAACACTAATGCTTCTCTTTATTATGAATATTTTTTTACCATGACTTAGTACAATATGTATATGTAATTAGAGTAACAATTACAAAACATTTTTGACAAGTATGGAAAATAGTAGTTAATGTTTTCCATCTGCTACATGGTATGTCACCAAAAGAACCATTGATCCTGCAGAATAAAAAAACACCCATGCAAGTACATGACAAAAATATAAATTTCTAATGAATTAATTTTGATCATTATACATTTTTATAAATGCTACCACATGCTGTTTAAATTACCCATTATCCAAATTAGTGCCCAAATGCTATCACTTCCAGAGCTTCACTCTGGAAGTTTTGTGTTTTTTTTTTTTTTTTTTATAAATTTTAATTATGTTATTTGTGTAAAATGTATTGGCATTTATTTCTAAATATCTAATTTCTAAAGTTAAAGTCAGAATTCCTTATAACAGCTTCCATGATGCTATTACAAAGTCTTTTGTTTGTTTGGTAGACTGAAATTCTCCGAAGAGTCAAAATCAAGAACTGTGTCTAATTGACCTCAAATTTAGACTACAAATTGCAGAAAGGGAATGCAGAATGCTCACGGTTTCGATCTGCAGGCTTGGAAAGCCTTGCAAAATGTCAGTGTTCTAGGATTTACCATAGCACGGCTCCATGTCAGGAGCCATCTGTCTCCACCCCACCCCGCCTCACCCCACTCCACTCCACCCCACCTCACCTCACCTCACCTTTACCAGAGACTGCATTGGAAGAGAACTCAGTCAAGGCAACACAGAAGAGTCTAAGAAACTCTTTCTAGATGAGTCTATTTCACCAACCTGGCACAAAAATAGAAATCAAGAAGGCTTCCCATAATCAAAATGATTGTTCTAAATTGCCAATGTTATTTTGTTGTTTATTGAGCATTTATTGAATTCTTACAAGGGGCTTTCACTGTCCTAAACTGCTTAGAAGTAGGCACTCTACTTATTCCTTTTAACTTGCTCAACATTATGTACCTAAGACCGAGCTGGGTCATGAACATAGGCGCCTGACTTTAGAGCCTGTGTCCCTAAGCAGTGCACAATGCTACCTCTGAATGACCGAATGTAGAGCACCAAATTTATTGGTATAAATGACACAAACATGACATTCTGTCTTCTTGTCCTAGGCTACCTTGTCAGGATATAACTAAGCAGCCTTTCTGGCCTGAGATTCCTTTAGTCTTCTATTAAAGTTTGCAGACCCTGGCTTATTACGATTAATATTTCATGTGAAAATTCCATACAGTGAAAATTTAAAGAAAAAAAAAGACTTAAATCATATTGCTCTCCATTTGCAGTACTGGCAAAATAGATATCAAAGAATCTGCTCTGCTCTCTGCCCCCTGAAACTAAGTCAAGGATGAACTCCAGAGAGTCCATGAACTCCTGAAAATGGGCAAAACCTTAAACATATGTACACATATACAATTTGCCTGATAGAGGTCACATGGCTTTTATTAGAGATTCACATGAAGAACCATTGCATTAAAATTTTTTAAAGGTAAAATTGTGACTTTGCAAGTAACTTTATTATATAGGAAGAATGTTAATCCATGAGAGAAAACCTGGCCTGCTTGTTCTATTTCTTATGGTAAAGTAACAAATTGGTCTTGTGGTTTATTCCAAAGCAAAGTTAGAGAAAAACTGAAAATATTTCACTAAGGCTCACAATGCACACACAATACAAATACATTAAAAGAAGGAGCAGCATTAAATTGACACAAAGTTAATTGTTTTATCAATAATATATGTGCTAGAGTCTCTGAGAAATCTTTCCTTCACTCATTTCTGAAGAGAAAAGAACAAACGACTCCTTTCTGTTTGAAATCCCTCCTTACAAGAGTCACAGCATTCAGTTAGCATCTTAGAGATTATCCTTTTTTAGCATCCACATTAGAGTTCCAATGCATTGTTAACGATATATTGATAATGTGGTCCAATCACTTGAAATCTTTGATTAAAAGCACTTAATGTGTGTTTTATTGTTGAAAAATAACAAATTTTCAGAGATTCAACTAAAAATGACTTAAATAGTCAATACCATGCTGCAGAATAGGGCAGAGAGTGTGAGAAAGAAGGGGAAGTTGATGTAGAATGAGATAAATTTGAGGAAAACTGAATGTTATTCATGTAAGTATATTTCCCCTTATTATAAAAACACATCAGCAAAGAAATACAATAATGTTACATTTTACCAATCATGATTTCGCTTCTTTTATGTAGCAAATAAAACACATCATTTTTAGTGTAATAAGGACATTTATTTTGAACCATAGGTGTGTTTTCACTGATTTTTGTGTTGCAATCAGGAATTTAATCTGTTCTAAGAGCATTTGTATTTCTGTTATATTATGAGTGTACAATTAATTGAAATGTTTGAATCTAGGCCTGTCAATACACTCCAGTAGGTTGAATAATATTCACGTGGTATCCAGAAATTGTTGGACTTACTTTCATAAGTGTGCTTTAATCCTAATGGATAAAAGAGAAAAAGAAAGGAACTCTATATACAAGGAATATTTTTTACTGAATAGGACTATAATATCCCAAACATACATCTAATATATGTAGATGATAAGCATAGAAAGGGACAGAATTACAAATACTTAGTAGTCCCTTGAGACATCACTGATGACCTTGTTTTGGGCACTTATTCCAGAGGTCTAGAAACGTTCTTAGGGGAATGTCATTAAAATGACATTAATGAACAACCTAAGATTTTTACTTTTCCATACTATGCTGTTGCCCAACAACCCCAAGGTCATAGATTTTAAGCTTCAGGTGACTAAAAAAATCAAATAAGTGCCACTATTATAACAAACATGTACAGTAGAAATATTAGTCTTAATGTAAAACCAAAAGCAAAGGGGAGAGAGAGAGAGAGAGAGAGAGAGAGAGAGAGAGAGAGAGAAAGAGGAATGAGTGAGTAGTGGAATCTACCAACAAAAGTGGTTAACACCAATACTTGCAGAGTATCAACAGGAGCCAAGAGCCAAAGAAATCTTGGGCCAAGTTGGATTGAAACTCATGATAAAGCAGCTATTAGATAGAAACAGACATTAGAATTAGGAGTCTCCTGACCAGTCTTGGAATACAGGTTCAATTATCAATGGAAATCACAGCAGAAATATACTTGCCCTTTTTACAATCCCAAAACTAGATTTTATTTATTAACAAATGGTTTGAGATTTTTACACTCCATTCTCCCTGATGGTGATTTTGCATTCTTAATCACCTCTCCAGAAATTGTATTTCTCTTAAATAGGCACCCCAATAAAAGTGTGTCAATATATATACATAAACATACACCTTACTCTTCCTTAGCTTTTTATTCAGCCTCTGATCCCACACATTTTAATCACTTCTTTAAAGTTTCCTTTTATTACATTGTCTATAATAACAAGACATCAGATATTCTTTCATTTGTAACTTTCTGCAAATTTGGCATTATGTGTGAATTTCTGTTAGGTTTGGTTCACAAAAAGGGAATAGGTATTATAACTATAATACTATCTATAAGAAGGTACTATAAAATTTCCAGATTGTTAATCAAAGGAAGTATTTTAATTATCAAATTATTATTACTTGAAACAAACATATGTTTTCCCCAAAGTTATTGGCAAATTAACTTAAATCCTCCCAAATATTTAATAATGATACAGCAGTACAGAAATAAAATCAAGATCACACTTTTCTACTTTCCCTCTTATCCCAAATTCCTAGAAATTACAGGGAAAAAATTAAAATCAATAACAGTGCTCAAAAACAAGAGAGGATACCATTGGTAAACAAAAACTTTTGAGGAGCCCCTAAGAAACAGAAAGCAGGTATAACTGGCTGAGGAAAAAGCCACAGCAGAAACACAAAGGAAAGGACTGCGCTGAAACTTGGATGCTCTGCCAGTTTTTAAACTCAGAGAAGATGGATGCTGGATGGACTGACCCCCATTCTCCTGCCCCAAAGACCCTCTCCCTCATTTTGTCAAATATCAGGCAGCTGAGGCAGTTCCTCCTGGCTGGGGAAGTGAGTGTGGGCAGTTAAGCTGGAGAGGCAGGGCAATGCCCTTTGTGAAGGATGTCACCCTAGCATTCTTCATTCAGTGACACACCTCGTTCCTCCTGCCCGGGGGCTTTGAAGACAAACCTCAGACAAATACAAGACCCAGACCAAGAAGTGTCAAATATGTGAGGAAAACCATTATCATAAAAGAGATGTACCAGATTTTGTTGACAGAATACCCATGAAAAAATGTTAAACAGAGCAAACAAAATGAAGCCTTAATAAAAATGAAATTAATATCTTCAGGAGGACATTGTAACTGTAAAAAAAGAACAGGTATTACAACAAAGCAATTTTAGGTTTTAGAAATAAAAACATTTATTATTATTATTATTATTATTATTAAAATAAAACTCAGTACATGGACTGGATGATAGAATGGACACAACTGAAGAGCATGCTAATAAGCTGAAAAATCACACTGACCACCTTACCTTAAACACAGTGCAACATAATGAATGGGTGGGAGATGAAATACAAGTTAAAGCTTGGGAGAAAGTCCCAGAAAGTCTTGCATCCATCAAATGAGATTCCCAAGGAGAGAAGGGAAGAGAAATGGGACTGGGAAAAAAATAATGAAAGTAATAATAAGAGAATATTTCCAAAAACATCAAAAAACATGTGTCTCAGATTTCAAGGGACTATTGAAAATTGAGCAAGATGAGAAACAACCATAGATATGTTCTCATGAAGTATTAGAGAAGAGTAATACCTTAAAAAGTCTTCAGAGAAGAAAAATAATTATCTGCAAAGAACAAGAATCTGACTGATATTAGATTTTATTATGGCAATGCTGGATGCAAGAAGTCAATAGAGCAAATTTTCAAAGTAGAAAATGAAAATATATCTGAATCTAATTTAAATTTGAACAATTAAAATATCCACCAATAATAAGATAATTAGATGAGACATAATATATCCATATATCCATATTATGTGACATTATTCAGCAGTTAAATATAATGTCATCCCCAAGATGTACTGTTAGTGAAAAAGCAAGTTACAGAAATATACATATTTAGAGAGAGCTCAATTGGAGGTACAGAATCAGTAGGAAATATATATTAAGAACTTTATTACCAGGAGTTGGCTTATGTAATTGTCAGGGTTGGCCAGGCAAGTCTGAAAATCATAGGGCAAACCATCAGGAAGGTAACTGTCTAGAACTGTCAGGCACAAACAGAAGCTGCTGCCCGCTGCAGAATTTCTTCTTCAGGGAAAACTCTTCTCTCTGCTCTTAAGACCATTCAAATAATTGAATTAGGCACAACCAGGTTACCTAGGATAATCTCCCTTCCTTAAAGCCAACTGGTTATGGACTTTAATCATATCTATAAAAAAAATCACAACACCTGGGTAAGTGATTGAATAACTGGCACTATTGTCAAGCTGACACATAAAAAGGACCATCACATCACAATCGCATGTATATGAATATATATATTGTGATCCAGATGCACTGTTGCACTGTGTATATGTGTGTGCACACGTGTGCATGCGTGTGTGTGTGTGTGTGTAGACAGAGAGTTCAGGAAGGATGCACACCAAATCGCTCTTGTCCTCCTTGGTTCCTTGCAGTGTTTCTCTTCCCTGTGCTTTTCTTTTGAGGAGATTTAACTCCAGAAATTCGATTTAACTCTAGAAATTCTTGGTCCCCTGAGGACTCAGGAAATACATGAATCTTGTCCTAAGAACTTCATCACCTCAAAATTAACCTAATAATATGTAAAGTAGTCTAAGCTAATTGCCCAAGTTCTCGATTTAAAAGTCTATTGAGATTTTCTTTAACTATTTTGACCAGTTCTTCTGTTCTTCAAGAGAACATCTCCAGTCTACAGCCATTCCACCCTGAATACGCCTGATCTCGTCTGATATTGGAAGCTCAGCAGGGTCAGACCTGGTTAGTACTTGGATGGGAGACCATCTAGGAAGACCTGGTGCTGTAGGCATAAAAAATAAATAAATAAATATAAATAAAGAGAACATCTCCAAGGCCACCTGCAACCACTCAGTTATCTCCTGGATTTGGGCTCCTCTTGGAGTATTACTCTAATTTCTTTTGTTAGATGTTTTTAGATTCTCTCTCTGTCCTATTAATTATTAAATTTTTTCCCCCTTTTTAAAGTCATATCTCAATCAACTTTTGATCTGGTCTTTTTTTTTTTTTCCTTTTTGTATGTTGAGTGTGGTCTTCAAGATACCACTTTTCTGTCTAATGTGAGTCCTCCCCAATTTCAACACTTCTATTAAAGAAATCTCTATTTTTCTTGACCTTAAGCAGTATCCAGTTTGTCTTCTGCTGTTTCCTAGGCCATCTTTTCTGGGCATTGCTTCTCTACAGGAAACAAAAAATTCATTTTATTGTATAAAAAGGAATTTAATGAAGATCAAGGATAAAGTAACCAGTACCTCAAAGAGCTTTACTATCAGCATTGTGAAAGTGTCCCCAAGTCAATGGAAACCAGCACTCTCTTGCTTTAAAGCAAGCAAATCCCAAATGCATGAGAACTTATTGACCTTCTGCTTATGTCATAGTTTCTGCTGTGTCATTGGACCAAGTCAGTCAGTCACATGGCCAAACCCAGAGTCATAAAAAGTCATAAACACCAGGAGCCATGATTCATTGGAAACCATCAGTATAAGAGTACCACCCCACCATAATATTTATAAGAATTTTAACAATGTTTTCCCTTTCCCAACAGTATATTTTTGGTTAATTGTTGCTGGTCACTTTTAATTCCTTTCTCAGTTTCTTTCTTAATTATTCATGTTTCAATTTCAGAGCCTCTTCTCAATACCTGATGCAATTTATTAAATCTTTAGATTTTAACCTAGACAAGGAAAACTAAGTGACTTCATAATACTCTGTAACAGATTATTATATAAATTAGGTAGAACAAGTATACTGTTTTAATTACCAACAAGGAAGAAAAGAAAAGGAAAAAAAAGCTTAAGATGGGGCAGATGAGAAGATACAAAAAGATACCTCATGTCTCAGAATACTCAGTTAGGCATCTGAACAGACACTACATAATCTAGAGAGTACACTTTAGTCATTATGTCTGCTATATTTTAATTACATAATTTCTGGAGCTATGGAGAGGCAAATAGAACCACCTTATTAGTGAAAATAGTCAGATACTCCCATAGTTCAACTGAAAGTCCCTTATTTTTGCTGCTAATGCCTCTACTGTCTCCTCCTATTGACTAAGATTAGAGTGTCCTCTGAGTGCCAAACACATGGTCCTTGTTTCTCATGAGCTCATGATCAAATGTAGGAAACAAATAGCCATATTACTAAAGTACAATTAAAACAGAGACGCTTTATAAACAATAGTGGGCAACTTCCCGTTATTTATACCAAACTCGGTTTAGCTAACCTGAGAGAATGGGACTTAGAAAAGAGAGAAAAACAGGGCTTGCGGGCAGCTTGAGAAAGACTGGAAATGAAAGGAAAATGGAGTCTACATGGTGACAGGAGGTAAAGAAAAGGTAAGTGACTGAACACTAAATAATGCTTTACCTGCTTAATTTTATCTAGACCAAATATGGGTTAAGATGTAGACTAGATAAATTTTAAATTCTAAACTATATTCTTAAATTCTCTAGTACACTTCCCTTTCTCATATAGAAGGCATTTTCTAAAGTATGGAGGATCCTATCCTGAAAAATTAGACACTATTCTCAGAATAAAGGCCAGAAGGATTGTCTAAATTGAAAGAGAGAACCTTAGGAAACTCGTTTAATCAGACACCATGTGGCTCCTAAGCCATGTTACAGTTGCACTTGAGCTCTGAAACCAACTCAAAAATAGCAGATGATCTCATAAACTATTTGGCTGGATTTTATTTTTTAGGCATTTTAAGAAAACCAAGTTCCTTTTATAGAATGATACAGAAAAACTGGCAGAGAACAATGGCAATTTTTTTTGCTTGACATTCTAGACCCACACAAACACGAGCAATCTAGATAACTAGATTAATAAAATAAAATTGTCTAGAATCAATGATCTAGAATGAGGAGACTAGATAAAGACAGATCCTTTATGAAGCACACATGTTTTTCTATAGAATTTAGCACTCTGAGTGACAGATTTGTGAGCAATTGTAGACATTTAGCGGTTGTTTTAAGGGAAAAAAGCATGCTGATTTTGTGCTAAGGAAATACCATAAAGATAGGCAGTAAGAGGCCCGATGTTTTTTTTTGGTTTTTGTTTTGTTTTTTCCTATTCAAAACTGTACAATTTCTTTATTGATACTAACATATACAAACCTGAGTAGTCACTTCCACAAAATGTGATTTGCTCCATTAGAGAGCATTTGTGAATGTTCTCACTCTGACACTTCAGCTTAAATGTCTAGGAAACCAGCTGAGCCATTCTCCCCTAACAAGAATATGGTTCAACAAATAGAATTCCTAAATCAGTTTCCCCCTCTACAGACTTTAAATGTGATACAAATGCCACTAGGTTTATAGTACATGAATGATAAACTCAAGAGGTAGCTATAACTAGGACTTGCAACATGCAAATGAAAGAGAAAAGGAATGCTCAGTCCGATTTGTAACTTTTCACATAGAAAACTGATGCCATCTTGTGGTTATTTTGGTAAGGTCACTCTTTAAACAGACTTGAAAAGCCAACGTACAAAATTTCCTATTTCTTTCTTCTTTAAAATATTGTTAAAGATAGTTCCCCTGAACTCTTAGGCTCAGTGCTCTTACAATCTGGAGATTTCATGAAAATTCTTATATCTATCCACATAAAAACACAATTATTATTAATGCTAAGTGACTGCCAACCATGAAAAAAGTGCCAAGTAATTTTCAAAATTCTAGGAACTGCACACAAGCTGCCTTTCAAAAGCTTAGTTATGTGCATGTTTAAAGCTAGGTGAACGTTTTCTTTAAAATAATGACATGAACACAGAAGTCATTTAACCTTGGAAACTGGAATAGACTAAAGAAATATTATCAAAAAAAGAGACAAGCTTACAAAAACCCTGGAGACTGGAAAAGGTACCATCCATACTTCACACATTTTGGAGAATTTGAGATAGAGTGCAGAGAAAACCAGATTGAAAAATGACTCCATGAACTACTCATAATTAATTGCTGAGAAAAATGGTACAGGCAAGTCTTCTAAACATAGATATTGAATTTGCTTTATTCATCAAGTCTCAATATCTTTAAGATAATTTGTATATATGTATGTGTGTGTGTGTGTGTGTATACTCAAAAATATGCTCTTGGCAATAAAAATTACCAACATGAATATGATAATTTACATATATAAATTATGTAAATATGTAAATACTTCTTATTTCAGAGAAGTATTAGTTAACAGTATTTTCTTTTTAATCTTAATGTACACAAAATACATATAACCATGTAACACTTGTGGAGTATGCAAAGCTTGCATGTGGTAGTTGTGGATGAGGTGGTTAGAGAATGACTCGGGTACCAGTTTTTCCAAATACGATTTGATTAAACCAAATGGCTCAGAACCACTCCCTTGGAACACGGAAAAGAAAAGGCCTTTGGTGATTACAAAATATTACTAACAACCCCATAATCTCAGTCTCACAGATTATCACAAACTTTTATTTTTGTATGTTTATAAAAGATTAGGATATGCTTTAGAGGTACTAACACAACAACATGGTACCCACCAAAGACCTGTTGCTTATTATAATCTATCCTTTGATCTGGTTGATCTGGTACTGAAGACCTACTCTTCTTGCCTCAGATCAATAATAGTCTCAGTAAATTAGTTGAAGCACATTTAGTTCTTATACCAGGATCACTTTGAAATCTGACAATAGCCCATGTAGTAAATCTCTGTTGATAACTGAAAGCATCCCAACTCCAGCTAGTTTATTAATTAACCATAAAATATTATTACTATCTCCTCGTATTTCTATCTATCCATCTAACACTCTCAGTGCAACAACGTCATGATGGTATTTCTGTAGTTTTAGAAGTGTCCACTTGTCCAAGGGGCTACTTCTTTCTCACTCCATCCAGAACACTAAGGAGATTGACACAGCAGAATGGTTTGGAAGCGGCGAGAAGCAGGGAAAAGGGGTAGAGGCTCACAGCAACGGGGGGCGTGGAACTCAACAAAAGGCCATGGTTTCTACTACCACCTTGCAGACTCTACCTAGAGACCCACCATGAACTTCTGAGGGAGCATCACCTGTGGAATCCCCAGCTAGACCATGTGCACCCCCAGCACTCCACATAGTGGACACCCTACAACATCCACAGAGGGTGAGCAGGAGCCTCTGCAGACAGGCACCAAGACAACCAGCTCTACTCTTCAGGACTGGTCGAAGGCGCATAACTATGAACACTTTAGGGCGCTGCCCCATGAAAAATAAATGGAAGTTTCTCTGCACCTAGACTGGTTTTGTGGATTGAAAGAAGGCATACAATACTAAGACTTTTCCCTCGAAGAAAGAACAAGAAGGGTGGAGCAGGTGCACCCACAGGAAAGGCCTGAGAGAACCCTAGGATCCTAAGCTGGGCTAACTGGTGAAGATCTTTTTCTCTTGAAGCCAGGCGGTAATGACCAGAAGAGGTGATTGATTCTTCAGATGTGAAGACAGTAATGCAAGTTGGTCACACTGTC
>NW_006443566.1:72951-90252 GCF_000325575.1 Pteropus alecto | reverse complement strand
GATGGGTGTCATCTCCACCGGCTTCACCGTGGGAAAACCAAGTGTCTGAGAGGCACCGCTGCCACACCAACTGCCTGAAGGCGGCGCTCTCCTGCACCTTGCGTTGGCTGGGATGGGAGGTAGGCTCGCGCCTCTGGGTCTTTCTGCTGGAGCCCATAGTGCTGACGGCTGCTCTTGGCACTGGCTTTATTTACCTGCCCAGGGATGAAGACGAAGACCTCGAGGAGCAGTACATCCCGATGGGAAGCCCGGCCAAGGCTGAACGACGCTTTGCGCAGACATGTTTCACCACCAATGACTCTAATAGCTTCTCCATCTCCAGAAGAGCACCGAGGTCAATTTCACTTCGAATCTAGTGGTCTCTAACACTGCCTCGCTGCTGGAACAAGAAATCTTATTAGAAGTAAACTGGACGATGCGGTGCATGCTCTCTGACACAGAAAAACGGAACCTAGATCCACTATTATCAGGTGCGTACCAAGAACCAAGGCTTCTACGTGCCCTCCAACCTATTCCTGTCAGCCTGGCAGGTGAACAATAAACTTGACTGGAGAAACATCACCTTCCCCATCTACGACCAAACTGCTCAGCCTATCTACCTTGCCAGCATCCTTGGAGGAACCGTTTTAAGCAAGAAGATGGGAACGAACCAGTTATTCCTGGAAGCCAAAGCATAGAGCTGCAATGTTACCTGAAGACCAAGGATGGAGAGGATAACGAGCATAGCAAGATGTGGCTGATCCATTTCCTGAACCAATTTAGCAAAATTAAAAAGAGTCTGGCCTTGAAGATGATCCAGGTTCCCCAGGGGTTGACAGGGAGGCCAGGATGTGGGAGGGATAAGAAGACTTGTTCCAAGGATCATAGCAATGGAGTCTTTGACTTGAAGCTGGGTGTGCACTACTGTAATTTGGTACTTAATTAAACTTTCTTAAACCCACTAAAGGATGCCACAAATCTTAGATCCTTGGTAATATTCTGCTAGAAAACACAAATCCCACATCCTCAAGGTAAGGTCTGTTCAGTGTAGACATTGATCTTTAGGTTTAACTTTGGGGTTTAGTTTTCTAGCCAAATTACTTTTAGTTAAAGTTTTCACTGTTTCTGGGAGCCCCTAAAATTTGTTTGAAGCTCATTGGAACAAACAAACAAACAAACAAACCTTTAAGCAAAAACTCCATGGTGTTATTGAAAAAGATAACTAGCTCAGCATTTTTTCAAGTGGATTATAGCATAGTGCCAGGCACATATTAAGTGTTCGGTAATTGGTGGGCCAGGAAACCTACTAATAATTCTGAATAAGCCTGGTGAAAGTGAGACACCTACTGGAGAAAGCCTTTGAAAACCAGGGCTTTCTGAAATGATTTTTGTGCAATTAAAATAGTAAAAGATAACAATCTAATAAAAACTGAGAAAAAGTCACAATTTCTACAGTTACTAATGATTTCATAGTTTAATATGAAATTCAGATTTTGTATATTTAGGAGTTTTAAACTTTGGATTTTTGTAAGAAACTTTAGAACGCATGCCGCTGATTTGTGGAAAGAAGTAAATCTGTATTATCCTCTTCATTCGGAAATCATAATCCATGCATTTTGATTTTTTACTGATTTTGAACATGTTGTCTCCGTCAGTATAAGTGTTTCAATAGTGTTTGTAACTCACATGCAAATGTTAGAATTAGAAGTAATTTAACTGAGTATATTTCTGTGACAGGTGGTCAACTTTGCATCACCTTCCAGACAACTGGAATTTGAGGCAACTTCTATGACAGTAATCCCTTTCTTTCATTTAGCATACCTTCTAATTATGTTATTTGCAATCACATCATGCTACAGGTAAAAACACTTCTATTCATTTTTTAAACTCTTACTTTTTAAAATAATACTTTATGGTGGTAAACTGTATATTAAATATAACATAAACATGTCATTCTAACCATTTTAAGTGTACAATTCAGTGTCATTAATTACATTTACACTGTTGTGCAACCAGTGTATCCGTTTGTGCTGTTTCCATATATTTTCTATCACAGAAATACTGCAACCATTAAGCAATAACTCCTCATTGCCTTCCCCAGCCGCGGTTACCCTTTAATATCTATTTTCTGTCTTTATGAATTTGCCTATTATAGAGATTTCATATAAGTGGAATCATATTTGTCCTTTTGTGACTGGCGTATTTCACTGAGCATAATGTTTTCAAGGTTCATTTATGTTGTAGCATGTATCAGGACTTCATTCCTTTTTATGGCTGAGTAATATATCCTTGTATGTATACACCACATTTTATTTATCCATTTATCTGTTCATGGGCACTTGGAATATTTCCACCTTTTGACTGTGATGAATAATGCTGTAATGAACATTAGTGTACAAATATCTGTTTGAGCCCGTTTTCAATTCTTTTTCAGTATATACCTAGGAATGGAATTGGTGTGCTATATAATTCTGTTAGGTTTTTGAAGAACTGCCAAACTGTTTTCCACAGAAGCTACACCATTTTGTATTCTATCAGCAATTTATAAGGGTTCTACTTTCTTCCCATCCTCACAAACATTGGTTATTTTCTGTTTTATTTATTGTGGCCATCCTAGTACGTGCAAAGTGGTATCTCATTGCGATATTGATTCACGTTTCCCTAATTACCAACGATGTTAAATGTCTTTTCATATATTTATTGGCCATTTGTATATCTTCTTTGGAGAAATGTCAGATGCCTTTTCTACATCTATTGAGATGAACATGTGGTTTTGATCTTCTGTTCTATTAGAGTGATACATTACATTGATTGATTTTCTTATGTTGGAAATGCTCTTACATTCCTGAAATAAATCCCACTTGGTCATGATATATAATACTTTTAATATATTAATGAACTGGGTTTGCTAGAATTTGGTTGAGGACTTTTGCATCTATATTTATAAAAGATATTGATCTGTAGTTTTCTTGTGATGTCTTTGTTTGGCATTGATATCAGTGCAATGCTGGCCTTATAGAATGAATTAGGAACTATTACCTCCTTTTCAATAATTTGAAAGGGTTTGAGAAACATTAGTGTTAATTCTTTTTTACATGTTTGGCACAATTCACAAGGGAAGCCATCTAATCCTGGGCTTTTCTTTGTTAGGAAGTTTTTGATTACCGATTCAATCTTTTTACTTGTTATATGTCTGTTCAGATTTTCCATTTCCTCTTCAGTCAGTTTAGGTCACTTATGTGTTTCTAGGAATTTATGTATTTCATCTAGTTTATCCAGTTTGTTGCCGCAAGTTGCTTATAATATTCTTTTATAATCCTTTCTATTTCTGCAAGGTTAGTAATAAAATCCCCGTTTCCACATATGTAACATTAGCTATTGCTGCTTTAAGGCTGCTGCTTCTTTAAAACTATTGCCACTTTTATTTTTTTATTTTATTTTATTTCAGGTTTAGGCGAGGCAACCCTTGGTTGACCTCACAGATTGCAAGGACTTTTTAGCTTACAATCCCTTATTTTTAAATTTTTTTTTATGCCTATAGCACCTGGTCTTCCTAGGTGGTCTCCTATCCAAGTACTAACCAGGCCCAACCCTGCTTAGCTTCCAAGATCAGATGGGATTGGGCTTATTCAGGGTAGCATGGCCATAGACAGACTGTTGCCACTTTTAGACTGCAGACATTTTAATACACCTGCCCCTTTAAAGTAACTGCCACTTTAAGACTTCTGCAATAACAGAGTGGGAGTGGGGTAGGGCATGTAAAATTGCTACAAAATCTTCCTGTTTTGAAGTGGTCCCCCCACACCAGGCCTTTTTGATTTAGCTCTTACTTGGTTGCTGTAAACTTTTCACTGTTTTTCAGAGTTCACAGAATTGGTTCTGAAGATTTCTGCTTGTTTGTCTACGTTTCTGTGGGAAATGAAAGCTGGGAAATTCTTACTTCATGTTTTGCCACTGTCTGTGCAGCACTTATCTTCTAAACTTAATGACTTTTTTTTTTTATATATATTGTCCATTAACAATAGTATGCAATCAAATGGAAGAGTAAAAAGAAATTGTGGCCAGTCTTGTTTGATTTATCATATGTTTTTTTTACCTCACATATTGTATTAATTATGATTATTTGTGCTATTTAGAAGCAGATATGCTGATAGAACTAAGAAACAAGTTCTTATTTCTATTATAAATTAGAAATTGTACTTTTAACTATATAAAAAATTAAGCTCTAATTGAATTGATTTGGGTGTCTCCATTGTTCTCATGTGAGGTTTAACTTGTTAAGCTCTTATAAATTGTTATCTAGGCATTAGAGGTCCTTTGATCTCTTGTGATCAGAAAGCTAAAATATTAGCAAACGGTAGAATTTAGATGTAGAAGAAACCACACAGGTTATATTATTCCAATGATTTCCAGATCAGAGTCACAGAGAGAGCCCTAACTGCATATTCTGAGGCCATGTGCTATTGAATCAAAAAGATCTGGAAGTTGAGTCTGAGAATCTATATTTCAAAAATTTTCTCTAGTTGATTCTCATGCATAGATAGGTTTGGGAATAAATGATATAATTTAACTCTCTAGATCTAAGGTCGAAAAAGAGGAAGATCCCTGTAGGTAAAGGGACTTAACCACAAAATTACCTCATAACTTTGTTATTGAGAAAGAGAAAATTACATCCCTTAGAAAACAAAGAAACCAAAAAGGAGAAGAAAGGAAAGAAGGAGGGAGGGAGGGAAGGAATGAAGGAAGGAAAGAAGGAAAGAAGGAAGGAAGGAAGGAAGGAAGGAAGGAAGGAAGGAAGGAAGGAAGGGGAGAAAAGGAAAACAAAACTCAGTATTATTAAAGTTAGTAAGATATAGAATTTTTAAAAATTAGTATGGAATCTACTAGGTACCAATGGCTGGTTTGACAAATCTTTTCTACTAGATAGTTAGTTCTGAAGATACAAATTTATATCATTTCTTGTATATCTTTAGAAATAATTGTGGACAGTAATGCAGAAAATCTTGTTGGCAAATAACATATGACTTAGAAGAATTTTATGCTTATGTAACCAACATTTTGAACACACAGAATTCATAAGGTATAACATAAAGCTATTTTTGTCTCATTGCCTTTAAGTCTTACAAGTGGAACGAGTTCTTTCTCTGCCTCATGAAAACTCAGGCAGGCCCTGTGACTTTTATGGTCATTTATAGATAAGACAAGTCCTCCAATCAGAATTAAAGTGCTCATGTCTGTGTAATCATAGACTACTTCAAAATAATACAAATTTAATTCTGGTAAAGTGTAAAATTATTCCAGTATGTCTCCTTTCCTTCTTCTCTTTGGACTATTATTGTCATTTGTTATATCTGTACATGTTACAACTCAACAATACAGTGACATAACTGCTATTTTGTATAATCTTGTGTCTTTGGTTTTTGTGAATGTTTTAATTTAGCTTTTTTTTTTTTCCAGAGTACTTTCGTTGGATATAGACTACATGGTTGACATTTGTATTTTAATCTCTTTGAATATATTATCCCATAACCCCTGACTTTTGTTATTTTTGGTGAGAAGTCAGCTGTTAATCAAAATTTTGGTCCCTTTTGGAGATAGGTTGTTTATCTCTTGCTGTTTTCAAGACATTTTTCTTAGCCTTGTCTTTTAACAGTTTTGCTATGATGTTTTTAGGTGTAAGTCTCCTTGAGTTTTTCCTACTTGGGATTTGTTAAGCTTCTTGATTCTATAGTTAATATTTTTCACCAAATTTGAGAATCTTTTGGAAGTTATTTTTTTAAATACATTTATCTGTTCTTTTCTCACTCTCTTCTTCTGGAATTGTCCTTACATGTGTGTTGACATATGTAGTGTTAATCTGGTCTTTAGGGCTTCAATAATTTATTGTTTTCCTCTCCTCTTCAGGTTGAATAATTTCTATTGATTTTTCAAGGTCACCGATTTCCTCTTTCTGCCGTCTCAAATCAACCGAATTTTTCATTTCAGATCATTGTATTTTTAAGCTCCAAGTTTTTATTTGGCTCTTTTACATTCTCTATCTCTTTATTGAGATTTTCCATGCATTGGATCATTTTCATCATAGTTTTCAGTAATTCTTTTTTTTTCATACTATATATACATAATTTTTTTTTAACATTTTCTTTTCTTTTTTTTCCCCCTCTCCCCTCCCTCCTCCTTTCTGGTAACTAATAGTCCATTGTCCATGTCCATAAGTCTCTGTCATTAATTCTTTAAACATAACTTCCATCAGTTCTTTGAACATGTTCATAATAGCAACTCTTAAGTCTATGATAAACCCAACATTTGGTGATACAGACTTTCTATTTAATAATGCTTTTCTTCCTCAGTAAGAATCATACTTTCTTGTTTCTTTGCTTTGTGACTTTGTTGAATTTAGGATAATATAGCAATTGGGGAGTCTGATTTTCTCCTCAAAGGATTGTTCTTGTTTTGTTTAATAACTTGCTTTTAGTAAATTTGTGCAGTATTGTCTCTACTAGGGTATGCAGCCATCGATGTCTCTGTTCATTTAAAAAAAATTTTAAAACTTGCTTACCGAGGATTGCTACTGTGTCTGCATAGCTTAGAATTTAGCCAAAGATTGTGTTCAAACCCCATCAGTCAGGCCCTCCACTTTGCTGATGGATCCATGTGGGCTGGCAAACATGTTTAGTGTTCAGGTCATTTTTTCAAGTCTTCTGTGGTTTTTGCTTTCTCGTAGGCCTTTTTGCTTCTCCTTTGTGCATACATTCAGGCTTTGGCAATCGTACGTGTGTGGGTGACTTGAACCAGCTTTAGTGTCTGCTCTGCATGCCTCTGGTAAATTTGGAGTATGTGGAGCACTTATCAAATTCAGATGGCTGTCCTACCCCCCAAACTTTCAGTGAAATGCCTAGCTACTCATCTGTTGTTTGCTTCAAACAGGACTACAGCCTCAGGCTAGAGAACTCTGTTTACTTACCATTGAGATCCCCACTTCAACTTATAATGCAGTCAGGTGAGACTCCCTCAGGCAGTGGCAACAAGCCCTGGCCTGGGATGTGGGAGCATAGCAGCACAGACTCATACTATTCTTAGCTGAACTTCAGTGGTTTTAATGAATAATCAATCACTTCTTAATTTGTTGCAGATCTTCAGTTGATTTCTAGAGTATACTGAAATAGTTGTTTTCCAAACAATATTATTTAACTTTATAGTTGCTGTTTGAAAGTGGAGATGATTTGTCAACTTCCTCACCTCATCATGTTTAAAGTGAAACTCCCTGATTATTTTGAATCACACGCCAATCAAAACAGTTTAATAAAAATAGACTTAGGAAGGACTTGTAAACTTTTTAAAGCTATCAGAAAGCAAGAGTTTTACATGTAACTTACATCTGTTAAATTGATTACCTTTGGTAATTGATAACGTTTTATTTTTAGATATCCTTTGTATTTGTTCATATTCATTATAAAGAGAAGGAGGAGGATTGTGGCGTTGTGTGTTGTCCCTCAGTTCTTCCCCTCCGAAGCAGCAAAGAATTACAGGTTGGCGAGATTTAGAAAAAGTAAGATTTATTGAAAGTACATTTTAGAAGGAGACTGAGCAGTGCTAAGGAAGGCTGCAGCCCTGTGGAATTTAGGAGATAGAGAGATTAAATAGTGCTCCCCAAAGGGAGGAGCAGGTTTCCAGCCAGAAATACTGTAACAATGCAGAAGTGGGAAGGTCTGTTTATATTTGGGCCGTGATGGGAGGTCCTAGATGATCCGTATGTGAGGTCACCTTGACGGACAGTTGGCTGCTATATAACTTTGCATAGTGTGCATGTGCTCACACAGAATTCAGTCTGTTATAATTAGATTCATGAACTTCTAGGCATAGTCACGATATTATAATAATGGCATAATGAGGCTGAAGTTATGGGCAGTACTTTCTGTGCATGCATTTGTAGCTGGTTTTGCCAGCAGCTTTTATGGCCTTTGTGCTCTAAGATTTGGGGTAATTTATAACCCTGAAAGGGAGGTGTTTCTGGGAGATCCTTAAGGAAGGTCTTCAAGGGAAGGTTCTATGATTACAGAGCTGGGCCCTCGCTCCTGTTGCTCATGCCTGACTAACTACCTAACAATATGGTAATAAAATGGTAGCTAGTTGGTTAGGAATTTGTATGAATTTGAGAATGCTGTCACATAAAGCTGTTGAAGCGGGGAGGGAGAGGGTGTTCACTTCTCATAAAACCTAGTTTGGAGAGCTTGATACAAATCTGTGGTTTTGGAAACAGGTGTTTGATTCATGCCTAGGAAACCTGAAACCTCAGAGGACTGGGAAGTTGCTCTGGCTGAAGGAAGAATTATTCATGGGTTTAGACTGTTCTGCACTCTCAGCATTTGTTTTGACAAAAACTGCTTGAGTGCCTATGAAAGACCAGATGTTTGTCAGCATGAAAGAAAGTGAGCCATTATGGGGGATATATTTTTGATACTGTACAAAGGGGCCCCCTTAGAAGTGCAAAGGCCTCAAGAGAAGATGATCCGAAGTGGACTCCTGGATTCCCTAAGAGCTAAGAAGGAAGAAAAGCCAACACATGGATTGCATTCACTCAGGTCAAGGAAGTAGCAGGTGAGAACAGCTGCGGGTATAGAAGTGCCCCTGAGAAGAGTTAGCTTTATAATAATCACCAGATCCTGACTGCTCAAAACCATTCTGCAATTGTATCTGCCAGATAAGAATTCAACCCTACCCTGTAGTTTTGACCCTGGCCAGGTCGGCTGAGGGAGGGAAGATGGAATGAGTCAGGAAGGAAGAAAAGTACCACACCTGCCTTCCATCTCTACTTCAAGTGGTCATGTAGCCTCGCTGATTATCTTTGAATTTTGGCATTTTTATAGGTTATGTGGGGCTGAACATCCTGTTTCAGTGCTTTGTGGGTTAAAGCAACTGCGGACTTTTTGTTACTTAAGAGGAGGATTTTTCAACCTGGGTTGAGAGAAAAATATCTGAATATTTAAAAAGAAAGTAGGAGATAACGTTGCTTCCTGATTATATCCCATAAATCAAAAATATAGTTACACATATTAGCATATTTTTGTTGAACGCTTTTTTTGGTGATATAATTTCACTTATGATTTTTCAAAATCTGAAATATTTGTGTAATCACAATCATATATGGGATATGTGTGACTATCATCTTTAACTTATCTTTTTAAATAAAGCTATATTCTTGGTATTTTATATGATTTTTGATTATACTATATTGTGGCTTACTATTCTTTCCCCTTAAAATTCCAGTGAAATGTATAGTCATGTTATTTTTACATAATTATCAAAATTAATACTGTTTATACTGAAAGAGCTAACCCAGGGATCTAGTAGAATTATTTGTTTATACTATTGCTAAGTTAATCCATATTTTCCCACCATATGTGTGTTGGTGACCTCTCCAGCCCTTTTCTGTTTAGGCTGTATGTCCAAAGGCTTTCTCTGTTTCTCCACAGCAATGAATTTGTACTTTTGTAATAAACTGTTCTCTAATTTATTGTTTCTATATCTGAAATAATAGGAATCGAAAAACCTTAGCTAAGGGATTTGTTAAGGCATCCATATCTCAGTTGTTTTTCATCAAAAATAAAAAATTACTCCAACACATTATTAACTCCATTAGCATAACTATTAAATGAGTGTGCAAGGAAGCTGAATGAGGGCATTTGAATCTTAAGCATCAGCATTCTAAGCAACAATGTTGTATAAGGCATCTTATACAATTAATTTCCACAGAATTCTGGAAATGGGAGATCTTAAGTTCCTTTTGCCTATAAGAAAAATTGGAGATCCAGATAGCATTTGACCAAGGAACATGGAAGCTCAGAGTTGGCCTAACATATGCTTCTGAGTGTCTCTGGTTCACACAAAATCCGAAGGCTCAAGAAAATCTCTAGAACCAACCTGGAGTCTCCCTACAGCCTGGTAATGTCTTTGACACTCATTACAGGGTGCATCAGGAAATGTCAGAAACTTCTCTTCAGATGTCACTACAGAGAGCCGTTAGTGGTCTCCTAGGACACCCTGAGGAATAGTGAGGAGACAAATAGTATACAAAAGATAATTTTCTAGTTATGCTACTGGAGGAGGCACATGTTTGGAGATCATAGTTGAAACCATCCATACACCAAAACCACTTGGTCTAGCTAAGCCGGATAGACCTGATAAATTTTTGTTGTTGTTTTGTTTGTTTTCATTCATTGTTATTTAACCAATGAAGCTGGTTCCTCATCAGGGACCCCAGCACTCTGCAGAGCCGTGTATGTACATTCCAGCAGCAATTTCTGCTGAAGGTCCAGACACTTGGCTTCTGAGTTGCTAATTTTGAACAATTTGTTGTCAAATTATTCAACTGACAAAGAACAAAATGTCATTAAATGGCCTCTGAAGACTAAATACCTAAACTAATATCTATGCATTTATCTTGCTGTAAAATATGGCTGCTAAACTTTCAAATTTTGCTGCGCATCTTGTGCAATGGTGGTTTCTGTAACTTTTATTTTTGTTAATTCTTGAAATCATTAGCAAATTTAATAGGAACCTGGTGAGTCTTGGGTTAGCTGGTTTTACGTTAGCTGTTGTGGGCCTACTGCTGCTCCTGCTTCCTTCGGCTTCACCCACCATACCAGTTGGAATGACTGGACCAGGTCCTACATTAAAAGGAGCTTCTGTATACACTCACCTGTTTATACCAGTTTCTATAAAGCATGAAGTCGATATATTTTGCCTTTCTAATAAATGGAATAAAGATAGAAAGACAGGAGTTGCTGACAGAGAAGGATGGAAGCAAGAGGAAATGAGTATTTAGATTTTAAGTTTGTAAGAACTTAATGTGACACAAGCACGGAGCACAAGAGGCTTCATAATGGTGCAGATGATAACATTACACAAGGTCAGTAAGATGATTAGATATAAGACTGGGGACTCTGGATAGATAGGCAAAAGAACAGAGAATATTAAAGGAAATAAAAAAGTTGGATCTCCCTGTTAGCTAATTACTAAAAAATTTGGCGAATGGGATTTGAGGAAAAAATAGCTATGTTATATGTTAAAATTTTTTCGCAATTATTTTACCCTATAATAAAAACAGCTCCTCTTGTTTACATTTTACTTCATTTTTTTCACTCTGCATCATATTATTCTTCAGTATTACATCTTTCTGGTGAAATCTTTACCATTATGTTTGTGCCTTCCAGAAACTGTTAACTTCTCCTTCTGTTACAAAATTATAGCTTAAAAAAGTTTTTCAGTCAGGCTGTCAAATGAGTACACAGATATCAAAACAATCATCATTTACAAATTATAATGGAAATATATACCACGGCAATAAAAAATGAAAAATCCCAGATATAAATATATCAAGAAGTGAGCAAGATTCACATAAGGGAAAAAAGAACCAAAAGATAATGAGGGACATGAAATAAGACAAATAAATTGAGAGACAATAACATGTATCTGGATATACTGACTCGAGATTGATTCTCAGTTAAAATTAATTCCAACCTAATTAAAAATCTCACTAACTTTTTTTTTTTTAATCTTGGAATACTGATTAAAAATTCATCTCAAATAATTTTGAGGGAAACATTGCCAGGAGAGTACTAACGAGGAAGACTAAGGAGGGGAAACTTTGGAACTGTAACAAATTTTAAAATAAATTTTATAAAGAGGTTAAAATAGTGGAGTCCTAATGCAAGAAGCAGCAGATCATTCAATGGAAGAGAAAACCCAGAAACAGAAAAAAACATAGCCGAGAACTTAATGAACAATGAAGTGACATTTTAAACTAGGTGAGAAGGTTTGCTGCATGCGAATGGCCATTTTTAAAAGTTTTTTAAATGTTATACCATGCTCCAAAATAAAAAATGGATTGAATAAAGATTTAATTGGGGGATATAAAAGTAAAGAAAACGTAAACGTAAGGCTGGGCCACAGGGTAAGGTTAGGAGGGAGGGGGAAATGCGTTTTCACTTTATTTGGAATACGTGCATTGGTTTCTCATAAGTTTGCACTTGTAGGTGCATATTGCCACAGTCTCTGCATCTACTAAATACCGTGGCCACTGGCTGGGCCCAGAGGAATGTGGAAGAGGCATAAACTGAAGGACAGGAAGATTTAAAGGATTTTTGAGGGGAATTCTCTGTGGGACAAGACCTTCTGCGGCTTGAATTTCCACACCACTCTAGCCCCAAGCTAGGCAGAGACCGCCTGTACACTGGGAGGAGTCTAAGTTTCACAAACGTTGTATCACATCCACCGATTTCCAAGGGAAACCAGCGCCGCCCACAAGCAACTGCTGAGATTTGAGCTGTCTAGGCCTCGCACATGCGCTTTGGGTACCCTTGGGGGGGGGGCGGGCTTGCTTGCGCACGCGCAGTGACAGCACCCTCTGCTACACGCAGGCGCACTTGTGTTTAGCAGTGCTGCTTGGTTACAATCCTTCTGCGCTGAAAGAATTCCCAAAGGCTGTAGCTACCCTGCTGGAGACTGTGGCGGGATGCGATTGGCTTATCTGGAAGCGAGTGTTGAGCTCCGGGGGCATGAACAACCATCAGGGTGCTGAGGTGCCTCTGCAGCCCCTGGGCTCTCCGTAGACTCAGCTATGAAGAAGATTTTTGGCTTTGGGAGTCGGAAGGGCGAGTCGCCCTTGGGCTCCTTAACCAGCCGCCAGAGGACCGGCGTGGGTGTCAGGCCTGAGACTGGTAATAGAGTCACCTTGGGGCCCGGGTACCACATCCGAGACAAAGATCTTGGAAAGATCCACAAAGCTGCCAGCGTGGGCAACGTCCGAAAAGTGCAGCGGATTCTATTGCTCCGTTTAAATGGCCTGAATGATAGAGACAGGATGAACAGGTAATAGGACTGTGTGATAGGGACTGTGAGGCCAGTGGCCCTGGGCGGGCCTGGGGTCGGGGTGCAGACCTGAGAGAAGAGCTCACCTGCCAGGGCACAGCTAGGTGGAGCCCAGCCCTCCCGTCACAGTGGGCGCTGGGCTGTCTCCCCTCCTGAGGTTCCGCCCCGTAGCACCTCGGTGGTGGGGACCTTACCTGGGGTCTTAGTGCTCAGGCCAACTTTATGAGCAGCAGTAAAGAAAACTTTAAGACTCACTCATAATTCCTTTTATAAAGCACTTTAGTGACAATTTTAAAGTGATTAAATATCAATAATAGAAACAAAATTAAATATATACAGCATTTAATTTTTGATGTTTACATTTTCATAGTGTAATGTTATATACTATTGAAAAGTGCATAATGGGAAAAGCAGTTCTCATAATAGATCAATTTGTGGGGTAAAAATTCTTCGGATAAAATCCAAGATCTATTTTATATAAGTATACACCTATCTATATATTCTTTATTGGGACCTTAAAAGGGAACTTTGAAGGGAGAAGATGCCTGTAGTCTTAAGTAGGGAGACTCATTTTCTCAAAATGTGTGCTCTTCCTGTATTTATCGATTTTCCATAAACCAACTAAAACTATGGTTTTAAAAATTTTGAGTTACACATGCTGTTTATCTTTTAATGTTGTGATGAAATTAAGAAAAAATTTGTATAGTAGACAAAATTTGCCCTTTAGATATGAATATGTACTATAAATTTCCACTACTTATAATTTACAAATAGCTGAAAAGACAGATAAATTATTGGAACAGAACAGAAAATGCCCAAACACCCAAATATATGTAGGACTTTAGAACTTGATACTTGTGACATTTCATGCCTTTTATACATTTTTTTATGTTCTCAAATTCTGGAGATTGAGCAATGTAAAAAATTAAAACTCTGTATCAAAAGATAATATTAACAAAATAAAAGAAAATGTTTTTGCAAAATATTTACAATGTATGTATATCAGAGAAAAAGTATATCTTCATTTTACAGAGAAGTCTTTGAAATCAAAAGAAAAAACTCATTTGAAATTGGACAAGTACTTTTGTATATATCTACATGTGATCAATGGACATAGGAAAAAATAGTATTCCTGGTATGAAAAGAAATTTAAGTTAAAAGAGGAATGAAATACCATTTCCATCTACAAAGTTTGTGAAGATGAGGAGCCATTGTACTTATATTGCTGCTAATTTATTTTATTTATTTATTTTTTAAAATTAATTTATTTTTTATTATGATAACATTGGTTAATGAAATCCAGTAATTTTCAAATGTACTTATATTACTGTTTAAAGTTTAAATTGCCTTTGACTTTTAAAATAGGCAATTTGGTGATAAATACTCCATTTAAAAAATATATCTGGAGATAGAAAATTGTAAAAGATAACCTGTATCTATCCTTTTGAAAATGTATAAAATATTAACTAATAATAACGATCCTTGGAAATACTTGATTTTCGTACAATCTCTAAATTTAAATATTGAGTAAAAAGCCATCCCTATTCATTTGAATCCTGTGTTTCCTTTCATGTAAGGTTTCTTGAAAAACAAATTAAGAATTAGTTTTTAAAAAGTCTTTTTGTTTTGTTATGGTATTTTATTCCTCTTTCTCCACAATGCTTTTGAGAAATAAAACTTATTTAAATGCCAACCATATGACTAGAACTGCAATCAGTCTGTTGTATGAACCATTATTTCATTTAATGTAAGACCTCATGGATGATGTGAGGCTCAGTATTTTATGTACCAATGGGAAATTTTTTTAAATACCAATTATAATTGTAAGATAGTCTGAATTATAAATTGCATTTCACTGACAGAAATGTTAAAATGTAAGAAAGTAAGCATCTTAGAATCACTGAAATACTGTGTTCTTTCTAATCCTCAAGACATCTGCAAAATAGGCATAATATAATTTTACTTAGTTGAAATATTATCTTCGTGAAATCATAATAGTAATAATTATAGTAATATTACCTAACAATTATTGAGCTGTTGTGTGTGTGTGTGTGTGTGTGTGTGTGTGTGTGTGTGTGTGTGTGTTGTGTTAGGAGCTGTAGTACACACTTTGCCTAGATTCTCATTTAAGCAAACAGTGGTGTCCTGTGAGATAAGTACTATTTTTATCCCCATTGTGTTGATGAGGAAATTGATGAGGCACAGAAGGGCTCAGTGATAGCTCATAAGTGACAGTTAAAATAGGGTCAAAGCCAGGTTGAGTTGGATCCCCAGGTCATGCTCTCTCTGTTCACAGGGGCACCGCTGTCATTAATGAGGTGATAGAAGCTAATAAATATTGTACTTTATTCAGAAGAAAACTAAATATTTGTTTTGAAGGCATAGGAATAGCATTTAATGTTTACAATTACATGAATAATTACATGTTTTGAGACAGTGGACTCCAATTTCCTAAAATGTACTCTCATTTTTATAGGACTGCTCTACATTTGGCCTGTGCCAACGGCCATCCAGAAGTGGTAACTCTCCTGGCAGACCGAAAATGTCAGCTTAACCTCTGTGACAGCGAAAATAGGACAGCTCTGATTAAGGTACAGAGACCCAACTCTGTCAACATGCGATGGATTTGATTTAATTATGGAGAGCAGAAATGAATTTGTCTTATTTAACTATAACTAATTGGTGAAACTTGTAGAATGTTTACTTTGAATTCCTAACATTTACAGTCTGCTTTTTGTCATAATACTGACAGGCCGTACAATGCCAGGAGGAGGAATGTGCAACTATTCTGCTGGAACATGGTGCCGATCCAAATATAATGGACACTGATGGCAACACGGCTCTGCACTACGCTGTCGCTGGTCAGAATATGAACATAGCAGCAAAGCTGCTTTTATATAAGGCCGATACTGAAGCAAGGAACAAGGTATAGATCAACTAAATTTATTTACAAAATATTTGAAATATGTGTTTTTTTTTTAGCCACAAGCATTGTATTTCTAATATATTTACTACATATTATACATCAGACCCTGTCACCATGGAAAGAACGCCAAAGCCAAATCAGGGAGGGCTGGAGAGACGTGATGTCCTCGGAAAGGGCCAAACTCGGTCTCCCAGCTACCGCCCTTCCTCCCCAGAAGGAAGGACTTACTGTTAGTGCCTGGGAGCCAGTGGTAGCCTCAGAGCCAGCAAAGGACTGAAGGCCTGGGGGAAGTGAAGCAATTGTGGGCGGCTGGCTGCTGTGCAGGCAGGGGCCTAGGAAATGGGTTCCTCTGGGCATGGGGGAGAGGAGGAATGGAGACCTAGCCCCCAGCAGGGGGAGCTGGGTGAGTACAAGTGGGAAGGAGAAGCAGCAGGACACAGGCTGTGTACACTCCAGGACCCAAGTTTCTGAAGATTGGGGCAAGAGTGCAGGTCATGTCTGGACCTCCAGCAAGGGCATTCACTTGTGCTCGTAGCCACTCTGCCAGCCATAGCACCTTGGGGTCTTTCACCTCACAGTGTAGCTCCTGCTCAGCCTCCCAGAGCTTATCTGCGGGGTTGTAGTTGTACAGGGGGCGAGTGATAACAAAGCAGTCACCTGCTTTTGCTTCTGGATACACTTTACCAATGGCCACTGCAACCTCAACAGGAAGGCCCTCGATTGACACAGTCAACTTTACATCTTGAGAAGCTCAAGCAATCCCTGAATGACAGTGTTTTGAAAGAACTTAATTTTCTAAGATTTCAGTTTACATGATACTTCTAAAGAAGCAGAAGAGGGTACAGCTCTCTTTCATGTACTTACGGCAAATATTTGTGCAAACAACATTTGTCAAAGGCACAACTTTTCTTTTAAATATATTTTTCCATCCTAGTTTTTTCTTCTAATTAAGGTAAAACAACGCAAGAAAGCAAAATTTGCCTTAGAAATAGGCTTTATCTTAAAACTCAAACAAAATAAAAAGCATTTGACAATAGAGATCTTGCTGCTGTTGATAAGTTTCAATATTATAAAAAAGTGATTCATATTAAAGTGGCTTTTCTCTCATTGGCCAAAGTTTATGAGAGAAATGGGATCAGGAAAAGAAAAGAGCAATCAAAAATATGCAGGTCAATTGGAAAATTTGGTAAGCGAGTGGAAATAATAGTAGGTTTTTTATTTTTGTTTCTTTTTCTGTTGGTTTCTGTGTTCAGGTTTCAGGAATAATAATTCTTAGTTTTGGAGAGAGAGCTAGTGAGTTGCAAACTTGCCTCAAGATCAGTTTGAGGAGGTCTCTGAGGCCACCAGATTGGCAGTGAACAGGTGGTGATTAAGTGAGAAAGAAGAGGAAAGGACAAATAACTGACATAATATCCTATTCTGGCAAAAACAGCTATTGCACTCTGTTCTGAAATCAAGAATGTCATGATGAAGTTTATGGCAAATAAAATTAAGTTACAGTTTGAGTTTATGAGTCCCTTTCCCCTGCC
>NW_006443566.1:56574-72900 GCF_000325575.1 Pteropus alecto | reverse complement strand
GCCTCCTCCGCTCAGAAAGTTAAGTGCAGTTTTGGTAGGTGTCATGTATCTCTTACACTTTTCTTGGCCGGCATCAAGTGACAGAATTGGCCATGGAGGTGAGAAATAAGACGGAAGTGATTGCTGCCCTAGTTCTCAGCTAGAATTGTGCTAGTGCATCACAATCACCTGAGGCACTTAAAAAAATTACAATCTTAGGCTCTTCCCTGAAGTTTTTGACTGAGTGAATCTAATAAGGCGTGGACATGTGTATTTAGAAATATTTCCTCGAGATGCTGATGTAACTCTTGGTTAAGAACTACTGAATGGATAAGTGTAATGCATAAATTCACAGATCTCAGAAACTTCAGAAATGTCCAGAAGACTTGGAGTTTGGTAGGAGATACTGCCTCCAGCTCTCTCTTTTCCAACACTATCAGCCTGACTTTGAACTATCTCTACTTCGGTGCTCCAGAGGTTAAAGGGTGTATCGTTGACCACATCTACTGGCTTAAAAGGGGAACACCTCTTTCCTTTACACTGTCAATCATTCACTGGCTCTCAGAGAACCTTTTGAAACATGAATATATAGAATTGGACCATTTAAGAATTTTGCATTTTTTGCTCATGCTCAGGTCATTACAGTAACACATGTTTACTGCAAGCAGAGTTTTCCTGCAATAATAGTAAATCATAAATGTTCTTTATAGTTGAAGTTGTGTGATAGATGGTCTCAATATGTCTGTTCAATTTATAGAACCCTGGCTTAATCAGGATGGCAGTTTTAAACATCAGGACATCAAAAACCACTAAGTTAGTGATGATGCAGATGGGGATTGTTTGACTAATTGAGTTTCAGCAGTCTTTTGAAATAATTATCCATTTGATTAACAATCTGTGAGAAATAAATACGAATAGATTGTAGTTTAACATGTATTGGAAAAATTCTGAAGTAGGTATATTGATTCTAAATAATAGTTTTTATTACATGTTGGGGCCCAATATTTCAATAAAACATATGATACTGTATTTGGGCTATAGAGTATATGTGGCCCCTGGATATGTTTGATTTGCTTCCATAAATTGAATGAACATTTAAAATTTAGGAGACTCATGTAGAAATCTAGATTTCAGTTTCTCTTAAAGAGTCAAACCTGTACCCTTGAGCCCATCGTACTGTTTGGTGTGCTGTGCTGAGGCTGCCCCTTTTGTGTGAGACCTGTGTTCTCTAGTTTGCTGCTGTCTCCATCTAGTTTCTTCCCTTACTTGGTCCCGTTTGGATCACTTACTTTGCCTCTATAAGCATTAGAGTTCACGATTCCTGTTTTATAGTACATTTTGGTAAAGATTTCAAGATTTTCAAGGTAGTCTATGTTGATTTATAATTTATATTTTATATTAATCTCTGAGAAATAGGATTGAATTTTTCCAGTAGAATTTATAAGTTTTTTTTTTTTTTTAAACTCTTCTTTGTATGTCCTATAAATATCATATTCCTATTGGAATGTCCATAAGTCTTATGTTGTTAATCATGGTATAGTTGGATAGGTTATCTATATTTCAGACTATACTTTTTCTACTCAGCATTGTTCCTTGAAAATACAAGAGATTTAGTAGCTTTGTTTATGCTAAAAATAATCCGTATAGATCACTATTGAAATGTTTATTGATAAGCCATTATATTTTTATTTATGATTTATATTTTTCCCAATATATAAAATAAAGTAGTAATTAAAATGGAAAGAGAAAGTAAAAACCAATTTTAAAAAGGTAGATATGCATTTGGGTCTCAGGATTATCATTATAATTGAGAATAAAATTTCATATTGTGCTTTCTAACAGCTAAGATAAAAAGCTATCTTATAGAAGAAAACCCATGGACCATTTAGTAATATGCAAAGTTGATTTGAAGCCCATGTCTTTTTAATTTAGAGTCCATTTCCTTAGTGACCCTTTCAGAGCAGGGGTGCCTGAAGCTGACACCTGGGATCCATAGCATTAATGGAGGAGAATCTAGCAAGTTTGTATAACCTGGAGAAATCTTCACTTCTTTTGGAAAGCTCTCAAAACTGTATCCTTGAGACTCTAAAATTTCTCAAATGTTAATGTGTTTGCCATAAAAATAGTATTGTCAAATCAGGATTAAGCCAAGTTAAACATTTCTTTAGTCCTAGGCATATAAAACAGGTTTTGTAATATTTTTCAAACACAGGTGATCTTTCTGGGATCTTTCTATTGGAGCGCAGTACTTAACTTCTAGTAAATATTCCTTGGAAGATGATTTATTAATACTATTCCAGAGACAATCATTTAGGTTAAAGCCTTTACTGCTGTGTTTTAGAGTTTGTAGATACAGAGATAAAGAAAAAAAAAGCCTTGCCCTCATGAAGCTCTTGATTTAGATGGGGAGCAATACGATAACTACCGAATACTACGATAGATACTGTGATAGGAGCCAGGATTCTTGGAATTAGTACTGTGAGTTTTGGAGAATGATGTTGCAGTTAATCTTTTGAAGAGGAAGAAAAAATATTTTAAAGAGAAGGAGCAGCAGGAGACAGCTCGGAGGGCTACTTTTTAGTTACTTCCTATACTATATGTTTAAATTCAGATGACCTTTCATAAGTTTTAAAATTCAGTTTAGAAATATATAAATTTATATTATAAATTAGTTTTTTTTTGTTTTACAGGATGACCTCACACCACTTTTACTTGCTATAAATGAAAACAAACAACAAATGGTGGAGTTTTTAGTAAAAAGAAATGAAAATGTACATGCCGTTGATAAGATGAAAAGGTATAGTTTTTTAATTTTTTAAAAAAATCTCGGTATTGTAGAATGGTAACAATACTCAAGTCAGAAATATTAATAAGAGGAGGATTAACATATATAGTGAAAAATATCAACACATCATCTGTTTGGTAGAAAAGCAATACTTCTGGCTGGGCAACAGGGAGAACCGTACACTGAGGTATTCATGTTCATATTTATTTATAATATTGATTGGTGCCATTTGTAATTTGATTTCTTTGGTCACATATATTATCTTAGGAGTTTTATATTACATTTATTAGTTTTATATATATAAAGTCTAAATTTTAGTTTATGATACAGTATTGAACTTAGTCTCAGTTTTTTTAAACCTCTAATTTGCATACAGTTTTTTTTATAAGATGTATATTAAACAGAAATAAGATTTGATTTTGTCTTTCGGATGACTCTTTGCTTTAAACTGCTTTCTTTGAAGAATACTGGTGATGTTAGTTTATGCCTAAGTTACTATGAATTATTGCTCCCAGATATAGGTTCATCAGTTTTTACCCTCTATGTCTAGTATAGTTTGATGTTTTTATTTTTAATTGGTATTAGTAGAAGAAATAAAGATAGCTTTAACTGAATAAACTTTTTCTTTAATAAAGACAAGTGAGAGGTGAGTGATCAAGAAAAAGAGAGATGGGCTTTCAGTTCACAGAAGACTAGGTGTGATGCCTAGCTTTCCCACATGCCAGGAATATGACCTTGGGAACACATTACCCATCGTCACCAAATATGTGTCTTGATATGAATAGGATAAGAACATATCCTGCAAGAATGGTGTGTGTTAGATTATCCAGCATTTAATTTAGTGCCTAGCACATGCTTATCAGCATCATTAACTCTAGGACTATTATTATTATAATTATTATTAATATTGTTGTTTTGAGCCTGTCAAATAGTTTTTACTCACCTGACTTCTAGCTGACATTGAGGTACAATATATGAGACTAAAGATGAAAAAGGAATTTCTTCATCTAAATCTTCACTTCAGATAAGTGCCCTCAGCATAGTTTCTTGTCTATTAGAGAACTTAAATTAGCAATTTCTGTATAAACCCTAAGTGGGACAAGAGGCTTCCTTTTTGTCCCTTCTTTTTAGCTTTGGAGGTAATTTATAAAGATGAACACTTAAACACATAACTGGGCAATTCTACACACACAAGCAAGACATGATCTTGGGAAAATATATCAAATTAGCTGTTTAAATAACTTAATGTCCCTAAGGGTGAAGTTATCTCTCTGTTATTTTAGAACAGCCCTCAGGCCTGGTGTAAATGATGAACAAGGTGTTAATGTCTTTTCTCAGGATGACTTTGGATGGACTGCAGAAGAACATGCTTTTATTAAAGGTTTTAATTTGTATGTTTTTCATTAAAATGCTAGTTATCTCAAAACTGAGGTTTAAAATAATTTAATTTTTACTTCTTATGTAAAAGGTGAGATGTCATAGTGTGGTTCAGGCACTTTGGGAATGGCAGTGAGTTAATGTTCCTCCTCAGACAGAGACCAAACTAAAGGCTGGACAAATTAGAGGTAGCAGTGGGTGAAGATTCATTATCTCAGAACTTTTAAGACCTTTTCTTTAAGGATCGTAATGTTATCCATTTCAAGTATAACCCCTCTGCATAGGATCCAAATAATATCCCATCTCTGGTTTTTCCATGTAGTTATTTTGGGTTAAAATGTTCACTTTAGCAGAAACTTTTGTATTTTCTGGAAGCTGTCATCTGTACTCTCCCCCTTGAATTTTTCAAGAACCTAAGGGGTTCCCTAAATCCAAAGGAGACAATCCTCTCTCACATGTCAGATGGAGATATAAAGAAGGATATGCTAATCATTCTGTTGTGTCCACTGATTGTATTGCTGCACAGTGGCTCTTTGAAACTGGTCCTGGGGTCGTGATTGATCTTTGCTCCCAGGTTGCCCTCGCTGATCCAGATGCTTCAGTCTTCGTGGTGATCCACACTTGGACTTCAAATTAAAACTTTTTAGATTACACACATGCGCTTTTTTGCTCAGCCGCTGTTCCAAACCACCAGCTCCCTGTTCTGGCAGTTGGGCATCCTAGCCTTGGGCACACAACCCTTCACCCCACACTCAAAAACCTCTGTAGAGCCACATCTGAGCCCAGACCTTCAGCATACGTTACCCTTTGAGCATTTTGTTTGTGTTTTCTGCTAGCAGATGCTAGTTGGAACCATCTCAAGCTGTCAGGAGGTTCAAATAATGCTGCAGGAGAAGATCAGGCTTTTCTTTATCCCTTGTTAACACATCTGCATCACAAGGCCACTTGATGTCCTGTAGAGCACCTCTTAGGTTGTAGAAGGTCCCATGTTGCCCTCCCAGAGTAGTAGGCACCAACTTGTCTAAGATTCCATAATTAAGGTTGGCCCTCAAGTGATCTGTTTTCCAGAATAAAGAAAATCTCCCAAGTGACTTGAATCTACCTTAGGGTTCAAAATATTTACAATTATGCCTCCCATGGAAGCCAGTCAACCGAAAGCTCTGAATATAAAGTAGGTTATTTGGCCTTAAGATAGCTCAGCCCCATCCATGACTCATCAATACTCGTGTGTAAAAGTAGGGTTTTATCTCAAAGTCTGTTGGGTATGGACAGGGAGATAAAGCATCATTCTAATAAGATCTATTAGTTCAGAGTTTGAGTAGGTTGAGAAGTGATAGTAGTAGTCCAAGCCAGGTCTTGACTTCTATTAGTTTTCTGCTGTTGGTATGATTAGCTACAGTAGTAGGGGACACTTATGTTATCTCTTTACTGAGGTAATATATTTATAAATATATTTAGTTACAAATTATGTGATAGCTGAGATGCCTTGAATGACAACCCACAAAGAAAGAACAGCTAAGAACCAAAATTAATAACATTTTCTGAAACCTGCAACATCTGAAATTTAGCACCTATGAAAAACAAATATTGGGATTTGTTTGGGATTCCAAAATAGTTTTAACAAATAAAGGCCAAAAACAACTTATTCCATTGCCTTTTTGTTTCTATGAGCATCTTTTTGGTGTATTATCTCCTTTAATCCTCCTCATAACCTTGTAAAACAAGGCAGTAGGATTCCTCTTTTATAGAGGAGGACTTTGAGCCACAGAGAAGTGACTTGTCTGAGAGCAAATAGCTGTTGGTTATAGAGGAAGGACTTCTGAGTTCAAGACACTTGCCATTAAGTTAAGCTAACTCTAATTAATTGACTGAACTCTACTTTCCTCAATTTCGGAGTGGTTAACCCTACCCTTACTTTTTTTTCTCTTTAATCACATGCTTGATAAAAAGTTTGTAGAACTTACAAATTGAATCGTTTGGAGTAATTAAAGTATTAATATTACCTCTGATATCATCTGAAACACTCTAAAAATTTCATATATTTGGTAAATGTTTTTTATTTCAACATAAAGATAGTAATGTTATTTATCACCTTTTTTATACACAGCAATTGCAAACTACCTTCTGATTATAAAGAAGAATGGAGATATAAAAGGTCTTCCCAGAATAGCAATCTAGGTAAGACTTATAATCGTTACTTACTCTTGGTCCTACCTTAGATAAAGTAAAAGAAAGGAGGTTTTGCAAATGAAAGAATAGTGGAAAAAAGCACGGTGTGTAAAGTGCATGTATATTTTTTCTTTTTAAATTTCTTTTTAATCTAGCATTGAGAGTTATTATAGAAGTTAATTGTATAGATATTTCTGTTAAGATGGTAGAGTAGGTACACTCTGTGCTTGTCTCCTCTCACAACCACATTAAAATTACCTCTAAACTACAGAACAACCATCGTTGGGAGTCACCTGAAATCCTACAGCTGGGAACATACACAAAAGGCCAACTAGAGACGGGTCAGAGAGGTGGAGACGTGGATGATGCTGGTCCCAAAGTTGTGTGTGGAGGTTAAAAATCAGGAGGGATATCTCAGAAGCAGAGATACCCCTGGAGGAGCGAGGGGTTCCAGCCCCACACTGGGCTTCCCAGCCCAAGGTTCCAGTGCTGGAAAGAGAAGTCCCCACAACTTCTGGCTGTGAAAACCAGTAAAGATTGTCGCTGAATGAGACAAAGAGCTCCTGGAGTTGCAGGACTTAAAACTCCTGTTAAGGGGCCTGTGTGTAAACTTACTTGCTGATGGGCTCACTTGCTCTGAGCTCCAGTGCTGGGGCAAAAAATTGAAAGGCACCAGGGACATACAGGGAGGAAATGAATTGTCTGGCTTCAAGGCGAGGGCTGGAGGGGAAAACTTCTCCCAGACAGAAGTGCTACTAGTGTCCATTGTTCCTTTGTTGAGCTCTCCCTTCTCCTGGCATGCAGATGGAGGTGGTTGCCATATCTGGGCATCCATTAACCTTTCAAACACTGGTTGCCTCACCCTGTTGATTCCCTGAGACCCTGCCCCTCCCAACTTACAGGCCCTCCCAAGCCATTTCCAGTGGCTTTGCTATACAATTGACCCATCTTTGTTCGTGTTGCAGACTTTCCTAAAATCTCTGAAAGATTTGCAAAACCCAAATAAGCAGCATTTGACCTCAGCGTCCTGCATGCTTCTTGCTGAGCAGCCCAAACCCGGCATTGGCAGTAGCCAGCTGCAGTTTGCGAATTGGCCTCTCTAGGTACCTCTAAGCCCAGTACCGGTGATGGTCATCTGCGAATTGCTTGGTGACTCTTGCTTGGTGGCCCCAGGCAGGGCACAGGCGGTGGATGAAGCCCTTCCCAGGAAGCTCTGGGGCCAGCATGCCCAGAGGCTGGCTTCAGACTGAGCTGGAGGACCACTTGGGACTGCATTGGAGGACTACACACACAGGGATAGACTAGGCAGGCACCAGAGCCCTGCTAAATCAAATCCTATTCCTTACAGTTAGCCCCTCACCAACCAGTCCTCACAACCACCCAACCAAGGGTCAGTGCCTCCCATTATGTGCAAACAACAACCAAGTCTCTACAACAGGAGGGCACACACAATCCACATAAGGAACACACCTGGAGCACCTGGCTCAGGTGATCAGGAAGACTGTGCCACTGGGCCCACAGGACACCTACTACGTAAGTTCACTCTACTAAGACCAGGAAACATAGCGGCCCTATCCTAATGCATAGAAAGAAAGACAGGGAGGCAGCCAAAATGGGGAGACAAAGAAACATGTCCCAAATGAAAGAACAGGACAAAGCTCTTGAAAAAGAACTAAACAAAATGGAGACAAGCAATCTGCCAGATGTAGAGTTCAAAATCCTGCTTATAAGGATGCTCAATGAACTTAGAGGAAGAGTAGATGGACTCAGTGAGAACTTGAACAAAGAGATAGAAAACATAGATATGGAGATAGAAAACATAAAAAGGAACCAGTCAGAAATGAGGAATACAATAACTGAAATGAATACCTTAGGAGGAGGAATCAACAGTAGAATGAATAGATGAAGCAGAGGATTAAATCAGTGATCTGGAAGTAAGGTAACAGAAAACTCCCAATCAGAACACCAACAAGAATAAAAATGAGGATACTTTAAGGGGCTTCTTGGACAACATGAAGCATACCAACACTTGCAATATAGGGTACTGGAGGGAGAAGAGAGAGAGCAAGGAATTCAAAGCCTCTTTGAAGAAATAATGATAGAAAATCTCCCTAAGCTGACAAAGGAAATAGACCTGCAAGCCCAGGAAGTACAGATAGTCCTAAAAAGATGAACCCAAAGATGTCCACACCAAGATACATCATAATTAAAATGCCAAAGCTTAAGTACAAAGAGAAACTTAAAAACAGCAACAGAAAAACAATTACCACAAGGGAGATTCCGTAGGCCTGTCAGCTGATTTCTCAACAGACACTTTACAGACCAGTAGGAATTCGGCATGAAATATTCAAAGTGATGAAAAGCAAGGACCTACAACCAAGATTATTATACCGAGCAAAGGTATCATTTAGAATTGAAGGAACTTCCCAGACAAGAAAAAACTAAATGAGTTCATCACTGCCAAACCAGTATTACAAGAAATGTTAGAGGGACTTTTTAAATAAGAAGATAAAAAAAATTCGAGAATATGAATAATAAAATAACAATCACTATATATCTATCAACAATTACTTTTAACGTAAATGGATTAAATACTCCAATCAAAAGATAGGGTTGCTAAAAAAGGAGAAGGGATTAAGAAGTACAAATTGGTAGTGACAAAGTAGTCATGGGAATGTAAAGTATAGCATAAGGAATATAGTCAATAATATTGTAATAGCTATGTATGGTGTCAGATGGGTACTAGATTTTTGGGAGTGATCACTTTGTAAGTTATATAAAAGTCTATTAACTATGTTGTATACCTGATACTAATATAACATTGTATGCCAACTGTAATTAAAAAATAAAATTATTTAAAGAGTTAATTTTAGGTAATTTAATATCTGAGACAGTATTGTCTGAAAATATTTATTTATTTAGCCGTGACCCCTAAAATCTCATATGATATCATTATGTAAATAAGAAAAAGATTTTTAAGTTAGTATATGTTTCCTCTATAATCACCTTGTAACAAATTGGGCTTGTTATAAAAATGGGTATTTGTTGAATCTGTACAGAAAATGGTTACATTTAGTAAATGAACATTTGTTATTACATAGTGATTTGTCTTACTCAAAATGTAACTAAAACTAGGAACTCAATAATACCTTCCCAGTACTGTCAACAAACGGCAAACAAGAATCACAAAACTTAGCCAGTGTACTACTATCTACTGATAGTAAAGAAGTCAGAAAAGCAATGCCCTGTTGAAAAGCATAGATTATTTTACTTATTTTTGTACCAAGAAGGTCTCATTGTTATCACCTTTGTTCCTCATAAGTCAAAACAGTATTAGATATGTTGATTTCATTAGAACAAAATGTTTCCTTCTATTTGTTGAATAATTGTCATGATACTGTAATTTCTTTAGAACGAGATGCTCTGTCACCATTAGTCAAAATATAGTCATAATAAAAATTTACATAGCTTAAGTTGGGACTCAACAAATTACAATAAAAAAGTACAAAAAAGTTTCACAATCACAAAAATGCTACTGTGCTTCCTGGATGTGGCACGGAGTGCATGGTGCAAGCTGAACTGTATGAGGACACCTTGAGCTTAGTAGATCTTGATGAAAAACTTCTGTAGGTTGGTTTTGCAAGTTATAGAAAATATAAAATTGAAGTAGAGTTTTGGTTTTTAGGGTGCTTGTAATATTGTATTTACTGTCCCTGGATTACTGTTGTGGTTTTTAAAAACAATTTTCAAAGACAACGTTTTTTATTCTTTATTCATTAGTCTGCTTAATAGTTTGCTATTTAACTATGAAGTGTCTTTTAGGTACTGTTATTTTGATGTTGCAGAATATAAACATTTTAAAATCACAGTCCCTGTCCTCCAAGAGCTTGTCTATTATCATTGTCATTTTTATTATTTACTATACTTTTCAGTGCTTACTAGATTCCAGAGCCCACTGGGAGCTTATAATTATTAGTGTTTATTATCTTTTTATTGGAGTGTAATAAGTGCCAGATACTTATTACAGATACTTATTTATTTAGGTCCATGATGAGAACTTAGAGTTTCAAAATGTGGGAAGGGTTTCAGGTAAGCATGCAGAGGGAGCAGAAGTTTGCCAGGTAAAGAGGCAGAAGGACGACATGTGGCAGCAGGAACATCTATCAGGATCACACGTTTGGCAGAAGCAACGGCAGTGCCGAGGCTAAGATGCGCAAGTGAACTTTACAGGATTTATGAGCCGTTCAGTTTTGATGGTACAGAACACGTGCTGTGGGAGTTGTCGGATGATGGCCCAGCGAAGGGATGCTTATGGGAGTCTTTAGTACCAAAGAAAAGAAGAAGTCTTATTCTGTAGGCCTTAGGGAATGCATCACATAGAATGCTTTTAGCTGCAGACAATAGGTGACCGAATGAACAGTGGCTAAAACAATAGCAAGTGGGATTTTGATGGTTCAGTGATGCTGTCAGGATCCCCGTTGTTGTCCCCATTTCAGATGTGAGGTTGTCAGTGTTTTGTTTATGTCTCCTGTCCTGGTCTGCTAATTAGCAACGACTCCAAGCATCATATTATGGGACAATATCCAAAGGCCAGAGGACCGCTTTCCTTTAGGTGTTTTTTTTTCTTTTATAAATTTTTATTAAAGTATATTTGGCATACAGTGTTATATTAGTTTCAGTTGTACAACATAGTGACTTGACATTTATATACTGTACAATGTGATCACCACAAGTCTAGTAACCATCTATCACCGTGCAAAGTTATTACAGTATTATTGACATATTCCCTTTGCCGTACACTACATCCTCGTGGCTGATTATTTTATAACTGGAAGTTCATACTTTTCATTTACCTTCTTTTTTATCTATCCCCTCAACCCCCAACTCCTCTAGCAACCATCAGTTTGTTCTCTGTAGCTCTGGGTCTGTTTCTGTTTTATTTGTTTTGCTTTTTAGATTCCATATTAAGTGAGATTATACAGTATTTGTCTTTGTCTTATTTTAGTTAGCATAATACCTTCTAAATCCATCTATGTTGTCACAAATGGCAAGATTTTATTTTTTTATGGATGAGTGATATTCCATTGTGTGTATATACATACACATATATATACACACACACATATATATACACACATACACATACCTTACATCTTCTTTATCCATTCGTCTATTGAAGGATACCTACATTGCATCCATATCTTGACTATTGTAAATATTGCTGCAGTGAATATAGGGGTGTATGTATCTTTTTGAATTACTGGTTTGTTTTTTTTTTTGATATTTATCAAATATCCAGAAGTGGAATTGCTGTGTCTTATGCCAGTTCTATTTTGAATTTTTTGAAGAATCTCCATACTGTTTTACATAGTGACTGTACCAGTTTATAAATCCAGAAACAGTTCCCTTTATTCCCTTTATTCCTTGCCAGCACTTAATTATTTATTGACATTTTGATGATAGCCATTTCTGACAGGTGAGAGGTATTGAGGTTTTGATTTGTGTTTCCCTGACGATTAGTGTTGTTAAACTGTGTGTGTGTGTGTGTGTGTGTGTGTGTGTGTGTGTGTGTGTTTAGAGAACTGAAAGGCTTGCAGTGGACTTCCTTCTCCTAACATTTTGTAGGCTGTATTACTTCAGATGCTCATTCCCACAGCAGTTATTGGTAAACCAGTTACTGTGATTAGCTTAGAGTAATCGTTTCTTTTTTTAGAGCTTGAGAGAGGCCACCTCTTTTGTCTATTGGGACAATAAATATCCAAATGCATTTATAATTGTCCAATGAGAATGAAGACTAAGGAATGGCCAGTGGGTAGATAGCAGGCAATAGTTACTGCAGGGATTCGTTGGAGAGTTTTGAGCAGAAGAGTAACAAGATTTGATTTGATTTAGGTGTGCTGTTCATGGTTTATTGCATGGTCAGCAGGCTTTTTCTGTAAAGAGCCTGATTTTAGGCCATCTGATCTCTGTCATTTCTACTCAGATCTGCCATTAGCTTGTGAAAGCAGTCATAGACAATATGTAAGTTGATAGGCCTGACTGTGCTCCAGTAAAACTTTATGAAACCAGACAACGGGTTGGATTTGGCCTGTGGGCCATAGTTTGCTGACCCCTCATATAGAGGATAGATTGAGGGAAAACACATAAAGAGACAGGCAGATGAAGGGAGCTTTTGTTTCCTTGGACTAGCATCGGTGCATTATGAAATTGTCGCTCACCCATGCTGAAATAAAAAAAGTCAGAAGCTCAATTTATTCAATTTAAAATGTTGGTCTTTTCTGTGGACTTATGTCTTTCTCATTTGTTTTGCAGAAACAATCTTATTTGTTTAAGAAATAACAATAAATATCGATGATGGGGTTTTTCTCCCCCTGTGAAAACTGTCTGTTAAGAGCCCAGCAGTGGCTGTGGCAAAATAAAGCGGAGACAGAAAAGAGGTACAGTTAATATGATTTAGGGATGATTAAATGTAAAAAGTTAGCAGGGAGAGAGAAATCTAAGATGATACATAGCTTTCCAGGTTTTGCACTAGCATTTAAACTGGACATGAGGAGTGAACGGAATTAAGGTGAACAGAGAAGAGCAGTAGGTCAGCAAGGAAGACCAGTTTTTAATCTATACGTGTTGCGTTTGATGAATAACTCATCGTACATTTGGTATAATTTCTTTTTTAAACTTTTTGTCTTGTTTTGTCAACCACTGACTTTTAATAGGTGAGGTATGTTTTTAATTTTATAAGAAATGAATAAAAAATTAGAAACAAAAAGAACACTATAATAAGTAGTACATTATTATACTGTATGTGATAGATGTTTTTCTGTGGTTATCCCAGTCACTTGATTGATTAATAACTATTAAAAAAAAGTGAAACCCTGCTTAGTTGGAGAAAATTGGCAGTGTGATCTCTTCATTTTCTTTATAGTAACTTATTGAACATATTGGCATTAGGATTCTCTATTTTTTATTCTGATTAAAATAGTATTGTTGCTGGTTTTACATTATTATTGACATCGTTGTTTCATTTATTCCTTTTGCACCTTTATTCAAATACAGATCTACAGGAATCACCAAAACAAGAATTACAGAAAACAAATTCAAGGACAGGTAATTTGTGAAATAGCCTTCTGACCGTCACCATGTATAACACCTCAACCCAAATAATAAAAATTTTATATAGTGCAATTTTCTTAGGGATTTTTAAAACCACACCTAGTTTTGGTTACTCACTAGAAAACTTGACAGGACTCAGCATATAGTTGTGCTCATGCCTGTGGTTTATTACAGTGAAAGGATTAGGGTAAAACCAGAAAGAGAAGAGGTGTATGGGACTAAGTCTGGAGGAAACAGGCTCAAGCTTTTAGGAGTCCTCTCTCTATGGAGTTCCCAGGATGTGGTTGATTCCTCCTGTGTCCAGTTCTGACACCACATGTGAGACGTTGTCTACCAGGACCAGAGTCTCACTGGGCTCAGTGCCCGAGGTATTTATGGCACGCTAGTTACACAGGCATCCTCCCCTGGCATGGACCAAAATTCCAGACTCCCAGAAGGAAAGCAAGTGCTCAGCATGAACCACCTTGTTTCTACAGACAGTCAAGGCCCAGTGAGCCCCTCTTGTCAGTTAGGGAATGGTGGAACCCTCTCCCAACCAGGTTCCCAGTCACTAATCAAGGGCGAGCCATTCAAATGGGACTTGCTGAGGATAGCAGTCGTAGACCTGCTGTGCGAAATCTTTTCTGTACAGTAATTACAGCCTTTACTTAATTTGAGGGGTTGTTTTAACATTTTAATTTAATAGCTGTAATATAACATGGTACTACTGGTGTTTCATCCTAAACTGAACAGTCTTGACTAAGAGTTGGAGAAGGTATATCATGTTACAGTACAATAAGTATACTCTTCTCTAATTGCTCTTCTTGGTAGATGTCCAGAAAAATAATGCTATTTAAGTTTGACATTGTTTAGGATCCTGGTTCTACTAAGGATACCATATTCTGTCAGTTTGATTGAGTTTGGTTAGGATTATGATCATTGTAAATAGTTCACTCATAGGTATCAAATTTTGATAAATCCCATTTTTTTCTTGCATTTGATATATATAAAGGAGAGGAAGTAAATATTCTTAATATATTAATTACCTACCAATAGTATCCTTAATATTCACTCTAATATAGTTTTCAGGTCTGGTTCCAAAGGAATACTTTTAAACATAGCATCAGTCTTTTAATAGTCCTGTATTTTTCTATTCTTAATTTCAAATGTATTTTACTTTTTTCTTTAATAGTGGATGAAAGTTCTGAAGAAGACTCTGTAAGCAGGTAAGATTTTACAGATTTTTAAAAATTTTATGTTAACTAAGGGAATGCAGAGAAAAAGAAACTAACATTTGTTGAGTGTTCTCTTCTGGTATAGACATCATATTATGTGCTTAACACTTATTGTCTCATAGTGTCATCACAATAGCTTTGCCAAATAGCTGTGGTATTTTAGCCAATTTTTTTTTATTAATTAGGCAATTGGGTTCAGGGTGGTTGATTCATTGACCCATAATTCCATAATGAACAAGTGGCTGACTTGTGATTTGACCTTCAGTCAGCTCGGCTCTCAAATCCATTGTCTAGTCTCTCATCCTGTAGTGATAAGTGCTGGTGAAGCACTGGCATCAAGATACAGATGTAAGTCAGCTCAACTCAGAGAGTCTAATTTAGTTATCTGTTAAGCCTGATTTAGAGTTTTATTTAGAAGCTCAGTTAATCTAAGCATTCGCAATAATGTACTTGAGAACTGCAGTTGTAACTAGTATCTTGTTTTTACCACCAAAGTGTTTAGGGCAGATCTCTGCTATGGCCACAGAACCATAGGTTTTACATAAGCAAGGCCTAATCAGGCAAATGTTTTCAGGTATAATGATATCTACACTTCTTGCGATGGATTACAGACTATATTATGTTAATTAAATTCAACATCTATTTAGAGCAGCAGTCCCCAACCTTTTTGGCACCAGGGACTGGTGCTCCTATGAGAATCTAATGCCTGATGATCTGAGGTGGAGCTGAGGAGGTGATGCTAGTGCTGGGGAGTGGCTGCAAATACAGATGAGGCTTTGCTCACTTGCCTGCTATTTACCTCCTGCTGTGTGGCCCGATTCCTAACAGGCTACTGACTGGTACAGGTTCATGGCTGAGGGGTTAGGGATACCTGATTTAGAGGATATTTCCAACTGATTTCTCTACTTACTGACTTCGCAGTCTGCTTTTCCCTTCTGGCCAGTATATTTGCCTAATTGAAGTTTTTTCTTTTCTCCTATAGCCTTTTTTTCTTCCATGAATTAAAAAATTTTTTTTTTACTTCTCTATTTTATTTGGTATTTCTTTTGTTTTGTTATTTTTTCCCATATGTGCTAGCTAAGCATTGTCTATTTTTCTTTAAACAGAACCAAAAGCACATAGATTTTCAGAGTTTAAGGAATCTTAGTGATTAATTAAAACAGCGTCTAGTATTTCAACCTGCGTTTAATGTCCTGGCTGAGTGATTGTTTGCATGGAGAATTCGAAACTCAAAGATATTAAAGTGATTTATTTGGATATATGTAGTCAGTGATGGAAATGAGATTTAAATTTATATTTCTAAGCCTTTCTTTATCTTCCTTCTTTATCATTGTGCACATGAGTGTTTTAATACTAGAAAGGTGAGGAGTGGGTCTAATGAACCCAGTGGAAGAAGATAAAAATGGAATCAGCAGAAGAATCCAAGTTTCCAGAGTGACAGCACTGGGTTAGGATAGGAATAAGGGTTTTAGAAAAGAGATTGAAGATCAGATTAGGGAAAAGAGATCAAAGTATTGGAATCTATGGTAAGTTAAAGGTAAATTACAAGAAGGAAGGACGCAGGATGTAGGGAATGGCCTATCAAGGCAAATTAAATAAGGAGTTCAAGGGAGTCCTGAACAGGTTGCTGCTTTTCTGTTTGTTTGTTGAATTGGAGGAACTAGCATAATTCAAGTTTTCTTTCAAAAGAAA
>NW_006443566.1:26862-56552 GCF_000325575.1 Pteropus alecto | reverse complement strand
TACAGCACATCGATGTGTGGTATCATTTACCTGTGCTACCACTTACAGAGGAGGCTTATATATCCTTGAGTCCTAGGGGACTGGAGATTGTTGAACACCATAAATCTATGGCCCAAGGCAGATGTCTCCTCATCTTCATCTCTTTTTCCAATTCGCTGATGTCCTTCCCATGTACTTGGAGGGATGGGCAGGGCTGGAACTGGCTATAAAAAATCAGTAATGGAGTTGGGTAGCTGGAAACATGCCTGTGTTGTGAGTGGATGACTGAGGCTCCATTTAGTTTGTTTTCCAGGAGCAGGGACATGGAGAGCTCCTACCTTTGGTCTTTCGAGCCCATCCTTGTTTCAGCTGTCTGCCTTCAGAGGCTGAATTTTTAGGATTGGAGACTGCCATGGAGCCCTGTGGAAGAGGGACCTGAGAGTGGGAAGGCTAACGACATATAAATTTGTTCTTTGACTTTTGTATATTTAACTTTAAAACATTCCAGACATTCAAGGAACTCTCTGTACTGTTTGAGGGTAAAAGGAAGAATTGGAGTTACCTTAATAAGTGGTTTCCATGTTAAAGTACCAAGACTTCCTTTTCTTTTTTTTTCAAGACTTCCATTTTTGACTGGCACAGATTAGTCTCTGAACCAGGGACAAACAATGGAGAAGGGACAGTATACCTTTCTACTCTGATTTAGGTCATCAGATTTTTTCCAGTTCAGATTACAAAAGTTACATCTGTCATTAATTGGATTTTCAATTCAGCCTTCAGGACTTTTGGTGAAAACAAATTAATCTCGGTCTTGGCCAGTATATTGTCTGTCACTCTTTGTTATGGGAACTGAATGTGTCTTCATTGAATATTTCGTAGGTTGGAAAAGATGGAGGTAGACATAAATAACTAAAATCTTTTTTAAAACAGAGGCAAAGTTTTAATTATATCAAGAAACTTCATTTAATATACAGAGAACTGATCTTTTACTTTATTTTTTGTTGTCGTTGCCATTTTAAAGAAATAAACTCACTTATTTTTGTTATATATTTTTACTGTAAAGTCTTTTCAGCAAACCTGGCGTTGATGATTCATGGCCTACATCAGAAGATGAAGACTTTGATTTTGATTCCAGGGTAAAGTACTCCTTCATAAAATTAAATTTCCTGCTTTGAATTTAGTTTTGTGTAGGACTTACTCTTAAAATTTAGTAGTGGTCTACCTATCATTATTTTATTTTTGTAATGAAAAATTGGTCAGAGCAAATCGTTTTATAGAAATATGATCAGTTGAGGTTTTATTTTTTTATTTTTCTTCACTAAGTACTGATGGTGGGGGCTAGAAAAAAGAATGGGCTCGAAAATATGTAGGAATAGGAAAATTATATTGAAAAAAGGCTTCTCACGATGAAGGAGATATCAAATTTGGTCAAGGGTAAAGATTATTAATGTGGCTTTTAAAGTATACCAACATGACTTTTATAATATTCATGCCTTAATGAAATCTTTAATGGAACCAATTACTTATTGCAATAATCATGAAACCTTCCTTCTTTCCTTCAGTTGCAAAACTATAGAGCACATAACACACACATTTTTTTTTTTACAGTTTTTATTTTTGTATGATATAGTTGTTAGAAGAGAGTGTTTTCTATCCTTGGTTTCCACATTGAAACAAAACTAACAGCAGAAATTGTGGAAATTTTGAAATTTAAGTTTTCTTTCTCAAAACCCATATTACACAGGGATTTCACCATGTTCTAAATTGTTGTGTTAGAATATATTTTATAGTCTTCATCCAATTGAAAAATACATGTTTTGCCTAAAATAATAACCATGTCTAGATGAAGAAATTCTTAATAACCATTTTTAAACTTTTTATTTTAATTACAGTTGGCATTCGATATTATGTCAGTTGTAGGTATACTGACATTACTTAGACATTTATAAAATGACATTGGTGTCTTTACGTAGTGATTAGACATTTATATAACTTATGAAGTGGTCCCCACTATAAGTCAAGTACTTCCTGACACCATACATAAGTATTACAATATTATTGACTGTTTTGTAACTGCCGATTTCTACTTCTTAATCCCTTTATCTTTTCAGCCCGCAAAGCCCCCTCCTACCTGGGAACCATCAGTTTGTTCTCTGTATCTCTGAGTCTGTTTCTCTTCTGTTCGTTTATTTTGTTTGTTTGTTTTTTAAATTCCACAAATAAGTGAAATCACATGGCATTTGTCTATCTCTCCTTGACTTATTTCACTAATACCCTATAGGTTCATCCACATTGTCAAATTGGTAAGATTTCATTTCTTATCTTTTGTTTATCTATGGACACTGAGATAGCTTCCATCATGGCTATTGTAAATAATGCTGCAAAAACCTTAGGGATGCATATATGTTTTCAAATTAATGTTTTTAATTTCTTTGGATGAATACCCAGAAGTGGGCTGGCTGGGTCGTAGAGCAGTTCTGTTTTTAAATTTATGAGGAACCTCCATACTGTTTTCCTCAAATTATGGCAGCACCAGTTTGCAATCCCACCAACAGTGTATGAGGGTTTGCTTTTCTTCACATCCTCGCCAGCACTTGTTTTTCATTGATTTAATGATGATAGCCATTCCAACACATGTGAGGTGATATCCCATTGGGTTTTAATGAACATTTCCCTGATGATTAGTGATGGTGAGCTTCTTTTTATGTCTCTTGGCCATCTGTATGTACTCTTTGGAGAAAAGTCTATTCAGGTTCTCTGTCCATTTTTTAATTAGATTATTGTCTTTTTCATGTTCAGTTGTATTGGTTCCTTATATAGTATGGATATTAACCCTCTATTGGATGTACCATTGGTGCTAATCTTTCCCCATTCATTATGTTGTCTTTTTGTTTTGTTGATTTTTTTTTTTTTTCTGTGCAGAAACATTTTAGTTTGATGTCACCTGTATGGGTTTTGTTCTCTTATCCATTCAGCCACCCTGTGTCTTTTGATTAGAGCATTTAATTCCTTTACATTTAAAGTAATTATTGATAGGGGTGTAGTTATTGCCATTGTATTATTGATATTTTTGATATTTTCTCTTTCTCCTTCTCCCTCTCCTTCTTCTCTTTCTTCTCCTTTTTCTTCTTCTTCCTCCTTCTTCATCCCTCCAACATTTCCAGTAATATTGTATTGGCGGTGATGGACTCCTTTAGCTATTTCTTGTGTGAGAAGCTCTTTATCTGTTCTTCAATTCTAAATGGTAGTTATGCTGAATAATCTTGGTCGTAGGTCCTTGCTTTTCATCATTTTGAATATTTTGTGCCAATCTCTTTTTTCCTGCAAGGAAATCAGCTGAAGAGATCAGCTGAAGGTCTTATGGGAGAGATCAGCTGAAGGTCTTATGGGAGCTCCCTTGTAGGTAACTGATGGCTTTTCTCTTGCTGCTTTTAAGATTCTCTTTGTCTTTTACCTTTGGTTTTTAATTATGAGGTGTCTTGGTGTGGATGTCTTTGGGTTTATGTTGTTGGGACACTCTGTGCTTTCTGGGCTGGTATATCTGTTTCCTCCACCAGATTAGGAAAGTTTTCTGTCGTTATTTCTTTGAATATATTTTTAACTTTTTGCTCTTTCTTTTCTCCTTCTGGTACTGTATAATGCTAATGTTATTATGCTTGATGTTGTCCCAGATGTCCCTTAAACTATCTTCATTTTTTTTGATTCTTTTAACTTTTTGCTGTTCTGATTTGATGTTTTCTGCTACCTTGTCTTACAAATCGCTAATTGAATCCTTCGCTTCAAGGTGGCAGTCCCACTTGTCACCTGAGCTCAGAGTTCCAGGAACACCCCTTGTGTGGGTTGTGTGTGCTTTCTTGTTGTAGTTGAGCTGTTGGCACATCAGTGTGGGATTGATCTTCAGCTTGACTTGCTGTGAGGACTGGCTGTGCCTACAGCAGTCAAGCTGTTATGTGTGGACTGACCTCACGGAGTGGGATTGGCTATAACAGGGCTCTGGTGCCTGCTAAGTCCATTCTCTGGATGTGTCATTTTTGGAGCTAATTGGATGCTGCTTTAGCGAGGTCTGATGCTGATGTCCAGGTTTGTTGTGTATTGGTCCTCTTGTGGTGGGGGAGGCTCCAGTGCAGAACCAGGTTAGCTGCTGCTTGTGCCCAGCCTGGGGTCATGTAGTAGGAGCTACGAACTGATCTACAGTTGGTAGCAGCTTGTGCTGGGTTTGAAGCCTCCTGGGAGAGGCTATACTGTGAACTGAGGCCGGCTTCTATTACTGCCAGGCTTGGGGCCACTTAGCAAGAGGTAGAGCATGCTGAGGCCAGGTGCTTCTCGTTTGGGGTTTGTGGACTTTGAGAAATTTTAAGGAAGTCCACAGTGTGGGCTGAGGCCAATCACTTGTGAGTAACGGTAATTGAGAGAGATTCAGGCCTGTGTGTGAGTTGGGTGGGGCAGGTTCTGAGGAAAATTTCAGATTGTGGGGAGTTTGATGGACACTCAGATTTGGAGCCAGGCTGTACCTGCAGTCTGGCTTGGGGAAGGCTCAGCAAAGAAGCAATGATGTCAGCCTTCCAGCTGTGTGGGTGAGGGCTTAACAATGAAACAGTGTCCCCGTCTGCTGCCTCCGTGAGAGGAGTGCTCAAAAAGTAACAAAATTGCAGAGAGAACTAGCCTTCCAGCCCTGACTTGAAGCCAGACAATTTAATTTTTTCTGTGTCCCTGGCACTTTCGAGCTGCCGCCCAGCACTGGAGCTCAGAGCAAATGTGTCCTTCAGCAAATAAGTCCATGTGTGGGCCCCTTAAGAGGGATGCCTAGGACTCTAGCAGCACCCTCCTCCCTCACCCCCCGCCCCATCTCATCCACATTGAATCCCTGCTGATTATTGTGGCTAGATGTTTTGGGGACATCTCTTACCAGCACTGGTGCTCCCAGCTGGGGAGTCCTGTGTGGTGGTAGGATACTTCACTTTTAAGGAAGGACCTCCTATGCTGAGATCTCTCCTGATTCTTAGTGACCACAGGTGGGTGTGGTACCAGCCCATTTGGCATCTCCACCCCTCCTACCAGTCTTGTTATGGCTTCTTTTGCATATCTATAGTTGTGAGTTTTGTTCAGTTAGTTAGTCCTCAGGTGGTTCTAAGGGTGGATGTTCTATAATTTAGTTGTAATTTTGATTGGTTGTGGCAGGAGGCTTGCACAGCATTTTCTGACTCTGCCATCTTGACTAAAACCAGTTATTTTTGTATCATAGTTTTAAAAAATATCTACCCAGAGTTTTTGTATCACATTCTCAAATTTTAAATTTAAGATATTTTGTTATTATAGTTATTTTAATATTCATTTTAAAGCCCTTATATCACTGTAGTAGGTTTTCTCTAAGCTATAAGCTACTGGAGGTTAGGAAACATAAGTGTGCTTTTACTGGAGCCCCTAGAATAAGGTCTTGCATGTAAGAAGCGTTTCAATATTTTTTGAATGCAAATAAATGAACAAGGACAAATAGCATTCTGCGTAGTGAAATGTTACAAGTAATATATTAGGCATAATATATAAAAATTAAATGTATTTGAATTCCTAGAAATATGGCTTAAATTTAGGGTGTATAAGTTCAATTGAGTTATGTTGAGGAAATATGTCATAAATAAGGAGGAAATAAATAAGAAATAAGTGATAAAGTAAGAAAGTAAGTTATAGGATATTTTTCAATAACCTTCAATTATGAGCTTAGGATTTTAGATTCTAATTTTCAACCTTTTCTTAGCCTCATCCCATATTCCATGATATATACCTTTTCAAGCCATGTATAACTCCTTAGTGTTTTGATTACCTATTCTGTCTCTGTGTGGAAAGCAGATGTGTTAAGAACATTTTTTTTTCAATTTTTCTCTTTCTTTAATAATCATTTACAGCTTTCAGGTTGCCATAAATGACCATGTTCAAGTAATTGAATTACTTATTTTATAGTGACAAAATTAAACATTTTATTACAGTAATATTTATAAACAAATAATTATAGAGGAATTCAAATCACTATTACTAGGGATATGTTATAAACAAAAGCTTCTGTTTTATGTATTTTTTATATATTTATATATTTGAATAAACTATATATTTAACATGTAATATATTGTATTGAATTTTACATATTTATACAAGATATATATTTTTATATTTATAATATAAAATATATATAACAGGGCCTTTTGTTATTATACTGATTTATTAATGATAGTTTACAAATATATTTTTATATATACTGAAATTATATATTCATTTATTATATATTCATTTCTCCACATTCTTATTGTACTTATGCTTTTCTTTTTTTCCTTGTCTCAAGCGTGTACTTGATTGGTCATGTGCCTTTTTTTTTTTTTTTCTGCTTTACCCCTAGCCTAATTTTTTCTTTGCAGAAAACATTTCTTCCTCGTCTGTTTTTTTATTCTATCTTTCTCTGTCTCCATTGTCAACATATTTGGCCATGGTTTTCTATTTAGTATGTATGTGGCTTTCATTCATGAATTATACCCCATGGGTTTATTTTTTTTTATCTTTCTCTCTTTCTTGGCAGGAGTTAAATTTAGACAATCATTTGTTTTTAGCTTTTGACAAACAGAATGTTTGCAATTCCAACTTATCTGCAGAAGATACTACTAAAAACAAAACTCATATTTTCCCTCACTCGACCTAATTCACATAAATATAAATCATGCAAACATATTTCAAAATATAACACATAATTAATTGAAATGTCTTAATGTTAATTTTTGTTCCATAGTACTCTAAACTGCCTAGGTGTAAGTTTTATAATGTAATGAGTATTATAGTATTTTGATAATAATCATTTAGGGGTCAGGAAAGTAACAAACATTGTGAGGCTTACTATGTCCTCTTTCATAATCCTCACCCCATGAGAAAATGTAGGTTTGTATATGGTAGAACTGGGATACTAATTGACATGTGAATAATTCCAAAGCCTGTGTTCTTTGTGTGAGATCACATAGTAATGGTGAATATTATCATTCTTGTTATCAACTTTGATACTTAAAGCTATGAATTTTTTCTAGAATGTCATGAAACCAAGCTTAGCAAAGCTGATGACTGCTGTTCCACAATCCCAGAAAAACAGTAAGTTACCTGAAGACTGTTCGTTCTTATGTCATTTACTGATATGAAGTTACAGGTATTTTCATGGATTTTTTACTTTGTTTTTACTGTAGCAGAAGCAAAATATGCCACTGTGAGACCAGAAAATAGGACCTTATATGAGGATAATAAATCTCATAGTGACAAAGAAGATGAGGTTGAAATGCTTCCCCAGCCATCAACTACAGTCCAGGACTGTTCTCATCAAGATTTCTTATCACCAGGTCCTCTTCTAAAACCTTCTCTCATGTCTTTAGCAGTCGTTGGTCTTACAAAGGTAAGTAATTTTCTTTTGTTTAATTTTAAATGTTTTCCCCCATGCTTTTTCACATACCATTCCCTTGATACTTATAGGAATGAAAAGGATTCCAGAAAGAAATGGAAGTTCTCAAGATAATAATAGAAAACAAGTATAATAACAAGAGAGTTATATGTACAGGATTTTATAAAGTTTCATAGGAGTAAACAATTCTTAGGTCTGCCATTATGGAAGGAGAGAGTTAGAAACCAACTAGAAAGAACAGATAGATGAATGTGAAGATGAAGAAAGTAGGGAAGGGGAAAAATACATTTAAAAATGGCAAGATGAAAATCAAGATTTAACGAGAGTCAAGATGAGATTGTTATGAAGACACAACAGAAATTGAGGGGTTAAATGAGAAAAGGAATTCTATATTATAAAATATAGAACTGATTTTAAATGCAAATTAAGAAAACCAGATAATGAAAAAATGCTCAGACTTCTCTCAGTTACTTATAGCTGATGTTTATGAAGAATTGAAGGAAATTTAATTCTCATTTTCTTTTTTGGGTTATTAAAGTTTTCATTTGAACATTTTAAAAAATCATCATTTTTAAACTTAATTCAATGACATATTTATTCTAGTAAAACTTATATTCGTAGATAATGCAAAGTGAAATCTGTTTTAGACCTTATCAGATTTATTATAAATTATGAATTTATTTCTTATAAATTATGAATTTTTGTTATGGTTTTTAATTTATCTTACTGTTTGGTATATACTTAACTTGATTAATTAACTTCTCTTACTATTTGGTGCAATCTTACTGGATGTTTTAGATTTTTTTGAGAATAAGGACAGAGGAAACAAATAAGAATTTTATTTAGTTTTATTCATTAACCAAAATTATAATTTCTCATTATGTAAATCAGGTTCTTGATCTGTATTTATTAAATGAGAAAATAATTTTAAGCAGCAGTACTCTCAAAGAAATAAAATTTTTTTATAGATATTCTTTAAAAATTTTTTTATTATATGATTCTTTTTATATGAAATATGAAGAATAAATTAACCCATAGAGATGGAAAGCAGATTAGTGGTTGCCTGGGGCTGGCGGTGGAGGGAATGAGGTCTGACCGTTTAATAAAAATGTGATTTTCTTTTGGAGCAATGAAAATATTTGGAATTAGAGGTGATGGTTGTAAAACATTGTGAATGTACTAAATGCTACTGAATTGTTCACTTTAAAATAGTTAAATTTTTTTTAATCCTTCGACTGTGAAAAAGCATTCCACTCAATAATAAAATAGCTCAAGTGTTAAAAAAAAATAGTCAATTTTATGTGTTGTGAACTTTTCCTCGCTAAAAAATACTATCATAACAATAATCAATCAATGAAATTAAGATCATGTTACACGTTTGAAAACAACCCAATGAGCTCATTTAAAACATGTCTTCTGTTCTCGCTTTCTTTATTTAACAATATCTGTTAGATATTGTTCTCTAAGGGGCTGCTTTGTTCTTTGCTATGGCTGCAGACATTTCCATCGTGGCCAGAAGTCACATGAGTCATTTATTTGGTCCCCTACAAGTGGACAGCCAGTTTTTTTGCCGTTATAAACTGTGATGTAGTGAACATCTCTGAGCTCTAGTCTGCGGCCTCCCTGAGGACAAGATGAGACTGAGCAGGGTTGTGAGGGTGCACGGACTTCGACATGCCCCCTCTCTGGGTTCTCTGCGTGCCTGGCACAGTGCTTCACTTTAGGGCTTGTTCAAGGAGAGGGGACAAAAGGAAGAAACGAACCAGAGGAAGACGTGAAATGGGTGCTCGGGAGAGAGTAAAGGCTAAGCAGGAGGTGGTCCCAGAATGGGCCTGGGAGACAGGCCTCCTGACCCTGAATCCACTCTCTACCATTTCCTATCTATGAGACTATGGTCTCCAGCCTCTCAGAGCTAGAGATACTGATTGATCTTTTCCTAATAATATCTGCAATTAATGAACACATATGCCCACATCAAATGAATGAAAACACAATTTATTATTTTTTCTAATATAAAATACTTGTTATTATAACATCATAAGTAAATATTACCAATAGAGTATACAACATTATCTCCGAAAGATGATTTTTACCTTTTAAAATATCTCTAGCAATGGGTGCATTTCATATTATTCTTAAGAAACTTTATTAACTTTGGTATTCATAGTTGTTAAACCTACATGAAAATTCTTTCATATCTAAAACTCAGACATCTAGGAGACTTGATTTTTTTAGTCCTTTTCTTCATTCAGCAGTTCTGCTTGATAAACATAGATGTATTTGAAGACTTTTAAATCTTCGACTTGGATAATCCTAGTTTTATTCATTTTTTTAAACTAGATTTTTCCTGCAATCTTCAACTACCAAGGCTATGTAGAGTAGGTGGGAAATTAGAGCTATTAGTGTGCTGTTCACAGGGAGTCAGACAACCATGTGTGTTTTAAAATAGGGATTTATATTTCTTTCACATGGCATAATAGTAATTAAAAATGCCTCATAATTCTATAATTGCATAAACATTTCTCTTCTACAATTTGAAACTTGTCTTTTAAGATTAATTTTGAAAAATGAGTCTTCTTATAACATTATAACTTGGTGTTTGACAATTAAATTTTTTCATTCGACTTAAAATATAATTTTAATTAAACTATAATAGCCCAGGAATAAATATTTGCATATATCCATAAAAGAGTATTTTGTATTGTTAAAACTGATTTCGAAATATATTATTGAAAAATTGAATTCCATTTTTCCCCCATCCTTGTTTTTATTTTTACAATTTCACAAGTTCTGTGTGAATTTGCATTATTTAATTACATTAGTATGTATTTCAAGCATCTACTTAACATCCTACGCTTTTCCTGAGTAAAGTCATCTATTCCTACTCCAAATGTATTTATCCAAATCTTTCTTGTAAGTTCCCTGGGCGCCTCCAATTTGATATGTCCCAAACCAAAGACATTGCTCCTGACCCTTTCCTTTTTGCTGACTCTATAATCTACTCTGTCACTTGTTTCCTCTATCCTGGTAAATTCCACCACTGAAATACTGAACCTGGAAAAATCCTGGGTTCAAACCTTCCTTGAAATCACCACATCCAGTCACTCAACAAGTTTAATATTTGTTGCCCACTTACCATTTTTTTTATACCGTATTATCATAATTCACTTCCTCACCTTTAATTTTGAAATACTCTTTTTAGTTTTGCTCTTATGTTCATGTTTACATTGCTGCCAGAGAGATTGTTCTAAATTATATTTGTGATGATGTAATTCCTCTGCTTATTTAGTGGCTCCCCATTATGTGAATGTAAAAGTCATATGCTAGCATGACACTTACCTTTTTTTCTTTGGTTTGGTTTTCCATTTTTCTCTCTCCATCCCATTCACAGTGTTCCAGTTTTACCACATTACTTTGGTGCCCTCACTTACTATGCTGTTTCATACCTCATGTTTTTGCTCACGCTGCCCTTTGTAGCATGCCCTTAATGCCCCCACTCTGCACTTAGTATCTCTCAAAATACAGCCCTATATTTGCAGCATTTACTGATCTCCCCTGGTATAACTGACTTGTCCCTTTGTGCCCTTACTGTACGTTATTCATTTCAGTTGTAAAAGCGAATGATCTTTTTCTGTTCTTATGGTTTTTGTGCATCTCTACCCCTACTAGAATATAGGATAAAACTTTTATTTTTATTTTCAGCTTTTCTCGGGCTAGTGCCTGTGATTTGATAGATATAGCAAATGTTTGTTGTTTTCCTGACTGATTGAGTGAGCATATGAAAGAATGTGATGTTTTCTGAAGTTGGGTTTTTGAGGTGTATGTTTTTGTTATTTTTATAGAAAGAAGCAATGAAAGCAGCAATTGCAAAAAAGGAAAATGGTATTGATATTATTGAAGGTGCTCCACAAGAGCAAACAAATAATGACAATTGTAATGCTGATGGAGCACACAAAAATAATACAAGTGGTAAGTTAGTGACTATCAATTTTTTGTAGTGCTTAAATGATAGTATGGACAAATGTAAAGTGTGTAGATTCAACTATGATATCCATTTCTTTGAAATATTATTTTTCGCTGTCTTTCCTCAAAAGTATCCCCAAACTATCAACTTTTCCTTCTTGTAAATACTTCAATCCTCTAAAATTCATTTCTGCTATTATTTTTATTTTATCAAAATATTCATGAATGGAGATAAACTTGCATATGTATTTAAAATTCATAGTAATAAATGTTCACATTAATATATCTGTAACTACATTTTATAGATAAAATGTCAGCATTAGGATTAGGAGAAGAGGAAAATGTAGAATCACCTTGGGATTCTGAGGTACTGTTCTTTATTATTATTATCATTATTATTATTATTAATTTAAAATATGAGCAGTGAGTGTTGTTAAAACATAAAATATATGCTTTGACTTTATTTTCTCATCTCCATATTTGCCCATACCTTATTTTCTTATGTTTTTAACCCATCATTAATAAAATAACTATGTGCTAAATATAATAATACTGCATATTACAATTCTGTTAATTTGCAAGATTTGCTTAATAAAATCACTGTAGTATAGTATAAAAAAATTAAGGCTTCAAAGCCATAAGGAATAAGTTTGGGTTCTAAAATTAAGTTTATCTAAAAACTAAAGAATTATTCCAGGTTGATCTGTGGCCAAATGTATGATTCCATGGTGTATATGGATGTGTAAAACTCCCAATGAGATTCAGAGAGAAACAGTTCAGATTCTAGTTTTTTATAACTTGGAACTTGAAAAGATTATGTCTGGGACTTGAAAGTATCATTATATTTGGACTGTCAAGTAGATCTGCAAGGTACATTTCCAGAGAAGAAAAAGCATGGCGAATAGTAATAAATTTGTGGAATAATACTAACAACAATTTGGCTAAGTAGAGTTTTGATACGTAACAGTGGTTTTGGACAGTTAAAATAGCATGCATTGAGTACCTTTATGGAAACCATATTTGTGGTGACTAATGTAAGTATAGAGTAATGATGAGCTAATCTAAGGTGATAGCTATAGAAAGAGGTTAGAGAACCTGATCGCTTAGATATAGGCATCTGCCACCTAATGGTACAAACACTGTATTTGAAATCCAAGAACATGCTAGCATCCTGGATCACTCACTAGCTATGGGATCTTGGGAAAACTTGTTTTAAACCTGTTTGAATGTCAGCAACCTCATTCATATTAAAAGCACTAATACATACCTTGCAGATGTGTGTAGTGAACAAATGTAACAAGGTAAAAACACTTTGTAAATGGTAATGGGTGCTGTGGAAATAGAAGACACAGTGATCACAGTGTATTTATTGACTTACTAAGTATTGAGAACATTTTTTGTAAACCAGAAGGACAATAAAATGGCAGTAGTGTCAATAGAAGAATGGGAAATTTAGGAAACACATATGGATTCTGAATTTGGGGGATGACAAGTTTCAAGAGACAGTTACTCGAGATAACCTGTAAGTATGTAGTGCTTTAGTACTTGAGGCCTTCTTGATGAGATCTTCAATGTTTTGACCTGAAGTAAATTTCTGTTAATACCAATTATGTGCCGGACAGATAGACACCGAATCAAGAAGTTGAGGGCTTAGGCTGTAGTGGTAGGAGCAGAAAAATAAGTAAACAACAATCCATTATAAGTCACTATAGGTGCTTCATGTAAAGAGAATGGAGAATGTTAGGTTAGAGAATATTGGGGGAGTTTATAGTTGGAATGGGACTGGATGTGGAATTTAGGTGGTCAGAAAAGATCTTTCTGAGTGTGACAAAAGCTGCCAAGTGAAGCATGAGAAGGAGTCAGGCATGTGAAAGTCTAGGAGGAGGACATGCTGAACAGAAAAGAATGATGGATCATATCTGTTCGTCATTTTGCCCTGGTATCTTGGAATGACCAGGAAGCAAGAAGTGGGGTAACCACCACCATACCATTTTGATTATTGTTATTGTGTGTAGAAAAGAAACAAAACGTGCATAATAAGTGCCTGTCACTTTTTAGATAGTTAATAAATAAGTGTTGTTATTCTTATTAAAGCTTACTATACTTTTTTTGAAGAGTTGTGTAACTGTAAAATTTTTTGCTATTATTTAAACATAATTTCAAGAAAAGTGTTTCTTACTGCTTTGTCATTTTATTTAACCACTTTTTAATCAAAAATTTTATCAAATAATAGTTTTTACGAGCCCTTGTTTATTTAAATGACACTTGTTAAATAATTTGTTTAAATATGTATGTTTCAAACTGCCCACTTAGTGGGAATGCAAAGAAGAGTTAGGTGTTTTGAAGTTACTTCCTGGTGACATGTGTATATAAATCAGTATTTTGTTTGTGATAATAGTTACTCTGGGCTTCCATGCTCAGTTTACAGTCATAAAAGGTAAGCTTGATCCAGAGAGCATATTTGAAGTATTCTATTTAAATGTTTTGGTTTTCAGTACATAGTTTCCTTATTTTTAAGTCCAATTGCTTTTAAAGTGCTAAATTTAGATATCTTCTTAGAGATTAGGAAATCTTCATGGAATTCATATTGATATAAATTTTAACAGAGTTTTTCTGCAAGTTTTTCACAGAAGTATGTTGATCATTTATCTGGAACTGCAGATCAAAGAGGAAAAAATATACTAAATGGACAAATAGAAGGTAATTATTGTATTTTGCAAAAAAAAGTCATTTGACATGAATCCTGATATAGTCTAATAGCCAAAGAAAATGACCTATTAAATGCATAGTATGGAAAAGAGAAGTGAAAATGAGATCAGTTGTATAGCTTATCGGGTATCAGCAACAGATTAAATTGAGAGTGCCATGACAGGAGCTATGTTTATTCTATTTCAAGATACTCAAAGACCTAAGGAAAGTCAAGAAATAAGAACGGGATAAGAATAAAAGAAGAAATAAAGAACAAGAAAGGCAGAAATTATAGGACATAAATGAAGGAAAAAGAAGCAGGTACATATAGTGGAAGATGATAAAATAATTCTTTAGAAAAGGGCAAAGTATTGTAAATGTGGGAAGAATATAAAGTGAGTTTCCAGCACCAAAACATGTTAGAGAAGCACAGCAAAAGGTCCCCACTCTTGTTCTTTTCTTCACTGTTGAGAAGGCATTAGGGATTGAGGTACCTGATCATGTAGAGCTCTATTTTATCTACTATGGATGCACATAAGCAGATGTGGTCAGTTATAAATGTATATACTTTAGTGTCATGTAAAATGTGGCAACATCATAGAATAATATTATATATTCTAAAATTAAAGAAGTGGAAAACAGGAGAGAGCAAGGTCAGTTATGGGGAGGTCAGGGAAGTGATAACTTGCTAAAAAGGCCATTAGAAAGTTTATGACTTCTAAAGCAGTTTGAAAAAGGCCATTAGAAAGTTTATGACTTCTAAAGCAGTTTCAGCTTGGAAATGATAGCAACAGGTCTGGCCTGCATTTCTCACAAGTTCTCAGGTGACGCCAGTGTTGCTGGTCTCAGACCGTGCTCTGAGTAAAAGCTGTCAGTTTTCTTCCAAGAAATCTGCATGAAAATCCATTGGAGAGGTTAACCACGAAAAAATCAAGGAAAAGCATTATTTCGTTTTTATTTATTGTGTGTGTTTATAGCCCCCCCAAAAGCAAGAAAATTAAAAAATAGAAATTATAGATGGATAAACAGAGAGCAAAGAAATAGTGGTGGGGACAATCCACAGAAAGGATGGAAAAGGGAAGTATCAAAAAATTACTTTTGAAGAGGATGGGGGATGATGAAGAGGAGGGAGGAAAGAAAGGTGTTAGCTAGGTAATTTTGAAGTCGATGAGGAAATTTGAGAGACCTCACTTTAAATGGCTTTAGGATATTCGCACTGAAGCAGGAGATGAGATTATTGCTGCTCCAGAGAATACTGGAAGCAGGAGGGAGTGTGAGAATTGGAGTAAACTGTAGCCAATCATTTATATTCCTCATGATTGTCAGGCATTAAAGATAATATGTTACCTTGATATTTATTATTCAAAGGAGATTAATTGAAGATAGAAGCATTAGTGGGTTTTTTTTTTGATAGCTAACTGTTTGATAAGATAGCTGGTTCATAAAAATCCTTTAAAGACTAGCATGATATAGCAAGCCCAACTAATTTTGGAAACAAAAAAATTGTTCATTCTGTAATTGCTTAAATTGTTTTTTTTAGAAAATATTATACTGATTTTGAACATAAAAATTTTAATATCTAATATTTCTGTAGCAACTAAATTAATTTTTTATTAACCATATTTCAATATTGAAAGCTCATTATACATTATTCCTCAGATATGTTTTATATACCTTCTTGCATGAGTGGATCAAGAAACTTTAAGATGGCCAAACTACAGGATACAAGAAATGTAGGCATACCAGTAGCCCACATTGGTATGGAAAAAATGAATATTTCTCTTAACTATTATTCTACAAGTGAATATCCAAGCTGGTCAATTCATAACCCTGTCTCAAGGTGACACATGACTTATGCATTCACCTGAACTCTCATCACAATTGTGTGTTTGCTAAATTATAGGACAAATTGAAGATCATGATGAATACTTGTAGCATAATGGTATAAATGATTCTGATGTATTACATTAAAGATAGGCTGTTGCATTCTATCATCAGGTTTCACAATGATTCTTTCAGGGTCATGATTTGCTCCTCTGATGAAAGATCACTTTTCTCTCCATTAATCAGCATGTTGACATTGGTCTATACACACTTTTCTGGTTTGGTTATAATCATTTGAAACATCTTATTTTGAAAGCTCAACTGCATGTTTTGTTAAACCTATATTTTTATTTTTTCTTCAGTATTTATAGTGGATTCATATTTTTGACTTGTTGCTGTCCTAACACTTCTCCTCCAAAAAAAGTTAAAAAAATAAAATAAAAATACCAAATGTAGTCATTTCCAAAGCCAAGCATGAAGATTCAACTCCATACTAACTCTGTGGAAATGTTTGGTTGGCTTCCATATTTATATATAATTGAATGAATGTTTCTTTGCTTTTTAGATTCTCTTGAAAAATATCCTCATTTGAAGGTAATAACTTTTATATTTTATCTTGAATTATTAAGTACAGATTGGATGAAATGTACATTATTTATTAATCATCTTCTTTCAAAACCCACTCAGCCTACCATTGAAGTGGAAGAGCCTGTTCCTAAGAAAGCAATAGAAATAAAGGAAATACAAACATCCAGATCAGGTAAATTTTGTAAAACAAATATAACTGCAAAGGAGTCCACAAGTCCAAAGAATTATTTGACATGCTCATAGTATTTTTATTCATAATTTATTACTTTTTTTTTTTTTGCAAATTTAATTGAAGTATTTGACTACAGTGTAGAGATCATTTTTGGTATCAATGTATGAGAAAAAAGATATATACAAAATAAGAAAATGAAAGTTTAAAAACATAGCCTTTAATTCTGATGTTTCTACTTTTGTTTTGATTCCCAGTTTGGAATCACAATACTTATTAGGAATTCCCAGAGGTTAATTATTAGACTCTGCTTTTCCAACGTTTCAAAATGCTTATTTGAAATTCCAGCCTTTACGTAGAGTAAAGCTTCAGTTGCTAACATGTCAACTATATTTTAACTGTATATCATCTTACTGTTGTTAACACCGATGAGCTTGAGCCAACCAGATGTTCTGATTGGCAGATTGTGTGTGTGGTGGCGGGGGAGGATTTCCTGGTGTCTTTGATTATTAAAAATGGGGAAGTAATTAATCATAATATTTGGTAGACACAATCTTTTAAAACAGTAATTCTGAAAATTTTTGGCCTTAGAATACTTTCATTCTATTGAAAATTATTGAGAATTCCAAAGAATTTTGTTGAAGTAGGTAGTATCTATTGATATGTACAATATTAGAAATTGAAACTGAAATTTAAAATACAAGCACACTAAATCATACAGTCCATTAGCCTTGAGGGCTGTGACCCATTCATCATTAGAGCTGTGCTTAATCATGTCATAGCTGTGGAAAACTACTGTACACTTATAAGAGAATGAAAGTGAAAATGGCAAATGACATTTAATATTCCTGTGAAAATAGATTTGACCTGTTGGACCTCCTAACAAATGGATTTGGGGACTCCTGGGATTCTGTAGAAAACAACCATTTTAAACCCAAAATGAGGTTCATGGGTATAAAATAATAAGGGGACCTCGTGATGAAAAAGTCTTTAAAGTTTCACTTCTACATTCATTGCTTTTTTTGTTGTTCATTAGTCTTAGCAAGTTTAAATCTGAGAATTTTGTTAAAAACGGATAAATTGTTATATATCCATTTTCTGTCTTAGAGCACTCTGTACTCTGGATCAGGTGCAGACCTAGTTGGTCTTATTTTTGCATAGAAACAGGTCACCCAAGGCCGTCATTTCTCATATAAATTTCTGTTTATCTAAAGTTTAAAAAAATGATTCTGAAGATGTTAGGGTAAATAGAAAAGACTATGTCATTGTAATTTGAAGTAGTACCATTTATTAAAATGTTTTTTAAACATGTTTGTCATGCATATTTAAACTTAAAATAAGTGGATAGACATAAATTTTGATAATAACAAAAAATTCATGCCCTGAAGAATCTTAACTATTAATAAGCAAAGCTTTTATGGAAAGCAGACTATGCAATAGGCATTATTGAGTTTCAGTATTTAATTAAACCTATCTATGTGAATGGCAAGTATAGGACACACAAAATAAAATGGACTATGAAGGAGTAGTGTGTATGGGGAAAGAAGGACGTGGGACTGCTTCTCTGAAGAAAGAATTTTTACATGTTAGTCATATTTGTATTATTTACATTATAATCAATGAAAACTTTATTTTTAGATTCTTCTGATTTCCGGGATCTCCCAGTTTCGCCCTCAATCATGAGACTTGTCAAAGATCAGATTTGAAAGTTGATGATAAATGTCCATTTGTATCACAATCGATGTCCCAAAATCAGTCAGCATCCACATGACCTTAATAGATAAAGAAAATACTAATATTGAGCTTTGTTTCTATTAGGAAATTGTAGCCTCCGTGACCTGGGTGAATCACAGCTGTCAGAAAATGGAGAGAGCAAAGAAGGTAATAAAGACACAAAAAGAGTTCAACCCTAGACCACCTCTGGGCGGCTTCACCATGCTTCTGAGTTTTCAGAAATCATTTTGTGGCAAAATCTACTTTATGTTTCCTCTGTTTATGCAACTTACAGCATAACAGAATATTTTAGCAAGACATTTGCACTCACTGCTCCTGTAACCAAAGTAATACGTATGTAAATAAGACAGAATTAGGAGAAAGAGCAATTTTGTTTAGACTGGTATTTAGCATATACTTGGGAGTGGGTAGCAGGGTTATATTTAGAACTATGGGACTAGATGGAAAAACTAGGTAGAGATCTAAATATTACCAACTGAAACAAAACATGGTTTCTTAGCTTTATTTTTATAGCTTTGAATTCAAAAGTATTAGTTACCACTACATCACTGTAACTGAAAAAACACCTTTTGAAACCAAATATTTCTTGCATTTTCTTTAGTTTATACATTTTAGAATTGGCCTTTCCAATAGTACTGGGAATCATTGAGAATTTGGTATATAGTACTTCTTAGCTGTGTCTTCATAGTTTGTCACATTAAAAAAAATTTTTTTAGTAGTTGACAAGATATATTGGTTTTAAGGAGTGTTATATCATTTAAAAACAACATCTGGAAAATGAATTTTAATTCAACCAGGATACTCATTCTATTGACTACTTCTAATATGTGTTTCACGTTATGTACCATTAATTTGTGCCTTTTATCAGTCATATGATCAGGTCTGTAGTAGTAAAACATGCAGTATTTTTTTGCTCCTGTAGTTTTATCTTCTTCCCCTTCCTTAACTTTAGAATTAACATTGTATTTACAAAAGACTTTCAATTATCTCCTAGAGTAGTGTCTGCAAACTATAAATATAAAATTATTTATGTATGTATACAAGTGTCTTATTTCTTCAGGTGCTTGGTAAACACATACCCAATCTCCCTCAACATAGAAACAGAAAAACTACAAAAGAGTTGAAGCAACTTAAAGAGTTCACATAGTTCATTTCACTTCTTAGTTGTTAACTCTTATAAAGCAATGAGCAGAGTCTAGTTCTCCAGGGACCCAGGATTCATGCATATATTCATTGAATAAAGATTATTCTCTAGTGGACTCTGATTATTTTATATCTAAATATTTGTGGAAACATTTGCTCAGTTCAGGCCTGCATCATCTTTATTTTACATTATTGCCTGCTAAATTGTCCCCTATTTATTCATATGCCCCTCAAATTCATCACTACCACAGCGTTTAGACTGATCGATATCCAAAGCAAATATGACCATGAGCTGCTCGTTAAACTATATTACTGTCCAGGCATTTTAAAATTACATATAAGGCTAGTATAATCTCACTTCTGCCTAACTCTCAGTCTTCGGCCATTTCTACTGTCCACCCTTTTCTCTTGTATTACTGAAGCTCTGGTGATGCTCTCCTCACCATTTCTGTATGTTAGACAAACTGTTCTATTGTATGCTTCTCTCCCTGTCTTGATATAGCCTTGCATGGTCTTCTCCTTTCCTGCCTTCTACCCCTTTGATTCTGGCTAAACTCACTGTGAGTCTTAGCTCAGGTATTAACTCTTAAAAAGCCATTCCTGACACCTCTTATCTATGTTCTTTAAACCCCCAAGCTGAGTCCTAAAAAAAATGAAAAGAAATTTGTCAGAACAGTAGAGCCAAACATTTCAGATATATGGAAGGGTGTATTCTGATAAGGCATTAAAAATAACAGTAATTTTGATAACTGTTGATAATGTTGCAGTTGAACCTAAGGCATTGTTAAAAAGGTACTATCATAAAGTAGAGAATATAGTGTGACTTTCTATGTTGTACTGTATTTCTAAATGTTGTTTTGTTTCTGATTGCTTTTTCATTGATGTTTGGTGAATGAATTTGTGAAAGAATTTTTGAGATGTTTGTATGACTTGAACTTTGTAACATCAACTATTTCCTGAGGTTTGTTGGTTTCAGATAATTAAAAGTATTTCTTAAGTAAATATTCAGCAAAAGATTGATTAATTTAAACTCTCAACTGATAATATGTTAATTTCTATTCTTATAAGGATTATAGTTTTTATCTAATCATTCTAAGTTGTTCTTTTTAACTAATATATAGATATGTCAGCAGAACTAGACTTAGAAATAACAACAGAGGAAGAGCAAGAAAGGCTTGATGGAAGTGAAAATAACCACCATTGGGTATGTAAAAATTTAAATTTGAATTGCTGGCATAATATCTTTTTCTGTTTTAATAATGTAACATAGTCCAATTGAAATTACCTTTCTCAAGTTGAGGTAAATTAGGTATATTCCCTCTATACTCAAGTGAGAGTTTTTATCATAGATAGATGTTGAATTTTGTCCAATGCTTTTTCTGCATCTATCAAGATAATGTTGTGATTCTTATCCTTGGTTTTATTGATGAGATGAATGACATTAACTGACATTAACCACTTTGGCATCCCTGGTATAAATCCCACTTGATCTTGGTGTATAATCCTTTTAATCTACTTTTGAATTCAGTTTGCTAGTGTTTTGTTGAGAATTTTGGCATCTATGTTCATCAGGGGTATTGGCCTGTAGTTCTTTTTCTTTATATCGTCTTTGGTTTTGGTGTCAGAGTAGTGCTGGCTTCATAGAATAAGTTTGGAAGTGTTCCTTCCTCTTCAAATTTTGGAATGGTTTGAGAAATCAAAAACAAACAAAACAAAACAAAAATAGACTCATAGAAACAGGGACCAAAGGGATGGTAACCAGAAGGAACAGGCCGAGAGAATGGGTGTAAAGGGGAAGGAGAATATAGTCAATAATGTTGTGATAAGTTTGCATGGTGACAAATGATTACTAGAATTATTGGGATGATCACATTATAAGAAATAAAAACATCAAATCACTATATTGTACACCTGAAACTAATTAATATATACAATATAATATTGTATACCAACTATACTTATGTACTTAATTTAAAAGGAGAAAAAAAAGAAATTACCCTTTAAACTAGTTTTTTAAAATCAAAGGCTCATAACTGAATATTTAATTTTTATAACATTTTAACAAGTTACAAAACTTAAAATATTATTGGAGTTTATAGTAACTTATAGCTAATCTTTATCTTTGGAATTGAGGCAAAATTTTTTTCCTGAATAATGTTTGCTTCTTTCATTTTTATAGCTTTTTTATGTGATAAAGTAACATCAAATATTGAATCATATAATTAAACAGTTGAAATTATGAACAATATAAAACTGATAGCCACTGAGTTGGATTCATGTGAAAAGGGTAATAATTTTTAGAAGTTCAAAATTTGCGGTTTGACACTGCTAGTCACTAATGCCAAAGTTAAAGATTTATTCTCCTTGTGACTTCTATGTAATTGACTTCAGAATCTACATTCAGGGAGAAAATGGGGTCATAAAATCAACTCAACTGCCTATTAAGAGAATCACACTTTCCAGGATGGAAGTTTTTGTTGTTAGAGTACAAATAATAACTTTCCAATTTATTTCATTCCAGTGTAAAAAAGTCCGTAAATATTAATTTTTATAATCCACTCTCTTTACTGGATATTAAAATATATTAGAATTGGATGCAACAGATAACTATATCAATGCATAACACTATCAGTATATCATTTGAATTAAAATTTCGGTGTGCAAGTTCATGTTTTTCTCCTAATTTAGAGTAAAGCAAGTAATTTTTTACTTTTTAATAATAATTTAGTGATTTGGGAATACCTAAACGTAATTAAGAAGTTTAACAGTTGAATTTTAATTGCATTCTCATTTTTCTTTGTCTGTACTTGATTCCTTAAGAATCAAGTTATTTCACAAATGTGTACCCCAACAGATAAGACATCTGAAAATCAAACTAAACAAATTAATCTTCCACTTTTGCATCTGCAAAAAATGTCTCAAGAATCAGACATGAATAAGGATTGTGATAGAGAGGATATATCTGCATATTCAGGACATCCTTGTATGCAAAACTATGAGGAAATGTGGATCAAAAAAGGCAAATTAGAGCGGAGAAATAATTTAAAACTCATTGCAAATGAGTTAAAGCAGAAGTTTGGTGAAATCTGTGGAAAATACAAAATTACTGGTGGTCTTGAGGAAGAGCCACCACTTGACAACTCTAAAAAAGGAGCAAGCTTAAGAGAAATACCTTCTAATTTTCCAGATAATATACTTGATTGTGAGGGAAAAGATGCATTTGGAGTGTCCATCTCTGCAGAGTTCCAGGCATTTCCTGAACAAAAAGAAGTCCCTGTGGAAAATGTCTTTCCTTCTCATTCAGCCTCTGGGTCCCCAGGATATGCTTGCTGGTCATCTTCTAAGCTTTGTTTAAATGAAAATAAATTACACCATGAGAATGATAACAAATCAGACTCTGAACATGTTTTTAACGAAAATAAGGAGAGTTTTTATAATGATACAGAAAATAAAAATGTAAAGAACCCAGTAGTTACATTGGAAGTGAAAGACCGAGGGCTTGATCTGCAGATGACAAAAAATATGAACCCAAATACCACTAATTGGAAATTAGGCATTGGACATATATCTCAGTCTAGCGATCCAGAAAGTCTTCTTGGTTTGTGTCTTGCCCACGCCAAGGAAATGAAACACATGATTCAAATAAAAAGGCACGCTAGTTCTGCAATTACCAATCCTTATAAGGAAACACAACCAAATCAAGACTTGCTCCAGAAGCCATTAAATGCCAATAACTGCAGTGCTAATGACTGCAAAAGCATGGAAACTGAATTAGAAAATGTAAGTTCTTTCCCACCATATAGTGACAGAACATCAAAAGTATTTCTAAATGAAGACTTACAGCAAGATCTGCAAAGGTTTAAGAATGAGATACACATGTTAAAAGCAGAGTTCTTGGCTTTGGAAAAAGAGAAAATTCAACTTCAAAAAGAGGTAGAGGTTCACTTGCTGCTACTTTTTGTGTTTTCTCTTTACCAATTATCTGATGCATTCTGATTTTTCACTTTGAAAAGAGTGTATGTGTAAAATGGAGTTGTCTAAATGTCTAATTGTGTCTAGAAACAGATTATTTCTGCCATCTAAACAATAGAATCTTAGGTAGACATTCTTATAAATTTTGTTCCTTAATCAGCTTAAGACTCTGTCAGCCTTCCATATGAACTGGGAAACTAATTGAGCTATGTACCATGTGACCTTCTGCACCAGAAAAAGCATAAAAGAAATTGCTTAAAACATATAATAAGCTCTAGGTATTTTTTTTTTAAAGTTTATTGGCTTAAATACAAATTGCATTCTATAAATAGTAAAATGAGAAGGAAGAAATGACTGAAAGAAGGGATATAAAATATTCTCAGCTATTCTAAATTTGTGCTTTAGTGTGTAAAAATACATGCTTTACTTAAAACCTTGGAACTTAGAATTCTAACATGACCACTTTGAGATATTTTTAATAACAGACATATATACTTTCAAATATATATATTTTTATCACCACTCTCAAATGTTTTTGTTGAGTCGAACCTTTATATTATGTTGTTTGATAATGTATGGTACATTTCGATGTGCATGATTTTATGATATAGGTACATAAACCCTTTGAAAAAAATTCAGTATTTGTCTCTGAAAAACTGAGTTTTGAGGTCTATGGACTTAATGACAGACAAAAATTGAGATATTCTCCTTTAAAAGAAAATATAGATGAGTCCTCCCCACACACTGAGGCATTAAATGACTTTGCAAATGTCATACTTTTAATTTATCTGATCAATTTACTAAATTCATCTGGTAATTTATCTGATTCAGCATTATAGAATTGTATCATCTATTTTAGTGCCATTAAATGCTAGGGAGCGCATCTTTAGGAGCTTTGGGCAAATCATCTAACCTTTCTTGGTTTTATTCCCATTATCAATGAATATGGGGCTAAAGTAGATAATTATGTCTATACTCTCTAGCTATAAAATTTTATGGTTATTGAATGTGAAATTTGGGGAGTATTACTCATTTTGCAGAATTCTGCATTAACTAACAGTTCATTAGTTTGGCTCTGCTCCTGTGTTGTGGTAAACTTTGTTTTGTGTATTTTATGAATACTATCACTTTTTTGATGTCCCCAAGATCTAAAATAAAAAAAGAACTGGAAAAGGCAGTGGGGGAAAAAATAGCTTAGTGCAGAAGCAGGAAGCACAGTATCACATCCTCTAAATCTGGCTATCTACTGCAAAATCCAGGTGGTGAAGACAGAAGAGGACAAATTTTGTGCCTTTGTCTTTTTATTTCTCTGTCTCTGCTGGTCAAATATGGGGAAGGGGGTGGGAACGTTAGGTAGCAAAGAGTGAGTGTGAATAAGAGCACAAAATTAAGAAAGTCCTTTTTGAAATATTGGACAATTCTGCTTTTACTGAAACAAATAAAACAGTTTACAAAAAACTTCAATGACATGTCATGATAAAATTAAAGTAAGCTCAAGAATATTTTTATTGATGAAAGTCATGACAATTAAACTCAGGGCCAAATGATAATAAAAACAGAAAGGCCTTTATAGTGAATAAATAACAATTATTCTTAGTATCAAAATTTCATTAAAGCTTGAAGAAGAAAGGAAAAAGCACAGAAGTAGTGACATGGAAGTAACAGAAAACATATATAATGCTACCACTGAGGACAATGATGGATTAATTCAACAAAGAAAGAATGGAAACACTGATAACCAACAATTTCCTATTATGGAGGATGAAGATTCTAATAGGTAAGCCTATATCAATAGTTAACAGTAAGTGTTATTTTCTTATAAAACAAATTTTAATTTGAGCTAATATTCATGATTAACAAATTTTATATTTTTACTAGGGACATTCAGCCTTGCCTGGTAATCAGACAAATGTAAATTAACAATGAGATACCATTTTTTGAAGTCATAATGATAAATATTTTATTTAAAAAATAACAACCAGAGTTGGCAATTGGGGAGAAAAAACATTCTCATACACTGTTGGTGGATGAAACTGATAAATCTTTTTTGAAGTACCAGTATTTAGCTGTGTGTTTCAAAATTTCAAATATATCATCCCTTTATCCCAACATCTTTACTACTGGAACTAGATCCTACAGGAAAATATGACTTGTATGAACACACACACCCACACATTCTAAGGACATTTCTTACATATTATTATGTATTTAAAACATACAATAAGTCATTATATATTATATAGTTTAGCATATATGTTAAGGACATAAATATACATATATACATTAAGGATATTTATATATAAATATATTGCATATATGCAATATTAAATATATAACATATATGTTAAAGATATTTATTAGAGCCCTACATATCAAAAAGTTGGAGGTAGTCTAAATACCTATCAATAAGGAAATAAATTTGTTATGCCCATAAAATAATGGACTATGTAACCATTGGGAGAAAATGAGGTTAGGTCTACAATATACTGATCGTTTCATAATTAAAGTATATTTAAAGCATTTATTTTTATGTCATGTCCTAAGCAAATTTTGTTAGAAAAGTTTTAACTGCTGAGTTTATGAAAGAAATTATGTGCTATAGTGGCGCTCTACTTTGATACCATCAAATTTGCTAGTTATTAGATTTTCATGTTTTGTTTCTAACGAGCGTGTGCTCAAATATTAGACCCTTAAATTAATCTGAAATCTGAAGGATTTCACTGGCAATTTGTTCCATGTCCTGTATAAACATTTCGGTATGTTGAGTAAAACCTATTAAAACACATCAAGGGATCAATCCGCTACATCAGGGTTTGAGAGACCTTTTCTGTGAAAAACTGGATAGTAAATATTTTAGGCTTTGTGGACCTTCTGGTCCTTTTTCTTGCAGTCTGAAATCTGTCGTAGACAATAGGTTTTCTGCATTTCCCCCTTTATTTTTGTTAGAGTTTTTATATGACTAATTACTTAGTATATTTGAGTAGTGTACAATATTCTAGAGTTACATGATTTTTATCAGGCAAAACATCTTTCTATGATCATTGTAAGCATGAGAAAAATGATAGGTAATATAATTATATGTCTAGAAAAATGTCAAAGGGTCTTTAAGTTGTATAATTTTGTGATTTTATTATTTAGTACCTGGTCTGGCATTTTAAAAACCATGTAGTGCCACATGTATGTAATTCAAAAAACTTTTAAGTGTTACGAAAATGTTACATAATCATTATGTAAAGATTGAAAACTACAGCAAAATAAGAAGAAAATTGGAGCATCCACGATCATGCCACTTACCTACGAAGTCCTTAATAGATCTATCTATAGTTATTGGTTCTCATTTCCCCTCCATTCACTCTTGAAATCACTAGGAATTTTCAGCCCCACGTCTCCTCTAAAATTGTATTTCTCAAGGTTACCACTAGTTTTCACTCTAATAAATCTAGACGTAATTTCTTAGACCTTCTTTTACTTTACCTATCAGCAATATTTGGCTCAGTGAAAACTGTTCTCCTCCAAAATACTTTTTTCATTTGACTTTCAAGACTTTTAGTTTTCAAGGGAGTAAAACACACTTACCTCGTTTCTCCCCTGCTCGTCTAGTTATGCATCTCAGTCTGTTTTGCTTGTTTCTCCTCATTCTCCACCTTTTACACATTCAAGTTTCCCAGGATTCAATGCTTGATCTTTTTCCTCCTGATTTGTACTACCTTATATATGCTAGTGATCTCCACATTTATATCTCTAGCTCAGATGTCTCTTTTTAATTCCAGACTTATATATCAAACTGCTTTCTTGATATCCCTTTTTGGATAGCTATTGGGTGTTACAAACTTAAGATGTCCAAAATTGAACTACTTGTAATCTTTCTCATACCGCCCCCTCATGTAGTCTTTCCTGTTTGAGTTAATGACAAGTTTTCTAAATACTCTGTCACAAACTTGATGTCATCTTCGACTCATTTGTTTCTCTTTCATCTTGCATTTAATCTGTTAGCAAATCTTGTTAGGTTACCTTCAAAATATATCCAGAGCCAATCACATCTTCCAGGCTGAAGCCACTATCATCTGCTATCTCAATTAGTGTAATAGTCAACTAATTTGTTTCGTTTCCTTCCTTCCTTCCTTCCTTGCATTATGGTTAAATTTTTTATACATATTATACAAGTAAATACTAGAAGAGTATTAAAATAAAAACTTTACAGATTTTAAAGTGGTTCCTCCTGAATAAAAGGCCTGGACACTGTATAGAGGACTGGGCTTTAGAAGGCTGCTTTCATTACTCTCCTATACTCTTAGCCATGTGGCATGTCTAATGTCTTATAATGCCCTCATAAGTTTCTCAGTGGATGTCCTGAACACTTCCCCCTTGCTCCCTCCCTCCCTCCCTCCCTCCCTCCTTTCCTCCTTTCCTCCTTTCCTTCCCTCCCCTCCTCCCTGTCTTTCCATCAATTCTAAACACAGTGGACCTATTAAAAGATAAGTCAGATTATGTTCCTCAGTTCAAAACCTTCTAATTGCCTCCCATTTCACTCAGAGTACATGCCAACGTTCTTCCTAATACCTGTGAGGCCTTTTACACAATCTATTCATCTCAGATCTCTGTCTCTGTCTCTGACTTGCACTTCTGTTTTTTATCCCTTATACTCTGTTCCAACCACATGGAATTTCTCACTATTCCTTCACCGCCACAAGCATACCTCTGTGCTTGCCATTGATTCTATCTGGAATGTTTTTCCTCAGATATCTTCATGGCACTTAAGATCTTCCTTCAGTTCTTTACTTGAAAGCCACTTTCTTAGCAAGACCTTCTTGGCCAGATTGACTCATGTTTCAACCACTCATGCACCCATAACACGTCAGTATTTTATTTTTCTGCTTTTATGTTTCTCCTCTAATGTGCTATAAATTTTGCCTATCTAGTTTATTGTTATGTGTGTTTACTTCACTGTCATGACTAGGATTTTTGTCTCTCCACTGCCATATCCTCACGTGCCTAGAAAAAGGCTGAGCAAACAGTATGATTCAAATATTTACTGAGTCGAATGGAGTTTAACTTATGTGTATTGTTTTACATGTTATGCTAATTCTCATTTAAACAAGACACAGGTTTGATGTGGACTCATTTTGACAATTTTACCTGTCAATTATATGCATTTTATAAACTCTTTTTGGCTCTTTCTAATAAGCTGTATTCCCTCCATGAATGTTTTTACATATAGGGAGAAAAGCCCAATCCTGTGATTACTCACCGTTTTTTTTTTTTTACTGGTATTTATAATCATTTTAATTATGGTAAAAATGGATCAAAGGAATAGCAAACTTCATTTATATTTTATTAAGAAAAAATAATAAATTATTTTATTTAATTATTCTAGAAATTTAAAAAATTCTTGTTAAAGAATTATGAGCCCTCAATATCTGAAATAAAAAGACAAAGTTGGAATTTGTTGCTAACTAAAGTAAGAGCGTTATGCTGGTCAAGCATAGTCTTGTCTAACAGAGTAGCCTGTTCTTCCTATGTATGTTTTATGGAAGAGTGGAGTTTAAGGACTAGTGGACTTTCAGAGGCATAATGGGTTGACATCATCTGAAGCAGTGCGATTATTCAGATGAGTCTGTTGTTGGTTGCCTGGCACTTGGAGGCATGTTTATTGGAGTAAGGTTGTCCCTGGTTGGCTCTTTTTCTGAAAGAAGTGACTGACATTGATTGTTTGGAAAGTGAGTGGTCATTGATTGATTAAACACATGGAAAACGAATACTGGTAGCTTCTTGTTACCATGGCTATGTGTTAATCTTTTCCTAAGTTTGGGGAGACTTTAACCAAATGTTTTCTGTTTAAAAGTTGCCTTCGATCAACTATGTTCAAAGTGAAAACTATTTATTATTATTATTATTATTATTATTTTATGGTGACATTGGTTAACGAAATCCAGTACTTTTCAACTATAATACTTTAACAGTAAGGCTTATATATCTTTACACTGTGTGTTTACCTCCCATAGTTAAATTTCTTTCTGTCACCACATATTTGACCCCCTTTACCCTGTCTACCTACCCCCTCCGACCTCCCCCATACCTCAGGTAACCATTAGTCTATAGTCCATTTCCATGAATCTCTGTTTGTTTGTCCTGTTCATTTGTTGCTTTTAGGTTTATATCTCACATATAAGTGATATCATGTGATTTTCAGCTTTTTCTGTCTGGCTTCTT
>NW_006443566.1:19230-26482 GCF_000325575.1 Pteropus alecto | reverse complement strand
TTTGCATTTCTCTAATAGCTAGCAATGTTGAGCATCTTTTTATATATTTGTTGGCCATTTGTATGTCCTCTAGGGAGAAATGTCTGTTCAAGTCCTCTTCCCATTTTTTGATTGGGTCGTTTGTTTTTTTGTTGTTATTGAGTCATATGGGTTCTTTGTATATTTTGGAAATTAGGCCCTTATTGGAGGCGTTGCTTGCAAATATATTTTCCCATTCGGATGGTTGTCTCTTTACCTTGTTGACAGTTTCTTTTGCTGCACAGAAGCTTTTAATTTACTGTAGTCCCATTCATTTATTTTTGCTTATACTTCCCTTGATTTGAGGTCGAATTCATAAAATCCTCTTTAAGTCCTGAGTTTAGTTCCTTTGTTTTCTTCTATGAAATTTATTGTTTCAGGTCTTATATTCAGGTCTTTAATCCATTTTGAGTTAATTTTGGTGTGTGGTGATAGACACCAGTCCGGTTTCATTCTTTTGCAGGTGGCTTTCCAGTTTTCCCAGCACCATTTATTGAAGAGGCTTTCTTTTCTCCACTGTATGTTTTGGCTCTTTTGTTGAAAATTATTTACCCATGTAAACATGGGTTTACTTTTGGACTCTTGATTCTATTCCAGTGATCTGTGTGTCTGTTTTTCTGCCAATACCATGCCGTTTTGATTATTGTCGCTTATACTATAATTTGAAGTTGGGCAGAGTGATGCCTCTAGCCTTGTTCTTTTTCTCAGGATGGCTTTGACAATTCGGAGTCTTTTGTGCTTCCATGTAGATCTGCTGACTTTTTGTTCTATTTCCTTAAAAAATGCCAATGGGATTTTGATGGGGATTGCATTAAATCTGTATAATGCTTTAGGTAATAAGGTCATTTTAACTATGTTGATTCTTCCAATCCAAGAACACAGAATATCACTGAGTTATTTTTAAACTGCTATTTTGAATTCTTTGTGGAGTAAATTGTGTATCTTCACGCCTTGAGGATTGGTTACTGGAAGATTGTTTTGATCCTTTGCTGATGTCATGTTTCCTTGAATTTTCAGTGTTTTGCAGTGCTGATTTACATTGGAAGTAACACTTTTCTCTTCCATTCTTTAATAACTGCCCTCTCCACTGCATCCAGTCTTGTAATTTTTTGCTCCAACAGTGTGCTGGAAGTGCTTTGCTGGAAACTGGATTTCCATAAAGTCTGTCTTGACTGTGGGTGATTATCTAAAACAGTGTTTTCAAAGGGTTTTCAGACACTGCTGAGATTGGGTGGAGTCAATTCATGGCCCATACAGGTTCCACAGTCAGAATGTGGTCTCCGGGCCTGTTACCGGATGCGTGAGTTGGACAGCCTCTTCCTAGAAGCTTTGCTGTGTGATGCTGGATCCCACACCTCCCACAAAGGCACTTCTGTCTGTGAATGTATACCAAGTTGTTGTCAGTGGTGCGTACACAACGAGGGACTTCTTATTCAGCCATGATGCTGATGTCACTCCAAATAAAGTAATTTTTTCTTTCCTCTTATGTTATTTCCCTGAATGCTTCCTTTTTGTTATATATGCCTCATGGTATTTGAAAAATCATTTACAACAGGAATCTAATTATTACTCCCATGTCAAGGAGTCATTGCTTTTAGGCAACGAACTCCAGCTTCTTATTGTAGCATGCAAGTTTCTTCAAAATTTCTTTCTCGACCCATCTTTTACTACTTTCTTCCATTATTTTATACTTTTCCTTTCAAGTTCCCAGGAAAAACCTAGATGCTCTTTGCCTAATCTTTGTGCTTACATTCTGATCTTAAGTAGAATGGCTTCCTCCCATTACCTTTCCTGCTGCCTTCCTCTATTTATTTGACATCTTCTGTAAAGGCTTCCTTGTGTTCACTTACAACTTGTCATATGTCAGGTCTTAAGTATTATATTGTATTATACTCGTATATCTGTCTTTGATGTAAGGACTGTATTTCCTTGCATATGATTGGTACTTCATAACTGTTTTGTGAATTAAGAAATGAATTAAGATGGGTGTTGGAATTTTATTTAAAAAAATGTATTCTTTATTAGTAGAATTATTAGAAAACATTGGCTTTGTACAGGTTTTTAAAAGTAGTGGCCCTTGCTTGCATATGAAGGAAGAAAACAAAAATGAAAATGAAAACTAGTCATCAGAAACCTGTGATTACACCAGTATTTGAGAAGATTGATTCACTAGCTGGCAGTCAATATCAAGTGAATGATAACAGCAGTTTAAGTGAAATAGATCAGGATGATAGAAGGTGAAGTCTATTTTTTATTTCTAGGTAAAGGAATATTAGCATTCATTACTTTTTCTGGAAATAAAACAGCATAATATAGAGTACAGGCCAACGCAAGAGAATTCTCAACTATATCAAATGCTGTTGAAAGGTTAAGATGAGAACAGGTGACTGTGACAAGGAGCAGTTTCAATAAATAGTTGCATGGAAGCCAGACTGTAGTGAATCAGTGTAAACAACTCCTTAGAGAATTTTTATTTGGAAAAGCAGTAGAGAAATGGATTATGACTGAAGAAGAATGTGAACTTTAAGGGAGGTGTCTTTCTTTTTTTAAGATGGGAGGTTTAGAGTATGTTTTTATATCGTTGGGAATAATCTGAGAGAGAAGGATATGTTTATTAAATTTAATTTTGTTTGCATTTCCAAGTATTCTTGATTGTGTTACATTATCTTGTGTAAAGATTATAGTAAACTAATTGTCCGTAGTACTTCAATTCATATACAGTTTTATGGTAAGAGCTTGTTCATTCAGAGTTCTTTCCACAGTGGAATATTCTCATATAATGAATGTGCAGATGATTACTTAAAAGTTACACTATCATATGCAGATTTTAAAAAATATATTAAAATAATAAATACATAAACATTGAGGCTATACTGAATAGAATTTATCATTCCTTAATGATTCTAGGTAGTATAGTGCCATTGACAGACAGTATTGTCATGAATAGCTATGATTGTGTAAGATATTCTAAAGTATTAGGTTATATTAACTAAAAAGTTTGTTCTGGAGAAAAGGGAAACATTTATGTGCAATAGAAAAACTATTACAGACTCTATCACAGACTATTGCTTTTGGATTATAAAATTCTAAAGTATAGAAACCGTGCTTTCTGTACTGACACATACTATGTGCTCAATATAGCGTATGTTGAGTGCATGAATAAACAGTCGAATGGATAAATGAATGCTTGTTGATGAATTTGTTTAGAAAAAGCAAATCATTAGTTTATTGAAAGAATATTTTCAATATTGCCTAGATATAGTCTTTTCATTTTAAAAAAATATGTGTAATATTCAGATATCATTATTTATAATTATAGCTAGAAATGGAATAATAATCTAGATTTATTTGCTCTCATAGTACTTCAAAACACTTAAAAATAAAGGATCCTTTCCAAGTATATTGTGAAACACATGTTTTGAAGCCAGGTGTGCGGGGTTTGAACTCTGGGTCTACTATTGACCAGCTGTATGGACTTGGATAAGTTACTTAGATTTTCTGTGCCTTATTTTCTTCCTGTGTAAAATACCTATTCTATTGCCTACCTCTCAGAATTTTTTAAGAATTAAAATGCCCTTAAAACATGTAAAGTACCTATAATATTGCATAGTAGTTGCCTGGTGGGTCCTCAAAATCTAATATCATTATTATTTTAAAAAGAGTTTCCTTTATATAATGACTTAAGCAATACTTTCCAAATAAATCTTAATGCCAGTAAAATCTTTTTTTTAATTGAAAATAACAATAAAAAACCTTGGTATATTATTTCTTTCTATCAAATAATGCAAGTAACAACCATTATATTTTTCTTTTTTTTGTTTTGTCTGTCAGCTTGATCTAAATTTAACACTTTGTGTTAATATTATTAGTAGTATATTTTCTGTGTCCCTTAATGTTAGTTATTCTTTCTATTTATTGTCTAACCCCATTAAAAAAATTAATTACAAATGCAGAGATATTATAGAAAAAGCAATAGGTTTAGATATTCTTTGTATTTTAAGTATTTAATATTCACCTGAAAAGAATTGTTTATTTTTTTTTTTAGGTCTGCAAAGAAAAATTCTAATGAAGTTAACAAGGTATTGTAAAAAATAAATATTCAAAAATGTCTGTAGTAAAATATACTCTGTAAAAGATATAGTGAAAAAATAAAAAATCTTCCTTTATTGTACACACATTTTTTGAAAAAGTACTTTAGAAACATTTGTTTTTGATAAAGCTCCCTTTTTGTGAAAAATCAGTTCTTTTAAGAAAACCTGTGTTTTTGCTTTTATAAAAAGATGGATATTTATCACCTCCGTACGCTTAATATATTTTATAAAGATTTTGTGGACATTTTGAAAAACAGTATTATTTATTTTTAGGTCCAAGAGCAAATTCATTCTGTGGATGACGTAGATGATTTAACTCAGTCTTCTGAAATAGTTTCAGAGCATTGTGAGTTACCTTACTCCAATTATCAGAATTCCATGTTGCTACTTGAACAACTTGGCACGGATTGTAAAGGTAAGATCATAGTATAAATATAAAGCCTTGGTACGTACTTGGTGGTAATACAGGCACACCTTGTCTATTACTGCACCGTAAATCACTGATGTGTTGTAGTACTGTTTATCTGAGAAACATGTTTTCTCTTAAAATAAAATGAGAGTGGTTGCAGGCCCTCAGCCTGGAAGCTGTGACCATCTCCACTGTACTTTTCTCAGTGTAAATGGCAGCGCTTATTGTGTTTGTTGACCCCGCTTCTCTCCTACGCCTTCACCCAATGTCGAGTTTTGATGATTTCCTTCCTAGAATACTGAAATAACCTCAGAACTGTTTTCCCTGACATTCCACCTCCTGGAACCTTGGTCTACATTGCAAGCAGCATTATGATATATTTAAAAAATTTTGGATCTCAACGTGTTACCACCTTGCTTAAAACCCAACTATTACTTCTCTTTGCTACAAGCAAGATTAAAGGCCACAACTCTCTATATTTCATTTGTATCATTTCACAACCTTCTTTCTGGCCATGTCTCAGCTAGTGTCTGATAGACTTTTTCCTGTTATAGGGCTTTTGTCTTCAGCAGCTTTGGTTAGGTAAACTACACATATAAGAAGCATATATTTTGATAGTTTTTACTATACATACATGAATCTATCACCAGAATCCAGATAGTTAACCTACTCATCACTTCTAAAAGTCTCCTCACGTTCCTTTATATCCCTTATTAAGAGACTGCCTAATGGTTTTCTAAAATAGTTGTACCATTTTTCATTCACCAGCAGTACATGGCAGTTCCAATTCCTTCATATCTTCATGAACATTTAGGATGGTCAGTTTTTAAGATCTTAGCCATTCTGATGGCTGTATCATGTGTATATAATTATGGTTTTAGTATACATTTTCCTAATAACTAAGTAGAATGGAAGGTTTTTTGTTTTGTTTTGTTTTTTTCCTTTGATGAAATCCGATTTATCCATTTGTTCTATTATGAATTTTGCTTTTGGTGTTCATATCTAAGAAATCTTTGCCTAGCACAAGGTCACAAAGATTTTCTCCTATGTTTTTTTGTAGAACTTTTATGATGATAGGTCTTCCATTTAGATCTATGATCCATTTTGTGTTCTCTTTTATATATGATGCATAGTATGGATCCAAGTTCATTCTTTTGTATATGGATATGCAGTTGTTCCAGCACCAATTGTTGAACAGACTCCATTTTCCCCACTCATGCCATTGTGCCTTTGTCAAAATCAGTTGACCATATATGTGCATGTTTATTTCTGGACTCTGTTCTGTCCCATTGATGCATTTGGTCATATTTACACCAGCTGCATGCTGCTTTAATGACTAGGTTTATAATAGTTTTTGCAATCAGGTAGGGTTAGTCCTACAATTTTCTTCTTTTTCACGGTTATGTTGCTCTTCTAGATTTTTCCACATGAATGTAAATCAGTTTATCAATTTTCGAAAAGAAAGTCTGCTGGTGTTTTCAAAATTAAATTTTGATTGTTGACCCTACAGATTAATTTAGGGGAGAATTCGCTTCTTAACAATGTTGAACTTTCAATCCCTGAGCAAACTATATGCTTCCATTTATATAGCTCTTCTTTAATTTTCTTAGTAAAATTTTGTACTTTTTAGTGTATAGATCTTTCCAACTTTTGTGAGATCACCCTTTTTTTTACTTTTTCAATGCAGTAAATGATGTATCTTAAATTTTAATTTCTGATTGTTCCCTGCTGGTATATAGAAATACAATTGATTTTTACATAGTGATGTTGTATTCTTCAATTTTCCTGAACTCATTTATTAGTTCTAGTAGCTTTTTTGTAGATTCTATCAGATTTTCTAATATAACCGAAGGTTGTCAATCTTTCTTTCTTAAATTACTGTTTTACTAACATAGTAAGCATTTAAGACTCGTGGCCAATACTTTCTCTGTCACAACTAATCATCTCTGCTATTGTACCATGAGAATAGCCATAGACAGTACATAAATTAATGGACATGACTGTAATTTGGTCAAACAGTATTTACTAAAATGAGCTGGTTGGAAATTGCTGATTCCTATTATGTGATCATGTTGTCTGCTAATAGAGACAGTTTTTGTTCTTCCTTTTCCAGAAGGATGTCTTTTGTTTCTTTATCTTGCCTAATTGCACTGGCTAGAATCTATAGTATAGTGCTGAGTAGAAAGAAAGAATAAAAGCAGTTATTCCCATCTTGTTTCTGATCCTTTGGGGAAAGAATTCAGTTTTTTCACTATTACATAGGATGTTAGCTGTAGAGTTATCATAAATCTTCATTATCTTATTGAATTTCCCTTATATTCCTAGTTTGCTGAGTATTTTTTAAATCAGAAATAGATGTCGAATTTTGTCACGTGTCTTTGTTTTCCCCTTTTGATATAATCATATTTTTCTTTTTTAGTTTGTTAATATGGTGAGTAACAATTGATTTTTTTTACTTTGAATAAATGGCAGCTTTATTGAGATATAATTCATACTCAATACAATTAATCAGTTTAAATGTGCAATTGAGTAATATTTAGTGTTTTTACAGAGTTCTACAACCATCACCACAGTCGATGTTAGAACATTTTCATCACACCCAAAAGAAACCGCAAACTCGTAATTACTTTTTAAGAGAAATTTAGGACTTTACCACTGAGAAGAAATACATTTTTATTCTCACTTATGGGGGAAGCCAGATTAAGTCTTATGGTTAGTTCTACTTGAAAGAGTG
>NW_006443566.1:0-19218 GCF_000325575.1 Pteropus alecto | reverse complement strand
AAACAAAAGAAACTTCATTGCTTGTAGTTTTTGAATATGTGTTTAACTAAATTTGACATTGCCAGTGGTAAATCGGTCACACTGGGTGCCACAATCATATCTATCTAGTTATATTGTTAGTGAAATAATCAACAGAATCAATAGACTCTTATAATGGGATGTGAGTGCTATTACAAATACATGAGGCAATTGATGGTCCATGCCTCCCGCTCCGCTGGAAAAATTCCCACCCCGTGATTATAGGATTTATTTCTATCTTTTAACTAAAAAAATTTTGTGAGCTGTTGTGCAAAGATCTTTATAATATGACCTCTGTATAGTCTATTGGGTGCACACCACTCAACGTCTAATCTCCTTCGTTCAGCATGTATTTGACCCTCTTTCCCCTAATTGATTTTTGAGTGTTAAACCAACTCAGCATTCCTGGGATAAGTCCCATTTGGTCATGACACTTTGTCCTTTTAATGAATTGTTGGATTTGATTTGCTAATGTTTTGTTTAGAAATTTTACCTCCAGGCTCACGACATAGTTTTTTTTTCTTATAATATCTTTGTTTTTGGTTTCAGGGTAATACTAGCCTTATAGAATGAATCAGAGTACATTTCTCAAAGTCTTCATTTTTTGAGAGAGTGTGTAGAATTGGTATTATTTCTTCCTAAAATGTTTGGTAGAATTCACCAGTTTAGCCATTTGGGCCTGGAATTTTATTTATGGGGAGGTAGTTAAGTAGGACTTCAGTTTCTTTTATAGCTCTAGGGATGTTTATTTTATCTGTTCTTTCTTAAAAGAGCTTTGGTCATTTCTGTCTTTCAGAAAATTTACCCACTTCATCTGAGTTGTCAAATTTATTTACATCAAGTTTATAATGCTACTCTGTTATTCTTTTAATATTTGTAAAATCTATAATGTCACCCTACTCATTTCTGATATTTCTCTCTTTTTTCCTCTTTTTCCTTATCAGCCTAGACAGAGGTTTATTACTTTTACTGATCTCAAAGCATTTGTTTTCATTGATTTCTATTTTTTTTTAATTTTCATCTTATTGATTTCATCTTTAATATTTATTATTTTTTTCTTTTGTTTGCTTTGGATATAATTTGCTCTTTTTTTCTTGCTTCTTAAGGTGGAAGCCAAGGTCATTGACTTGAGACTCTTCTTTTTTTCTAGTATAGACATTCAGTGCTCTAAATTTTCATGTAAGTAGTACAGCAGCAGCAGCCTTCAAACATAATATGTTTTGTTTTCATTTCCATTCAGTTCAAAATACTTTCTAATTGCTCTTTTAGTTACTTTTTTGACTCAGTGTTGCTTAGACGTGTGTTAGTTTCCATATACTTGAGTGTTTTCCAGAGATATTTTTGTTGCTGATTTCCAGTTAGATTGCCAGGGAACATACTTGGTATGACTTAAATCTTTTGACTTAGCCCCTTCGTTAAGTTTTATTTTATGACCCAGAATATAGTCTTTTTTTGGTATCTGTCCCATGGGTACTTGAGAAGAATGGTGGTATTCAATTCTACTATCTACTTCGTGATTTCCTTCCTGCTTGTTGTATTACTTTTTAAATGAATTGTATTGAAATCACAGACTGCAATTGTGAGTTTGTCTATTTCTCTTTGCATTTCTCTCAATTTTTGCATCATGTATTTTGAAGCTGTGATTAGGGGCATAAGTTTTTAGGATTGATAATGTTGCTTATTACTTTATCATTATGAAATCTTGTTAATTTCTGGTAATTTTTTTTGTTCTGAAATCTACTTTGTTTAATATTAATAAAGCCACTTTAGCTCAACTTTCTTCTGTCAGGCATTAGGGTAGTATATCTTATATCTAATCTTTAAAAAAAAATTGTGTCTTTACATTTAAAGTGCATTTTTTTTTCTGGCGGTATATTGTTGCGTCTTGCTTTTTCATCCAGTCAGACAATCTGTCTTTTAATTGATGTTTTTAGGCCATTTTCATTTAATGTGATCATTAATCTAGTAGGTTTCAATCTGTCACAGTTTAGTTTGATTTCTGTTTGTCCCATATGCTATTCCTGTTTTTGACTTTTTCTGTCTCCTTTAGATTAATTGAGTAATTTTTATGACTTTTTTTTTTGGCTTATTAGCTATTACTCTTCCTATTTTATTGGTTGCTTTAGGGTTTGTTTATGCTAAATAATTTTGAGTTTTCACAGTCCATCTTCAAGTAACATTATATGAAATCATATATAAGAAAATTATAATAGTTTACTTCCATTTCTGGATCTATAGGATTATAGTTTTCATGAGGTTTAGAAAATTTTGGCCATTTTTTCTTCAAATATTTTTTCTACACTTCCCTCCTGCCTTTTGGGGGATTATATATTGGCCTTTTGAAGTTTTCACACAATTTACTGATGTCAAAAATTTTAAGCTTTTATTTTGTGATGTCTAATATTTGTTTGTTCCTGTCCAGTGTATTTTTTTATCTCTGACATAATTTGCATCTTTAAAAGTGTTATATGGTTTTTAAAAAATAGCTTCCATCTTACTTATTTTTCTTAGCATGATAATCTCAAGATCCATCCATGTTGTCACAAATGGCAGTATTTTATTTTTTCTTATGGCTGGGTATATTCTATTGTATAAAAGTTGAGAACCATATGATTTCACTCATACCTGGCATATAACATTGAAAGCAACAAACAAACAAGACAACAAAGAAACAAAGACTCATAGACACAAACAAAGTGTTGTGGTTACCAGAGGGAAAGGCAGGTGTGGGGGGCGGTAGATAAGAATAAAGGTGGGCAAATATATGGTGACAAAAGATTTGACTTTGTGTGGTCGACACACAATGCAATATACAGATGATGTGTTTTTGAGTTGTATGCACATTTGAAACCTATATAATTTTATTAACCAATGTCATCCCCACAAATTTAATTTAAAAAATTGCTTTCATCCTCTACTTATCTTTTTGAGCTTTGTTTTGGGATATAGTTAAATTACTTATAAGTAGTTTGATCCATTCCAGTCTTGCTTTTATGATTTGTCAGGTGAATCCAGAGCAGTGCTTGGCTGAGAGCTAATTCCTCCCCACTGCTGAAGCAAGACCTTTCTGACTCCTCTGTTCACGGTCCTGAGAGTTATGAGTTTCTGGCTCCTGGGAATAGACACTATTCCTGGTGCTGTGTGAGCACCAGGCACTGTTTCCTCTGCTGTTTTCAAATGTTTTCTTTTTCCCCCTGGTCTCAGGTAGGTCCTTACATGTACACGCTGTTCCTACTCAGCCGAATCCCCTCTGTAGATCTCCAGGATTCTTTTTCTGTTCTCCTCTCTCCTCTCCAGTGTTCTGACCTGTGATCTCTACCTGCCTTGGTTTCACCTGCCCCTCAGGTTCATCACTAAGTCAGAGAGTCTGGTGGGCCCAGTTCCTTCCCCTGGTGTGGTGGCCTGGCATCTCTTTCAAGGTAGTGACCTGGGACGTTCCTTAGGCTAACGTCATTTGTTTTGGGAATCATTGTCCTTCATTGCCTGAAGTTTGTTGTCTTGAAAAGAATTTTCTAATGTATTTCATCTGATCTGTGTTTGCTTGTTTCATGTAGGAAGGTAAATCAGTACTTCTTACGCCTTCTTGCTAGAAGCAGATTGCAGTGGATCTTTGACACGTGCTGTGGACAGACTAGAATGCTCTTCTTCCTCCTTTGTCTGATTGCTTTCTGCTCATCCTGCGTTTCTCAGTGTGGCCAACTCTTCCTCAGCGTTTTCTTGCCTGGGCCCCATCTAGATCAAGTTCTGTTGTGTGATCATGAATTCTATTTTCTTATAGTATCTATCTGAATTTGTAATTATCATTTTATTTGTCATTCTCCTCTACTAGATTTTAAACTAAACAAGAGCCAGGAGTTGTATTTGTTTTATCTGCAGAACTTAGTGTAATGTCTTCCACATTTTATGTACTCAGTGTATATTTGTTCAACATATGAATGAGTATGGAAATTCATACACGAGAAAGACTCAAACATTTTATTTCTATTTTTGTTTTCTCTCTGATGCAGATTCTGTTAGCTTATTGAAAATCCAGGATGCAGTTATGTCATATGAAAGATTACTAGAACTTAAAAAAAATCACTGTGAACTACTTACAGGAAAAATTAAAAAAATTGAAAATAAGGTGATTGGACTACAAAAGGAGCTATCAGAAACAAAAGAAATGAAATCACAGTTAGAACATCAAAAAGTGGAATGGGAACAAGAACTCTGCAATTTGAGGTATTGAACATCTTAGTTTCAAAGAAATATTTGAACATTTACTTTTATACTGCAGATATGTAGGAGAAGTTCTGTAAATGCCAACTTATCTTCCGGAGTTTTATATGAGAGAAAATGTCTTTAGTATTGTGGACTGTAAGATTCTTGAAAATAACATAGCAAGTTTTTAACATTGTATATTTCTGGTAATGAGTTAATGAATATTCTTTCAAATCACTATTTAAATGACCATATAGAAGTCTACTATATGGAAGCCTCATTATTTATTTAACAAACTGAATTTTGGTTTTTCATTTTTCTGTATTATAATTAATGCTGCAAGGAATGTCTCCTCTATAAATGTTTCTACATTTCTGATTATGTACTTTGAATAAATTCTTTAATAAAGTATTATTTGGTTAAAGTATAAGAACTTTTAAGAGTTTCTTTGATCCATATTTCTAAATTGTTCTCAAGAGTTCATATGGACTTCTTTTCCTACCGACAGAGTCTGAAATGGCCATTTTTCTCAAGACAGAAAAAAATTTTTAAAAAATTGATGCAGTTTTTGTCTCAATATATGCATAGAATGAAAAGTAAAATGGGAAGAGTTGACTGATTAGCTTATTTAGCATCTTTGGTGCACATTGATTAAATTAATTTAAAGGTATATACTAAAAGCATACATTATTCTTTATTGTTGACTTAATTAATGTGGGTGTTGTCTTGTTCCAAAAGAGATTTTTGATTTATAAAATAGATAATAATCAACAAGAGGAGTTGAAAGTATTGCAAAAGAAGAAACATAAAAAGTGTAGAGCTTCAGATATTATACTCCTTAGCCGATTCTTGGATTACAATGGTCAGCGGAGATGTTTTGTGAGGTTTAAATTTTATTTCTTGTAAATATATAAACTTACTTATAAACAACAACTTCTCTTTTTAATAAGTAACTGAATTATCTGTCCCAATGGAGGAGTAAATATGACTGTGGATAAAAGGATAATTTTCAGCTCTACCAAATAATTTCAAAATTCCTTTCCTACAATATTTACCATAATTACTGTGGACTGAAACTTACTAACAGAATGTTTTTTTCATTTGCTACCTTTCAAGTATATATATATCTTTTGAGAGAGATTGAAGTAAGAAATAAAAACATGAGACCCAGAGAGGAAAATAATTTGAGAACATAGAAATTTTATTAGGATAATAAACCAATATATGTAGAACCAGATTATGAAAATGAACTTTTTATTTTCTAACTAAATGAATTTTAAGATAAGTGTATTCAACTGCAGATTTACCTTACAACAAGAAAAAGAGAGGAGAGAAAATACTGATATGTTATATAAAAAAATTAGGGAGCAGTTAAGAAAGAAAGAAGAGCAATATCATAAAGAAGTTGAAATGAAACAACAACTTGAAATCACCCTTAGAACATTAGACATGGAATTGAAAACTGTAAGAAATAATTTCAATCAGGTAAATTCATCTTTGGTAAAAATTTTATATTTCTAACAATGTTTCATCAAAATTTATAATATCTCTGATTATTTAGGTTTGAAACAACCCCAAAATGTTATATTGTTCAAAATCTGAACTGTTACAGTTATAACTAAAATTATTAATTTATTGCAATTCTTGCCATTTAATAGATACTCTCTATATATTTTTAAAATGAAGAAATAAAAGATCAAGCGAGCTTAATTATTAACAGAAATGTTAATTTTGGCTATTTTTTAATGTTAACATATAGACTAAATTGCCTTGAGACTGATGGAACTAGTGAAATGTTTTGTAAAGAAATTTTATTTGACAATACTACAGCTGCCTGTATTTTTGCTGTTTGACAAATCTAGCTGTCATTTAAATTCAAATTTGAGTTTTCCATGGAGGATAAAGATCTTTGTGCTAGAAAAGCTACTTCCTTTTAACATGTTTTTAAAGGTTCTGCTCTTAAGCTTTTGACCTGTTTTTAATGGTATGAGAACAAAAACCTAATGAAATGTGTCTCTAGGTTGTAGAAGAGCTAAATGACACCCAGAGGCAACTTTCTCATGAACAGAACGCCAGATTATCACAAGATGCAATCCTGACCAATCACCTTTGCAAACAAAAGGAGATAGAAATAAATCTTAAGAAAATGAATTCTGAGGTATTTTGTTTAGTCATTTACAAATGTGTGTGTTTCAGATTTGTGTATGTATATATTTATAAACCACTGTACATGTGAAATGTGTAGAGGATTTAAAAAGTGTGTTTGCGTGCGTGTGCATGCATGCATGCGTTTATTTATTTTAAGGGTTTATATATTTAAGGAGTGGTCTATTGGATAAAATAATATTCTTAATTCAAATCCATTTGTCTCCTCCGTTTGAAGTGACATTCACACTGGCCTCTTCCAAAGGAGAAGCTTTTAGTATTTTCCATAGGAATTGATGAGGTTTTTATAATCTCAAAACTATTGCTACTAACAACAGATGTTCCAGGTTTAGGCAGTGATTTCATCCTCTTGCTTTGCTATATTAACAGAGAAGTTAGTTTTCACTTCCACTGATGGTAAGGAGGAGAAGTGTAGGCAGTTCCGAGACCATATTTTAGATGTCATCTCCTACTTTTGAGAAAAGTAAATATTTGCTCTAAGTAGTATCTTATTTCAGTAGAAGGAGCTTTTGAAGATGATGATATGCCATAATATATACTTAGTGATAATTCATTGATGAGTATTTTATTTGTAGTACAGAGGTTCAGAGTATTATCTATTACATATTTATTACTACTTTAAACATTATTAAGAGGAAATGAAGTTTTTGCAGCAGCAAATAATCTCATGGTTTTCTAAGAAGAGCTCTATAAATTTTACCTTATTTGCCATGACTTTTTGAAATACAGTGCTATATATATATATATATATAGTAGCTGTGGTTTGTGGTTTGTAGAGTCAGAAGACCTGGGGAAAATCCCAAACTGGCTCATCTTTTTTAACCTCTCCATTCCAGATTGTGATAACTAAATGAGTTCACTGATATATGTATATAAAATTGCTTGGTGCATTGTCAAGATTTATCAGTTGTTAGTAGATGTAATTTTTATAAATGAATATGAAAATATTAGAAAAGTAGAATACCTATAAAATATTCTTGGGAAAATAATTTTAGGAAATTTTATCTGTCTAAATATATGCAGTTAATACTCTTAGTGTGGGGTAGCTGTATATTCAGACTGTGAACTCCATTTTTAAGTATAGTCAGATTTATTCATCTTTTATTTTATGACTTCTGGGTTTGTTATCATTCTGAATCTGAGACTCTTAAAAATTCTCTTATGATTTCTCTTTTACTTTCATGGATTCAGCATCTTATATTAAATTTTGGAACTGTTGGGAATTTATGCTTAAAGTTGGAAGTTTGAGTACAAATTTATTGTTTTCTATGAAATGTCGACTTATTGCAAACTTTTCATGATGTAAACATATAGGTTCTTCTTCAGTTTCAGAGGATATCATAATATCTTTTGTTTTTCTTAGGTTTCTGATAGTCATGAAAAAGAGAAAGATCTGTTGCATGAAAACCACATGTTGCAGGATGAAATCGCCATGCTAAGACTGGAAATAGACACAGTAAAAAATCAGAAGCAGGAAATGGAAAAGAAATATTTGGAGGATATTGCAATCGTAAAAGAAAAGAATGACCAACTTCAAAAGACTGTAAAACTGAATGAGGAAACACTAACAAAAACAATATTTCAGTATACTGGACAGCTTAATGTTCTGACAGCTGAGAATACAATGCTAAACTCTAAACTGGAGAATGAAAAACAGAACAAAGACAGACTGGAAACAGAAGTTGAATCCTACCGTTCTAGACTGGCTACTGCTGTACATGATCATGAGCAAGGTCAGACATCAAAAAGAGATCTAGAACTTGCTTTCCAGAGAGCAAGAGATGAATGGTTTCGTTTACGGGACAAAATGGATTTTGATATGTCTCACCTGAAAGATAATAATGAAATTCTTTCTCAACAACTGTCTAAAGCCGAAAGTAAATTGAACAGCTTAGAAATTGAGCTCCATCACACGAGAGATGCTCTCAGAGAAAGGACTTTGGTTTTAGAACGTGTCCAAACAGACCTAAGCCAAACACAGTGTCAAAAGAAGGAAATAGAACATATGTATCAAAATGAACAAGGTAAGGTGAATAAATACATTGGAAAGCAGGAATCCTTAGAGGAGAGGTTTTCTCATCTACAAAGTGAAAATGTGTTGCTTCGACAGCAGCTAGATGATGCTCGCAACAAAACTGACAGTAACGAAAAGACAGTAATTCATATCCAAGATCAGTTTCAGGATATCGTAAAAAAACTTCAAGCTGAAAGTGAAAAACAAGGCCGTATGCTGGAAGAAAGAAATAAGGAATTAATCAATGAATGTAATCATTTAAAAGAAAGACTGTATCAGTATGAAAATGATAAAGCCGAAAGAGAAGTAAGTATCCAAAAAGATAAATATTTTTCAAATTTTCTAAAATAAAATTCAAAGTAATATTTGATTATGGCTAAATGTTAAATCTAGATGAATATTAAAATTATACAACCTAACAATATATTTGCTTTATCAGTTTAAAAGCATACATTGTATTTAGCAAATAATTAACCTGAGAGGTGCTTTACTTTTGAGTAAAAGACGTTGTGTTGTCTATGAAATTTTGTTATAAATTGTTAATATAGATTGATATTAATAATTTAGTCTTATATTACTAAAATAATTTTAATTTGTCATCACATTTCAAGACCATTATGAAGCAAATAAATAGAAATGTTTATATCTGAAATGAGTGTTTTGAAATTAAGATTCAAGTAAGTGGCTTACCTTGACAGTTAATTATAGATTTCCCAGATGATCTGAGGTATAGCTGCTGTATCTCATAGTACTTTTTGTTCAGTAGCTCCTTATACATAGTTAGTATAATTTCATTTTTATTCATGTCAATTTGAAGTAAATTTGGAAATATTTCAGTCTCAAATAATGTATTCTTAGGACCTCCTCACTCTTTAAAGACAGCTACTTTTCATGTAATCATAATTTGAAACAAACATGAAGAGTTTTAGCAAAATTATACTTGATTTAATCTTCCCACTGCTGTTTGTAAATTCCTTTGGATATTTTTACAAATAATTTGCTTATAGTTCTCATGTTTAGGTCCAATTGCTATCATTTGGACATAAGTTTTTCTAATAAAAAGAGAATTGTAGACTCTGTGATTCATTAATTTGGCATGAGATTTCTGTTTTCAGATGAGTGAGGGTGGCAGTACTCATGTGTGGCATACCTTGTATGCTGAAGGCCATTGGAATGACTTCACTTTTATTCTAAGATGTAGGAACCTTTTGAAAGGGTTTGAGTGGGGGTTTTAATATGTGAGGACCTCTGAAGTTAATTTAAGTCTCTCATAAAAAAAAAAAGAGGGAAGATGTTCTACAATGTAGAATTTATTACCACTCATCCCCCTGACATACCCACTTCTTTTTCAGACTTCAGTAAATTGTAAATCTTTGCAAATTCATCAAGGGGAAATGGATAGTGGAGCTCAATTCTTTGTTCAAGTAACCTAATATTGATTAGGTAGGAGGATAACACTTTCTGTGTCTTTAACTAAAATAAGTAAACAGCAATGTGTCAAATGAGAGGAAAAGAAGGTGAATTGATGTATGTGGTGATTTTTTTCAAGTTACATATTAGTTATTTATCATTAACATAACTTAATAATAATATGATATATTAAATCAGTAATGGAAATATCTTCCTAGGTGGTTGTGAGGCAACTTCAACAAGAACTGGCTGACACCCTAAAAAAACAATCTATGTCAGAGGCTTCACTTGAGGTTACAGCACGTTATCGTATGAATTTAGAAGATGAGACACAGGACTTAAAGAAGAAATTAAACCAAGTTAGAAATCAAGTATGTATAAAATGTAACAAGTTAACAGTTAATCTGTAGCTGATTAAATTAAGTGGGATACTAGTTTTTATGGGCAGCTTTCTTTTTACTTTCATTAAATGAATTTATTATAATTTTATTATCTTTATCATGCACTTATCTCCTAAACTCTGGCTTTCCTTCTGCCACTTGTATTATATGTCTGTTCTTATAATATTGACCCTTGGGAAAGTTGAGAATTATACACCATTCCTTATAGAAGTCCAGAGACTTTTTTTTCTATTTAACAGTATATTTTAGTGATATCTCCACTACCATGATGAGGTAGATAAAATAAGAGGATAATGTTTAATGGAGCAATACAGAAAATTATCTTATTTCTTATTTTCACTTTGTAAATGGATATAGAATCTATACATATTTCCTGGATTTCAGGCAACTTGTACAGAAAGGTCATTATACAAACCAGCTGAAGTAGGCATTTCCCTCATTTTCTTTTCATTTTGGAAATATTATAAAAGCATGGGTATATTCAGATCATTATAGTATGTACACCCACAATAGAGAATTAAAAAATTGTATAGATCCACGATTGGATTTAAAAAGACAAATTTATTGGGACATAATTCACCTATCATATAATTCATCCATTTAAAATGTTCAATTCAGTATCTCTTAACATATTCAGAGAGTTGTGCAGCTATCACTGCAATCAATTAGAGAAACTTTTCAGTACCCTAGAAAGAAACCCCACATGTCTTAGCTGTTACTCCCAGCTTCTCACCTCCCCCGACCCCAGGCGACCACCAATCTCCTTTCTGTCTCTTATAGATTTGCCTATTCAGGATATTTCATATAAATGTAATCACACACTATGCAGTTTTTTGTGACTAGCTAATTTCATTTAACATCACATTTGCAAGGTTCAGCATTGTAATAGCACATTTCAATATTTTCTTCCTTTTTTTTTTGCCAAACAACAACACTTCATCGTGTAGTTAATCCACTTATTTGTACATCAATTGATGGAAATTTGTGTTGTTTCCACTTTTTGGCTATTAACATTTCTGTGAACATTAGTTTAGGAATTGCTGTTTAAATATATGTTTTCAACTCTCTGCCATAGGATTTTGTCCTCTGAGTGACTTAGGCTGGTTTCACCATCTCTCAGCCTTTACTCATGCCATCCTTTCTGTCTTTCAGTTTCTATTTCTCTTGCCTAATCCTACATCAATTCAGACCCGGATCCCAATCTCTCCTTCTCCACGAAGCTTTCTCTGACTGTTCTAACTCTGATTGAGATCATTCTCTTCATCTAGCCTGTGCAGAACAATTTAGCCCTTACTTTTACTTTGTTATAATTTTTTTTTCATATAAAGTAATCATGTCTTTCTAAGTTTAAATTTATCTAAGGGGAAACACCATTTGATATGTTGTTACCTGTCCTTCTGTCAATTGAAAATATTTTATCTGAACATTTGTTAGGATAAAATTCTATATTTTATACCACACAAATACTTTCTACTTGGAGACACTCACATAACGAAGCTTTTATTCTAAATGTATTTTAATTTGAAATAGAAAATTATTTAATTGTTTAAACCACAATTTGTTTATACTTTAAGGAGAATTTCTTTCTTTCTCTCTTTCGGTTACCAAAGAAACCCAAAAGGTTGGGTGAGGCAAGCAATATTATCATCCTCGTTTTTAGCTTTTGGAACAGAATGTTAGAAAATTTAAGCCATTTTCCCAACTTGATTACATCTCTTTTGATAGCAGTAGGGATTCCAATTCTGCACATATCCATCTCCTGGGCACCGATGGGATGTCTTATTGTGCCCCTCTAGAAGGTCACATTCATTGACCTGATTTCTAGAATTTTCCTCATGGCATGGACTTGCAGTCTGTCTTGACTTGGTCTATGCTTATCATTGGGAAAACATTTCCATGATTGCAAATCTCAATCCCAATCAAAATCACATAAGTACCCAGCTGCTGGCAAATGGAATCCACTACGTTGGCAACGAGACATGCATCCTCCGCACCCTTGAGAATTTACTTTGGGAGTAAAGGAAGAGAGGCAAGGCTCACCCTGAGTCCTCATAGGTCTCCTGCCCTTTCTACGAGTCATATCTGTGCTCAAGAAACACAAAGAGGACTAACGCAGAGGGAAAGTGGAGCTTTATTTGCTGCTTACAACAATGGACAGTAGTTAATAAGATGTTAGGAACTACCTTTGCCTGACGGCAATGTTTCCGACACTGACAAAAGGGAAGGTTCCTTCATTTTTCCGTAAGCTGTCAGAAATGTGCTCAGTTTCAGGCACGCAATATTTCTACCTCCAAGAAACTAAAACTTAATAATGCATAGGATATTAAATTAGAGGCATTTTCTTAATCTGAAGGGTGAGCCTCGGTCTCCTTGGGAGCAAAATGCTTTTGAAGATACATGAATACAGTAGTCACCAGTAAAATCAAAACAGACAAACTAAGAATCATAACTAGTGGAAAGAAAGCTCCTCTTCTGGCAGATGGGGGGCCACTGTCAACATTACCTCCGTAGCCTCTGTGCAGGCAGTAGGGTGGGGACCATCCATAGCCACAGTGGCAGTGATGTTTATTGTTGCAGATCCCCTTCATGTTGCAGGTCTCAGGCAGGCAGATTTGTGACGGGTGAGAGAGACTGACACACTTCTTGTGTATGCAGATCTTCCCTGAACCACACATTGTGCCATCTTTCACTTCACCGACATCGGGTATGTCCATCCCTAAATGATAAGCGATACCCCAGCAGGTGACACCGTTGCGGTGAATATGCTGCAAAGCAGAGCGATCTCTCAGATGGGGAATAGCAACCACGTTTTCACACTGAACTCTCCCACAAAAGATGTCAGCGGTATTACATTTTAGGTATGTCGTGCCATTTATACCACAGTGGCCAAAACGGTTTCCCTGTGAGTTGATTTCTTGATAGCAATTCTGAGATGCACTCTTTGCCCCTTCCCCAAAGATCTCCCTGCTCATCTCATCATGGTTATTACATCTCTTTTGATAGCAGTAGGCCTCGTCACTACAGGGAACCCCATCCTGCACATATCCATCTTCCGGGCACTGATGTCCCGTTGCGTTGCACCACTCTGGAAGATCACATTCATTGACCTCATGTCTACAGAGTGCCCCTGATGGCATGAACTTGCAGTCTTTGCAACAAAGCCCAAAAGCACAAGCTGCCCCGGGCCTCAGAGTGCAGTTCGACAGACAACAGGGATCTTGTTCACACTGCTTTACAGATCCACAGTCGCACTCCTCTTCTCCTTCGACCACACCGTCCCCACAGCGCTTCAGCATAAGGACTTCCCCTAGACTTGGAGGAGTATGCAGACATGATCCCTGGTTTAAAGTGGTCTTTGCAAAATCCGCATAACTACAGTTGGTGAATCTCTCTGCTGGCACTCTGACAGCGTTCATGATGCAACCCCTTTGCCCACACAAACAGAATTCTTCATCATGCCACATACCCAAATTATGGCCTAACTCGTGGGCTACTGTGAGGGCAAAAAGGGACCAGGGGTCTCCTTGGAAATTATTAACTCCACAATCAATAGGAGGACGGCATATTCCTGCAACATAGGCTATACCAAGTGTACTTATAAGTGCATTTTTTATGAAAATATGTGGTGCATATTTCTGTATTCTTTGCTCTATCTTTCTGAACCTTCTTATTTTTTTTATATAAAATATAGTGTTTTAACCTGCGTTTAGTAGGAGTAATAGCGGTGTTTACCCTCTCTTTCTGTAACCAGAATTCCTAATAGTATTTGAAAAAGAAATAAATATTATTGGTTTTTAAAACAAGACAAATCAAGCCAAGTCTACTTTCGGAAGCTTTCAATCCTTTCCCCACCTTTAGAATTCCCAGGATACAATTCTATGTGGAGCAGATACTTAAGTCTTCCTTAGTTATGTATCTTCCTGAATTGAGTTTCTTTGCTCTCCTTACTGGTTCTACTTGGCTTGCCACTAAAACTTTTCCAGGATTGAGCTTTTGTAGTTTCCCACTCTCATTTTTTGGGGGAACGTTTTCTTCATTGCTAATCATCCCTGGTATAGGAGCATATTTCATCCACTGAGTTTAGCTGCAGGCAGGCCTCTTTTTAAAAAATCTACCCCTTTAAGAAAGAGGTATCTCTATTTCTGCTTGTATAAATAAAATAGTTTTTGAAAAGAAACCTCCAACCAGATTTATGAGGAAAACAGCATGCATAGAAGAACCTTTTTCTGAGAGGAAATACAAGGAGTCTGTCATTAAAAATGCTTCTAATTCAGAGTTATCTCACAGAGCTCTAAATCTACTAGTTAAATAAGGAGGTGGCAGGGCTCATTGGCCAAGAATCTCTTTAAAACAGAATCAATCCAGAGTTAGAGTTAATATTTTATTGAATTTGTTTTTATTCTATGCAATATTTATATAGTTGAAATATTAGGGATAAATATTTTGCCAAACACTATACCATAAACTCCCTACCAAGCGATTTTGAGCATATTTTTCTCAAAAACACTGAAGTTTAATAGGATATGTAATTTTAAAAAGTTGTATATAAAACAAAATAGCAAGGTTATAAATTGTACAATACAAAAATTTTTTGAATATGGTAATTATAAAGGGAATTACAGACTATCAATGTTGTCTTATTTAGAAAAAATTTGATGCTGGATATAGAATTTGATCTTTACCTGGAAAGTTATTATAATTCAGTCTAAGAGTGAAAAGTGATTAACAGTCTAGGCCAGTGCAATAGCATAAGCAAAATTATGAAAATGAATCTACACTGTAGGAGAACATAGAATAGAGCTAAGTAGGCTATCTAATTCCAATCATATTGAAGTCAGATATTAAGTTGTATAGAAATGGTGGAGCCAAAGCAAGATATCCTTTGAGAGCCACTTGTTTCTGGAGAAGTGAAAGATCCCTGTTGCTAAGCAGCTAAATCTAGAACTTAGTCACCTGAGAGACAAAAGGGGGTGGCCTTAAGTTTCCCTTTGTTATGCGAGGTCTCAACTACCAATCTTTCTTTATTGATAAGTGTAGTACAAACCATATCATTTGAAATGGCCATGGAAAATACTGTTTCTTCTGTTGGTAAGTCATTGATCAAGTTTGGCTCTATGTAACAGCTGGTACCCAGAATAGTATGTTGGATAATGTGAAGTTTCTTAATTTTTGTTTTGTTTTACTTTTTAAAACTGGGAGAGACTTGAGCATGGGTAGGGTAAAGTATTGTGGGTAGGATAGCTAACCGCTCCAGTTTACCTAACCACTCCAGTTTACCTAGGACTGAAAGGGTTGCTGGGATATGAGACTTGCACTTTAAAAACCAGGAGCTAGGACAGTCCTGGGCTGACCAGAATGAATTGCTTACTCTTACTGCCAAGTAAGAACAGGTAAAATAGGAGAAAATAGAGTTGAAAGTAGGAAAAATTGACAGGATCAGTCCTTGAATAGGTAGGAGATATGATCCTGGAACAGAAGATGGAAGGCTACCTACCACCTAAATCGAGGGGAGGATCACTTTTCCACTGAGACCGGGATGAGGAGTGGGGTAGAGAAGTAGAAATGGGCATGGATTCAGAAAGGTTTGTAATGGTGTAAATCCCAGAAACCATTTTGTCTTTGAATTTGCCATCGCAATATGTATGTATGTATGTATGTATGTATGTATGTATGTATGTATGTATATTTTTTTACTATGTTCCAGAGTAAGAAATTCATTTTATATTGTGCTCCAGTAGTCACACATATACAAACACTCCCAAAATTTTGGCACCAGATGTGTAAGAGTTGCTAAGGAATTGCTAGGAATATTTGATTTTTTATTCAATTTCCTTAAAGAAAAACTGTAGCTCATGACCCATTAAACTGATTTCATGACTCACTAATGAGTCAGCGTTAGTGACAGGTAGGAAAACAGTGCATTCGAGTATGATAAAATAAGAGGAGAGATGAGTATGTAGAGGTCTTGAGGAATTTGAAATAACTGGGGAAAAAAGGAAAAGTTGATAATACATGGAGGGATGTTGTCTACTTTGAGATTCCCATAATATTAGAGTATATGGATTTTTAACAACATCACTTTATGGTATTGATGGTAAAATAATATTCCTTTAGGAGTTTGGGTCTCTGGAATCCTAGGAATAATATAATGAGGGCAAAGGGTATGGCTCAAAGATTCTTTGAAGCATTTCCCTATTATTGCTTGCTCTCATGATGAGCTCTAAGAAAAATAATATGACGTGGTTTGTGTAGCTTATTAGCCCTTCCAACTTTCCATCTTCTCATCCACAGCTCCTACTTGATAATAAGCAACAAACATATCTAGAGAGATACAGAGAGTAAATCTGGAAGTTAGGATTTCACTCAAGGATAAAAAGATCTTTATCTTTGGAAGTTTTTATATAGTTGAATTTGTCTATAAACTTTGCTTTTCACTTGTAAGCTACTTGCACCTGGAATAAAGTGCCTATCCATTCACAATGGAATGTGCTCAGATGGATCCAAGCTATCTAGGCTGGTTAATGCTAAGGATATTGTTCAAACTGAAACATGTCCCCATCTAACAGCATCTACATAGCAAATCTAGGATAAATTATAAGCTTAAATGCTGTATGTCAAAAGGAAAAGATGAAGTCTACTTTGTTAAGTATTTGACTCTGTGATTGAAAGGCAATCCAAATGTCTCAACTCCAGACACTATACATAAATGAGGAACTCAGAATATCAGGGACGTGTAATATAATGTCACAGGAAAATGAATGAAGAAAAGAGCAATAAGACATGGGAGGATTTCCAGTTCCGATTGTGTATTCCCTTTTTAAGATTTTCACAAACACATTGCTTTGAGATTCCCGCCCCCCACTACCCAAGTGGTGTTTTTGATAGTTGTGATGTAAAATTGGAAAAAGTATGTGGCAGAATTAATCCAGTTTTGTTTATCTGTTTGTTTTGCAAATTAGTATTATAATTGAGCTTTAGGGAGTTAGGGTTTTGGCATAAAGTGGTTGAAGTGATGGAACTGGTTGCCTAAGCTCAAATGAAACGGAACTGAAGACAGAGGGAGGGATAAGATTGAGGAAAATGGGAGCTAATGGAATACAAAACTATTTGGGTTCTCTTTGAGTTTGAGGAATAGGTATAGGAGTAAAGAAAAGCTGGATTAAAATTATTGGTAAATTGCTTAGGATGTAAGAAATAATTTTGTTTTTGTTTTGTTTGTTTTGGTGATAACAAAGTATAGACTTTGACTGTGAGTAGGTAAACTGAAGTACATTGAAGATGAACTGGACAGGTTAAAAAAAAACATTGAAAAACCCTTCTGGATTTCAGATGAGTGATGAAGGTAGGATTTTTGGTGGAGAATAAGTCTTTCAGTCAGGTGTCAAAGTCTTTGAAGTTTATACAAGAATGATAGGCGGTGGTTAGTGGGAAGAGTGATAAAGAAAGGTTAAAAATTAGTGTAATCAAATGTAGCAAAATGAATGTTTTAGACATGACTTCATGAGCTGTGGAGAACAGGAACCCAGCCTCTGGACATGAGGTACATTGACTTTTGAGAATTGGGTTTTTCTATAATGAGCTTTATGAAAAGCAGTAAAATCTCTCGAAACTCAAGTTTCATAAGGTAAGTAGATATAGAGAACTCTGTGAAGGGGTCAGATATAGAGGAATTTGAATCAGAGTAAAGGAAGCATTGGCTAGGAATGGATTCAGAGTCAGGAGATTAATGGTAGTGGGTCAAACATTTTCATTTCATATCTCCTATGCAAGGCTTCTCATATTAAATGAAAACCCAAGTACCTATCATCCAACTTTAACAATTATCAACGTATGGCCAATACTGTCTTATTGATAACTCCCTAACTTCCTACCCTCATCTATTGAAAGCAAATAAAAAGCATTTTTGTAATCCATTAATCACTTTTTCTCTACTCAATTCTTTCTCTCACCTACCTTCCTTACCCAATTCCACCGCCTTCCTTGCCCTTATTTTTATTTTTAATTTCAGCACCGCAGCTCTGATGGCCAACTCTGCCAGAGCTAAGATCCTTAAAGGTCAGCACTACAGAATGAACAGCTCAGAGGGAGGAGCCAGACCAGCAGAGTCTCACACTCTTTTTCTCTGGACAGATGACTCCATAATGGCAGCTCCATAATGGTATCTGGTGAGACCGAGGTGTCCATAAAAGTTGTTATCCTGCTGCTCTGGCTTGGAGTGTCTCTGTCGCCCTCTGGCCAATCCCAGGCTAGGCCATACCAACACCTCAGCTCTCCGGAAGTGGTGATCCCCTTGAAGGTGCCCAGCAGTGGCAGAGATGCTAAAGCTCCAGGCTGGCTCTCCTACAGCATTAAGTTTGGAGGATGGAAACATGTGGTCCTCATGAGGGTCAAGAAGCTCTTGGTTTCCAGACACCTCCTGGTGTTTACCTACACGGACCAGCATGCCCTCAATGAGGATCAGCCTTTTGTTCCTGATGACTGCTTCTATGATGGTTATGTGGAGGGGGTACGGGAATCCCTGGTTGCTCTCAGTATCTGTTCTGGGGGCTTTCGAGGAATGCTACAGATAAATGACTTTGCTTATGAAATTGAACCCATAGGGCACTCTACCACATTTGAACACCTGGTTTATAAGATAAACAACAATGACACACAATTCCCACCTATTAGATGTGGCTTAACAAAGAAGGCAATAGCATACCAACAGATGGAATTTAAAGAGGCTAAGAAAAAAATTCTGAAACAAATTTCTACTGATAACCAAAGGATCCACTCATGGTTTCTGGAGCTGGTTGTGGTGGTAGATCAAAATTTCTTCATTTACTCCCAAAGTAACTTCTCAAAGGTGCAGGAAGATGTATTTCTTGTTGTTAACATAGTGGATTCCATCTATCAGCAGTTAGGTACTTATATGATTTTGACTGGGATTGAGATTTGGAATCATGGAAATGTTTTCCCAATGATAACCATAGAGCAGGTTCTGAAGGATTTTGCTCAGTGGAAACAAAT
>NW_006443565.1:42087-52622 GCF_000325575.1 Pteropus alecto | reverse complement strand
TTTTTTGTATGTCTGGAAAGGTCTTTATTTCTCTTGCATATCTAAAGGAGAGCATAGCTAGGTACATTATTCTTGGCTGGTATTTCCTTTCACTTAATAGTTTGAATATTTGACTCTACTCCTTTCTGGCTTGTAAGGTTTGTGCTGAGAAGTTCGACAATAATCTAATGCGTTTTCTTTTATAGGTACCATCTTCTTTTTCCTGGCTGCCCTGAGAATTCTGTCTTTGTCATTGATTTTTGATCATTTTAATACAATGTGTCTTGGTGAAGGCCTTTTTGGATTGATATAATTGGGTGTTCCGTTGACTTCTTGAATTCCAAGCTCCAGCTCATTCCTTAGATTTGGGAAATTCTTGTCTACCGTTTGCCTGAAAATGCTTTGTATTCCTTGCTCTTTTTCCTCCCCTTCGATAATGCCCATTATTCTTATGTTTCTTTTGATGGTATCAGTTAGTTCTTGAATTTCTCTTTCATTATTCTTCATTCTTCAGTTTCTCTCTTTTTCCTTCTGATTTATTTCTAGATTTCTGTCTTTGATATCTCTGATCCTTTCTTCCATTTGGTTGACTATTTCCCAAACTTGCTATTTCATTTTTCAACTCTTGCAGTGTGTTTTAATCTCCAGAAGTTCTATTTGGTTCTTTTTGAGGGTTTCAATCTCCTTGCTAAAGAATTTATTTTGTTCATCTAGTTGTTTTTCAATTTCTAAAATTGTTGATATGACTCATTTCGGATCTCACTGAGTTTTTTCAGAAGTACCATCCTGAATTCTCTGTCATTTAAGTTGCACATTTCTATGTATGTAAGCTTATTTTCTGGAGATTTTTCTCTTTCTTTCTAAGATGCTTTGTCACCTTGGTTGTTCCTGGTATTTAATGGACTATTTCTCTGCCTGGGCTTTAATGGAAGTGTATTCTGTTTTTCTTTCCAGAGAGATTTCTTATATAAAGATCTCTCTTTTGCCTATTGCAAAGAAGGTGCTTTTCTTTTGATTTCCAGTAGGTGGATCTGAGCCTCTTGGATCCCTGTTTTGTATAAAGCTTTATTTTTTCTTATAGATGTTTAATTGTACTCGCTACTCTCACTCTCAGTCCCTGTTAGTGTTAGTGACAGTTTCGGTAGTGCTTGCTCAGATTCCCCTGGGACTCAGTGGTGTTCGGTCTCAGAGGATATGGGGAGAGTGGCCCTCTGGGTTGGGGGTTGGGGTTGGGGGCGCAGCTCAGCCTTGGTTTTACAACCGTGGCTGGTAGAAATCCATCTCTGTTGTCCCTGCTTCTCTGTTCTCTGCCCTGATAACTGGCCCTGCCGCCGTTGGAGCTCACAGATATCCCAGGCAGTGTTGTTCAGGGAACTCACCGCACCTTTTCCCCTCCCCCTCCTCCTACAGGGAGCTCCAGCGGCTGTGAGAGGCAGCTTCATTGTTTCTCCCAGTCCACTGCCCGACACCCAGGGTTCTGACCTGTGGTACCTCTTATGCACAGATCTCATGCTCAGAAGTGCTGGTGTGCAGTTTGGGTGTTTTTTTGTTGAGTTTTACATGTTCAGCTTATTGTTGTTTCAAGGAGAGAGATCTGGGGATGTCTCTCATTCTGCCATGTTTCTCCAAACTCCTAGAGGGATTCTTGAAGAAATCAAATGTTCTTCAGGGTTCCTTTGATGCTTGTGTCAATGGAATACTGCTCTTGAAGGTTTTTGTAATCTTGCCTTCCTTAACAATGGGTTCCCTCTGCTAGTCTCCCTACTTGTCCAAATGCAGATTCTTTCTATTATTTTTCAAGTCTTTTAAAACTATACTTGCATGGGAGTTCAGTGGTCGGCATTCTTCATCTCTCTTCCCAGTGTACTATCTCTTAGAGAGCCCATCTATTGTCAGGATTCCGACAAATCACCCCTGTGGAGTTGAAACTTGGATGTTGATTTAAACCCCACCAGGATTATTGCTAGAGCCTCCTAATTGGTCTTCCTGCCTCCAGTCATACTGTAGCCTTTCATATGCACCTCTTTCCAATACACTCTCCATAGCCTCTAGAGTTATTTCTAAATATGCATCAGATAATGTGTTATTGTCATGTTTTAAAAACTTAAAATTCACCCTCATCTTCAGAATGAAACTGTTGTTCTTAGCATGTCATACAAGCCCCCTTATAGTTAAGCTCTACTTATTTTTCCAATTTTAGTTCTTACAATACCCCAACTGTATATGAATATTCAACTCATATCATAAGAATCTATTTTCTTACTTCCATGCATTCTTAGTTTTTCTAATTATAGTCTTTTTTATTACCCTCAACACATTGGAATCCGAAAAACCTGGGTTCAAATCATGTGTCTGTGATTTACCAGCTATACAAGTTCATGCATATTACTCTAAATTTCTACCCCCTCAGTTTCTTCATCTGTAAGTATATCCCATATTTACATTCTTATGCCTTATGGATATGAGAGCACAAATTTCAATCATGATGCTGCTTTAATCAAGGCTGGTTCCAAATTAGCTCTTCTTTAACCACAGGAGGATTTCTCATTCTTTCTATAACTTCATAGTACTTTATTTTGCAGATATACTGTAGTTTATTTGAGTCCTTAATGATTATAAATCATGCTGTAAAGAACACCTTTGTGAATATCCCTTTTTACATTTCAACCAGTACATCTGAGAGGTAGAAAATGAGAAATTAGATTTCTTGGGAAAAGAGTAAACACATATTTAATGTTGCTATATATTGACAAATTCCTCTCCAAAGTGATTGTACCATTTTGCATTCCCACGAGCTTATTTCCCCATAGCCCTGTCAATAACATTTGTCATCACACATTTGGAATTTTGCTTATATAATAGCTTTAAAAAACTGAATTAAATTTTAATAGGAATTAAATAAATGTTGAAGAATGTGGCAGGAATAGATGACTAAATCAGAGAAAAGGGATGCATTTCATTCAGACTTCTGAATTTATAGTTTAGATGATTAGCAGATGGTGATGTCTTGGTATTCTATTTTCCTCACTTGAAAGGTTCTTTTTTCCCTTTATTTTAGCCAACTCCATCTTATCTTTCAAGGTCTCCCTGTGATCTCTCAAGCAGCATAAATTATTCTCTCCTATATGCATCTGTTCCAAGTTTATCAGTAGATAACTTAAAATTTGTATATACTATGCTTTGTTTATTTTTACATGTTTGTCTTCCAAAGTACCTATAAAACTTTGAAAATGAGAGCTGCACAGTGTTTCTGTTTTAATATGACATAGGCATTCCTAAGAACTGTATGTTGTGCAAAATTCTGCACTAAAAATACTCAGGGGAAATAGGGTTAAGACAGACCACTCAAAATCCATGCAAATGTGAAGCCAGAGGGTTAGCAGAAACAATAGTTGGTATCTGAAGAGACAATATAGACTGCCCAGGCATGCAGCTCAGTGGGGCTGGAGATTGCCACAGTAGATGTTTAACATGCACAATAACAGTAGAATGAAAGTGACAGTTATACTTTACTTAGGACAAGGGTATATAGTGCCAAAACAGTGCAGTGGATCAGCCTCTAGATGGTCATGGGAGTCACTGCCACTTTCCAGGAGCCAAAAGCTGCACAAAGCAAGAGGTGACTCTCTCTGGGATAGAGCCTCAGGTACAGGCACACTTTCAACACTTTCTTAAAAACAATTATGAGGGCTCTTGGCCAAAGCCTAAGGACATTTATTTCAGTGTTGTAGGTTATCACTTTAGTCCATTAGTCTGGTTTGTTTTGCCAAATAAAAACTTTCATATTACAAAAAAATCATTCTCCAATTTTTCAGCAGTATATAAAAGATGAATAAATGTATGAGTAATCCTTGAGAAATGGTGACTTGGAGGAGAGTGGTATCAGTAGAAAGTGATTCTAAATAATTGTTGGAACAAGAGTTGATATGACTTGATGATGGATTGCATGTGGGCAAAAACAGTGCTGAAGAGAGGTGGGTTGATTCTAGAACAAGACCAATTCCTGGTAGAGGATAGGTGTTCTGAAAGTCTGGAGGAGATCCATAAAAGAGGTATGAAGGTGAAATAATTTTTCAGAAAGGTAAAGCTGAAAGCTTTGTCCCTCATATCCTTATTTCGAATCTCCTTTCACCTATTAGGAACATCTACTCCAAACCTTCAGTAACTGATCATGCCTCAGGACCAAAAGCTTTTATCATAGGCCACATTCTCCCAGAATCAGATATGGAGCCCAGGATTCAAGTGCAAGTGAGTTATTAGAAAGAAACCATTAAATGAGTGAGGAAAGTAGAGCAAGAATGAAAAAGAAACTAAGTAAAAAATGTAATTTCTGAGGAAATCTCAAACTCCATCTGAGCCAGCAAGGAACTGCAGAGCATAAATAAAGCCCAGAGTTTGTCCTGCTTCAGGTCAGGGGAAGTAGGTTTTTGTATTCTGAAATCAGTAATCCATTGGCTGTAGTGAGAATATATAGCTATTCTATTTTTATCCACTGAGTCACCTCCCTATTGTCACTTTTGTTGCAAACGTGGAGCCCTTCCCTAGAGCAAAGTGTAAGATGAATGTGCCATTTTAATCAATCAAAATGGAAAATCTCAAAATGGAAATCAAAATGGAAAGTTGTACAGGTGGAGGATGTGCCAGGAGTTCAGTATTTTAAATACAAAGCATATATGTGCTGGCACTGCGCTAAATACTAAGCAAGCAATAAAAAAGACACATAGTGGTGACCGCTTTCAGTACAAAACATGCAATCAAATGTTTCGGTAAATGTGGTTGAATATATGGTGAAAGAACGAAATTTAACTTTGAGTAATGAATACACAATTCAGCATACATATGATGTATTATTGAATTGTACACTTGAAACCTATATAATTTTATTAACAATGTCGCCCCAAATTTAATTAAAAACTGGTTCTAAAATTTTAGAACTATTTTACAGAGCTTTAGATAATCAAGTTGACAGAAAATGTTAGCCACCTTAAAATTATTTAATAAATTATTTTAATTATTTTAATTAAAAATGTCTGTTTCAGAAGCACTGTAAGAAATATTCAGCTATGCATTAGTATTTGGATGAAGCTGTAATCAACTGGGGGACATTTTATCTCAAAGCTTGGACTTCATTTTACTCCCTCAACTTCAATTCCTATTCCAGAAAGGTTAGGATTTTGATACTGTTAGACAGACTTCCCTCTTCCTAGCTTAACCAGGAGTTAATGGTCTCCTCCACCAACTGCTCACAAATTTTATTAATATTCTCCACATGACTTAGATATTGATTAATGAATTTTCTTCCCCATGCCTCAACACTTCTCACGAGTCCAGGTTAGAAAGACTCCTGAGAACTAGCCCAATGAGAATCAAAAGTGAACAGAGATGTAAAAGAATACTGGCATGAAGGAAATTTAATCATTATCCCGAAGAGATCTTTTCACTGTCATGTTCATTATTCACAATAGCTAAGACATGGAAATAACCTAAGTGTCCCTTAACAGATGAATGGATAAAGAAACTGTGGAACGCAGATCAATGGAACATAATTTAGAGTCCAGAAATAACCCCCTGTATAGATGGGCCAATAATTTTCGACAAAAGAGCCGAAAACATATAGTGGAGAAAAAAAATAAAGCCTCTTCAATAAATGATGCTGGGAAAATTGGAAAGCCACATGTAAAAGTATGAAACTAGACTGCTATCTGTCACCATACACCAAAATTAACTCAAAATGGCCAAAGACTTGAATATAAGACCTGCAACAATAAATTGTATAGAAGAAAATGTAGGTACTAAACTAATGTACCTTGCGTTTAGAGAGAATTTTATGAATTTGACCTCAAAGGCAAGAAAAGAAAAAGCAAAAATAAATGAATGGGACTATATCAAACTAAAAAGCTTATGCACAGCAAAAGAAACCATCAACAATGAGGCAACCAACACCTTAGGAAAAGATATTTGCAAGCAACACCTCTGATAAGGGGCTAATATCTGAAATATACAAAGAATTTGTACAATTCAACAATTAAAATTTAATTAAAAAATGGGCAGAAGACCTTAAGAGACACTTCTCTCAAGAAGACATACAAATGGCATACATATGAAAAGATGGTCAACTTCACTAGCAATTAGAGAAATGCAAATCTAAACCACAAAGAGATACCACCTCACACTTTTTAAAATGGCTATCATCAATATGATAAGTATTAACAAGTATTGGAGAGGTTGTGGGGGGAAAGGAACACTTACTTATACACTACTAGTGGGACTGTAAATTGGTGCAGACACTATGGAAGACAGTACGGACGTTCCTCAAAAAATTAAGAATAGAATTACCATAACCCAGCAATCTCTCTTCTGGATATTTACCCCAAAACTTTGAAAACATTTATTTGAAAAATATGTACATCCCAATGTTCATAGCAGCATTATTTACAGTGGCTAAGACCTGGAAACAACTGAAATGTCTTTCGATAGCAGATTGGATAAAGAAGGTGCAGTACGTATATACCATGGAATATTACAAAGTCATGAGAAAAGATGAAATAGTGCCATTTGCAACAACATGGATGGATCTTGAGATTATCATGCTAAGCGAAATAAGTCAAATAGAGAATGTCGAGAACCATATGATTTCACTTATGTGTGGGAAGTAAAACTGAAAGGAACAAACGAACAAGACAAACAGAAACTCATGGACACAGACAATGGTTTAGTGGATACCAGAGGGAAGGAGGGGAGGGGCTTGTAGATAAGGGTAAATGGGGTCAAATATGTGGTGATGGAAGGAAATTTAACTTTGTGGTGAACCCACAGTGCAATATACTTATGATATATTATTAAATTGTACACTTGAAACCTATATAATTTTATTAACCAATGTCACCCCAGTAAATTTAATTTTAAAAAGGAACGGAAATAAAATAGTTGAGGGATAAAAGGGAAGAGAGTTTTAGAAGATTAAGTTTCCAATAATAACTGAATTTTCCTTTACATCTTCATGGATGTAAAATGGTACCCTCAGTGGGTTTGACTTCTGAATGAAATTGTATGCTTTTTTGAGTCTATAAAAATGTAAATATTCTGTATTAGCTACTATTTCACTCTAAAATATTTCCTTCATGTTCACTATTAGTGGATAATACATTAGGTGAGAAAGAAAAGTGATGTGAGGACTTGCAGAATGCACATGACTTGATGCTGTTTTAAAGTTTTATTTTTTGTCAGTTTTATTATGAACACAATAATTATTAAAATAGAGTGCTAATAGTTTAAAGAGGATGGGAATTTTTCAGCCAAGTTTTTCTCCCTATGAATCAGTTTTCATATACAAGCACCTGAAAATATTTCTGAATGGTGGACCTTAAACATTTTATTGGAGTCTTTGCTCCTAAACCTTCAAATTCTAATTTTTTCTCTCAGTGTATTTGAAATCATTTGAAGATGTTGTCGCTTCAACAACATCCATCTCTTAAACATTTACATTATGTCGATGCTGGGCTAGAATCTGGAGACACTCCAGGAACTCATTGCTAGGTTTGCGGAAGGAGGAACGCACAAGGCCGAAGCGGTTAAGCAAGATTTGTTACAGCAGAGTGACAGCGGGCTGAGCAGAAGATGGCGTCAGCCCCGAATGCGAGGGGACCTGAAACTTACATGGGGCTTGAGGCGGGCTTTTTTTTGGTGGGAATGTTTGGGCCAGGTAAATTGGCGGGGAAGGGAGGAAAGTCCACTGAAGCGGGAGGTGAGCGTGTAGCCTTGCCAACCCCGATTCAAGGTCTGGTTCCCACACGAAGGTAAAGGAGAAGTCTGGCTCCCACACTGGGGGTGGGAGGGGTAGGAATAGGGCCCTCTTGGACCTAACACTCATAATACCTAAACATCACACAAGGTGGCCGGCCCTAGACAAAGGATGTGAAAGCACAGGATTCCAGAGACCAGATTTGGCAAAGTGTAAGCCTCCAGCGTAGAGGCAAAATACAGAGATGACTATGAAACTGCATTTCAGGGTGAGAAAAACATCTGCTGACCCGCGTCCTGGCTGTCAAGGGCTCCCTGTCCATCCCTCCTTTTTCCATGTGCCTATCCTGGGGAAAGGCAAAATGGTGAGAAGGCTAGACAGGAAAGGAGTCTAGAAACCATCCCTTTTGTAGTCTGAAGAGATGAGCTAGAAGATCTTCAGTGTGTGCTTCTACAATTCATAGACTAGTAACAGAAGTTAGAAATCGTGTCTGCCCCTCCCTCGCCCTCAAAAGCCCATTCAATCTGAGAGGGCAGGGCAGGCTGGAAGGCTGATCTGCCTGCCATGGCAGGAACAACATGGAAATCCAAGCTTGAGGAACTCGCACACCGTGTACCCTGGGAGCTCTTCCCAGCCGAAAGATGCCTCCCACATAGGGCAGGCCTGGCCAAGCGAGGGGAAGTGGAGCCTCCCAGAACCTGCCCGAGTAGTGTTGGGCTGCGACCACCCTCCCGTGCGGGGCGGTGGGGTTGGTTCTGCCAGCTGGGTTTCTCTTAGCACAGCACGTTTACAGAGTCTACGTTCCTGGCTGCTTTGCAGACTCTGGAATCCACAAGCTTTCCCCGGAAAACCGGATAACTGTTATGTCTTTTGGGCTTCTCTTCAACTGTTATTGAGGTGAATGATAACTTCTAGTCCCTAGTGGCATGAAAAACAGTTGCCGCTTGGTGTCTGATGAGATTTCTCTCTGGGCCTCTCCACTTGATGTCTTGGGTCTAGTGGTGAACCTTAGAGCCATAATTTCTCAGAACTATAGAGTGTCCTTAGTAGGACCTTTCTTGAAGAGACTGAAATTACAATGACATTAGACTTTCAAGAAGCCTTCCTAGAATTGGTGTCCATTTCCCTAATAGCTTATGAGGTTGAGCATCTTTTCATATGTCTGTTGAGTGTTTGGTAGAATTTACTAGGAAAGCCATCTATCTGGTCCTGGACTTTTGGGAGGTTTGATGGTTGTTTCAGTTTTCTTACTGTTGATCGGTCTATTTATACTTTTCAGTTCTTTGTGATTCAGTCTAGGAAGGTTGTATATTTCTAAGGACTTGTCCATTTCTTTTAGGTTATTGTATTTGATAGCATATAATCTTTCACAGTATTCTTTTATGATACTTTGTATTTTGGTGGTATCTATCATAACTTCTCTTTCATTTCTGATTTTATTTGTATCTTTTCTTTTCTTTTTTTCTCAGTGAATCTAGCCAGGAGTCTCAATATGATTCATGTTTTCAGAGAACCAGCTTTTTATTGCATGAATGTTTTCTGTTGTCTTTTTGTTCTCAATTTCATTTAATTCTGCTTTAATTTTTATTATCTCCTTTCTCTATATTTGGAATTCATTTGTTCTTTTAATAGTTCAAGATGTAATGTTAGATTGTTTATTGGGCTTTTTTTTTCTTTTTAAAATTTTTTATTTTTTAAATTTTTTAATTAAGTTTATTGGGATAACATTAGTTAATACAATTATGTAATTTTCAGGTGTACATTATAATTTGACATCTATATATTCTATTGTGTGATTACCACCCAAAGTCCAGTTTCCTTCAGCTACCATATATTTGATCCCCTTTACCCACTTCCCCCTTCTCCTCTCCCCCTATATTTGATCTTCTCTACCCTGTCTGCCTCTCCCCTCCTCTCCCAACCTCTACCCTAATCCACTAATCTGGCCAGAACAGGTCCTGACCAGAAGGGTAGGAATGGAGCAGGGAAGGGCAGAGGGGAGGCCTCAGTCAAAGGGAACTGGCCATGGATGAGCCATGACCCCCAAGGAACCAAGGGCACAGAACCACTAATGGGAACCACTAATCCATTGTCCATGTCCCTAAGTCTCTGTCCTGTCCATTTGTTGCTTTTAGGTTTTTAAACCACATATAAGTGATATCATGTGATTTTCAACTTTTTCAGTCTGGCTTATTTCACTTAGCATGATTATCTCGAGGTCCACCCAGGTTGTCGCAAATGGCAGTGTTTCATTTCTTCTTATGGCTGAGTAATATTCCATTGTATGTATGTGCCACAGCTTCTTTAGCCAATCATCTATCGTAAGACACTTCGGTGGTTTCTATGTCCTGGCCACTGTGAATAATGCTGATATGAACATCGGTGTGCAAATATCTTTTTAGATATGGGTTTTCAAGTCTTTTGGGTAAATACCCAACAGTGGGATTGCTGGATCATATGGTAGATCAATTCTTAGTTTTTTAAGGAACCTGCATACTGTTTTCCATAGTGGCTGTACCAATTCGCAATCCCACCAGCAGTGTATGAGAGGAGTTCCTTTTTCTCTGCATCCTCTCCAACATTTGTTATTACTTGTCCTGTTGATTATTACTATTCTAACAGGTGTGAGATGGTATGTCATTTTGGTTTTGATTTGCATTTCCCTAATAGCTAGCAATGTTGAACATCTTTTCATATGTTTGTAGGCCATTTGTATGTCCTCTAAAGAGAAGTGTCTGTTCAGGTCCTCTGCCCATATTTGATTGGATCGTTTGTTTTTTGTTGTTGTTGTTATTGAGTCGTATGAGTTCTTTGT
>NW_006443565.1:8828-40639 GCF_000325575.1 Pteropus alecto | reverse complement strand
TCATTTCTATGTATCTCTTGATCTCTTTTTATTTCTTCCCTGACACAGTTATTCTTCAGTAGCATGTTGTTTAATCTCCAAGTATTTGTGGTTCTTCCTGATTTCCTTTTTCAGTTGATTTCTAGTTTCCAAACATTATGATCAGAGAATGTGGTTGGTATGATTTCAACCCTCTCATATCTGTTGAGGCTATCTCTGTGTCCCAGTATGTGGTCAATCCTTGAGAATGTTTCATGTACACAAGAGAAGAATGTGTAAGCAGCTGTTTTGGGATGGAAAGCTCTGTATATGCCAATTATGTCCAGTTGGTCTAATGTGTCATTTAAGGATGTTATTTCCTTATTGATTTTCTGTTTGGATTATCTGTCCATATCTGACTGTGGAGTATTTAGGTCCCATACTCTGATCGTGTTTTGGTCTGTATCTTCCTTTAGTTCTGTTAGTAATTGCTTTACATATTTCGGGTCTCCCTGATTGGGAGCATAGATATTAAGAAGTGTTATGTTTTCTTGGGGCCTGCTTTCCTTTATCATTATGAAGTGTCCCTCAGTATCTTACTTTACATTTTTATTTTGAAGTCTATTTCGTCCGATATTAGTACCACTACTCCCACTTTTCTCTGAATGCCATTTGTTTGAACTATCATTTTCTACCCTTTCACTTTGAGTCTATATTTGTCTTTGGAACTGAGACGTGTCTCCTGGAGGCAGCATATAATTGAATTTTGTTTTTTGATCCAATCTGCAACTCTGTGCCTTTTTATTGGTGAGTTCAGTCCATTTACATTTAGGGTGATTATTGAAACATGAGGTTTTCCTATAGCCATTTTATCTTTTGTTTTCTGGTAGGTCATGTCTCCATTGTTTCTTTGCCCTTGTGTTTCTGTCTCTTGTTTTAGTTTGGTGATATTCTATGATTTTCCTCCCTGTTCCCTCTTGTTTTATGTTATGTTATGTCTCAGTTCTGGATTTTTTCCTGTGGTTACCATTGTTTATGTCAAAGAAAGTTTCATGTATACAGTAGTTTTTTTTCTTATTTTTACTCCCCTTTTACAAGTTTGGATCTTTACTCCCTTCTTTTCTGTTGTTGTTGTCTCAAATTATTCCTGTTTTTTTTCTGGGAATTCATTTCTGAGTTGCAATAGCTATTGTTTTCTCTTTTTAAAATATTTTTGCTTCCTCTAATTGTTATGACATATTTAAATGTATAATACCCTATTTTGAATAAGGGTCACACTTTTCTGTTTCTGTCTGTCTGTTAGTCATCTTACTCATATTGTTGTATCTTTTTGTCTTTTTGATTCAGATGGAATAACTCCCTTGAGTATTTCATGTAATTCAGGCCTTATGGTGGAAAATTCCTTCAGTTTCTATACTTGCCCTTTCTTTATTTCCCCTTCATATCTAAAGGAGAACTTTGCTGAATATATTATTCTTGGCTGGTAATTTCTCTTTTTCAGTACTTTGAATATTTGATTCCTAAATAAATAAATTTGGTTGTAGCTTATAGAGTTTCTTCCTAAACATTCAATGATAATCTAATGGGATTTTCTTATAGGTTACTGTCTTCTTTCCCCTGGCTGTCTTGAGAATTCTTTCATTGTCATTAATTTTTGATAGTTTCAATATAATGTGTCTTAGAGAAAGCCTTTTTGAATTGAGATAATTAGGTGTTCTGTTTGCTTCTTGGGTTTGAGGATCCAGTTTTTCCCATAAGTTTGGGGAGTTCTTGTGAACTATTTGTTTGAATAGGCTCTCTGTTGCCTTCTCCCTCTATTCTCCTTCTGATATACCCATTATGCTTATATTGCTCTTTCTGATGGTGTCAGATAATTCTTTCAGAGTTCATTTTTTTTTCACTTTCAAGTCTCTCTCTTCCATTTCTGTCATTTCCAGCTTTCTTTCTTCATTAACACTGTCTTTCCTCCATCTGGTCAGCTCTATTTCCTAAGCTTGCTCTTTAATTATTCATCTCTTACTGAGTTCTTCAGTTCCAGAATTCTTATTTAAAGTTTCTTCTTTAAAGTTTCAATCTCTGTGAAAGTATTCCACTTGTTCTTTGATTTTGTTTCTGAGTTCATCAAATTGCCTATCTGAGTTTTCTTGTATCTCGTTGAATTTTTTCAGAACTGCGATCTGAATTCTCTGTCATTTAAATCACATATTTCTATACTTTTATATTTATTTTCTGAAGATTTTCTATTTTCTTTCTTAATTGCTTTGTTATCTTGGTTGTTCGTGGTATTTGATAGATTATTTCTCCTCCTAAGCATTTATGGGAATAAACTCTGCTATTTGAAAATTTTTTATTATTGTTAAGAATGATGTCTATTTAGCAGGTGATAAGAAGAGGTTTTTCTTTTGTGCTAGTCTTCAGCTGCCTTGCTTCTGTATCTCCATCCTTGTCACTGGGATCAGTCGCAGTGGCATCTGCCACTCAGGAGCTCTCTCCTCAGTTCTCGGGTCTACAGACATTCTGCTCTATAGGCTGACACTCAGTGCTACAATTTCTTCTGGAGCCTACTGCTTGCTCTGGGAAGGTGCAGGGAGGTGAGTGCTGGGAGGATGGGGGAGACAGGCAGGTTCCATGACTTTGTTTTTTGCCTGGCAATGGTGGCTGCTAGAATGCAGCCATTGCACCTCTGTATTCCATCTCTACCCTAATTACTGGATTCTGCCATATTATATGCTGATCACTCAGGCAGGACTGCTCAAAGCTGCAGAGAGAACACATCACAACCTGACTTCTCCCCTCTCCGCAGTGAGCTCCAGATGCATCAGCAGCACTTGTTTTCACTCTTCTCCTTCCCTCCTTCCCTGTTTGCCTCAATTTGCCCACCTTCAGATTCTCTGAATACAGATCCCTCAGAAGTGTTTGTGTGTTAGGCTGGGAATCTTATGTTGGATTATAGCTGTTCAATTTGTTTCAAGAGGAGAGATCATGGGGATGCCTCATGTTGTAATGTCTCTGATGTCACTCTGTGTCTATTTCTTTTCAGTTTTTCTCTCTCAATACTTAGAAAATTGTCCACTCTCTCTTCAAGTATCACTGATAACAGACAACAGTAACACCAGAACACACATACTAGTGCACAGGCCACACTGGATTGCCAAAGCTCAGTGAAGGGAAGATCTTATAATTACAGACTCCACAGAGCACAGTCATATTGAACTGGAAATAGTCCCAGCGAAGAGGATTATAAAGAAGACCATGGGTAGCAAGAGAAGTAGAAGAGGTATCCCACAAAATTCACCTTAAGATCTGGGACACAGCAGACCATGTAATGGGCCCTTACTTCCTGACCTGTTCAGTCAGCAATTTATAAATGGGCCATTAGTGCCTCCCTTAAAGTGGATTAGAAACCTAGAGTCTCGAAGTTAATTTAGTGAGAAGAGAGGTCAGGGATACCAGGCCAGGAAACATGCCCAAGAGGATTCATTAACATCCTGTTTCCTGGACCAGTATTTCCAAGGGAGGACATTCCATCTGAGCAGATAAGTCTCTCTGAAGTTAGGGCTAGAACAGAATAGAGGAGGTGGGGTCATGGGATAGGGAGACAGAACAGTCTCCCCTAGGACAGAGCCCTGGCTCACTGTTGGCACCAGGGAAAAGGAGGCCAGTGCATAGCATGGTCTCCCTTAGGCATCTCTTTCAATATCTACTTCCTTCAGTTTTCTGCTGCTTTCATCTTTGCTCCAGACCCTAGCAAGAGTAAATGAACATCTGAGCATCTGGACTCAGTCTGACATCTGCTCCAGAGCTAGATGGGCTCCCTAACTGGGAAACTATGTGACAGAAGTAGTTTCTCCTAATTCTTTACAGGTGTGAAAACAGGCAGGGCCATCTTCTTACTCCATAGAAACCACCCAAGGACTGTATTAGCTCTCTATGTGTATCTACTGCATCACTAGAGAAGACCTATGGAGGAATAGAAGGCACAGAAGGACCTTGATACCTATCTTGGTCAGACTCCTCATACTCTTAACCCAACTTAGCAAAAATTGAACCAATTGGATACTGCTAGAAAATCCCTATCTTTCTTCCCCATTTTTACAGGAACATTCTTGACCCTCAGACAGTCACAAGGCAGTCTCCTTGGTTGGCCATCTGGGCTTCTCGCCACTTGAGGTAAGAGCATCGATTCTTTTTTAGGGAAGGGTGCAGCCTCTAGGAATATTGAATTGAGAAACAGAGCCCAAAGCAGACCCTAAAAACTAAGCTACTCTGTCTTCCATATTCTCTAGTACTTTGGGCTCTATAGCACTTCTCAATCCCCTTCATTTTTGGTTTTCCAAACATGAAGAAGAATTGGTGAGGATGGTGAAAGAGTCTGTGCTACATGCCAGGCTTGGGCATCTGTTTCCTGACAAAGTATCACTACCTATCTTAAATTCTATGGGCTTTGCTGGCCTATGAAAAGGCATTTTTTGTACCTATCTGATAATCCATGCCTCCAGAAGACCATCTAAGAGTAGATGATATGCTTGTCACATGCTCAAATACCTTTTTACCATTAAAATTCTGTGGACTTAGAAGAGGCCAATAGAAACCAATGAAATATCAAAATATATAAGCCATGACATAAGGAAACGATTTAGAGAAAAATGCTTCACTTACTGATACTTTAACATATGTTCAGATTTAGCTTTATCTGTTCAGTTCCCTTGAAGCATGTCACTGATTTATGTCAATCTCAGGGCCTGACTCTTCTGGCTTCTCTCTGGGATTGGGTACCTCACTCCAACAGCAGTTTTCCAAAACAGAAATTCTTCTTCTCTATCCCTGTGGCCCTTCAATCCAGTGTTGGTACCCTGGCCTTGCAAGAAGAAATGTGGGGATCTGGGTCTGGTGCAAGAAAGGGAAGCCAGGATTATGGAGCCTGGTTACAACTCTCTTGTAACAATACATACCCTCTTGTTGCCTACATCTTTCATCATTTTTCCAAAAACAAAACTCTGATCTTCCTGGGCAGAGTCTCATCTGTTATCATATTTCTGAGTCCTCCTAGGTCATATTTTACCATAACCTGTTAAGAAAGTCTAGAATTCTCTCTCAAGCACATGGAGAATGTAGAGCTTTTCAAGAGAGGAGACTAAAGTGGATACCTGTTAGCTCTTCCAGCAAGGCTTGTATCTATAACCTTGAATGCTACAAACAAGTGTGGACATAAATTATATATATAGAAAAAGAAGTGGTATTGCTTTATTGAAACATGTTTTGGTACTTTTTTTTAAATTAAACTTATTGGGATGACATTGGTTAATAAAATTTATAGATTTTAAGTGTACGGTTCAGTAATACATCATTTATATATTGCATTATGTGTTCACCACCCACAGTCATATCTCTTTCAGTCACCATATATTTGGTCCCCTTTACCTTTATCTGCTTACCCCCTCCACCCATTCCTTCTGGTAACTACTAAGCTGTTGTCTGTATTTATGAGTTTTTGTTTGTTCGTTTTTTGCTTTCAGTTTTATATCCTACACATGAATAAAATCATGTGGTTCTCAACTTTTTATGTCTGACTTATTTCGCTTGGCATAATTATCTCAACCAGATTTCTGTACCTGTTTTCAAATTTTATATTAAAAACAGGTCTATGCAGAACACTAAGTGGGTACTCATATCATTAGTCTAACATTATGCTTATCAGATAGGTCCAAGAATAATCAAGGGCATGGGTGCCAGAATATTCTATTAATATAGAGATGATCTAATCTTTCTGGAAAGATACATGTTCACCTTTGATGAATGAATAATATTTTCATAGTGGCTTCTTAATGTTTAACTATTATTGTGACATCTGTTCTTCATTTAGATGGATCTTTATTAAGATGCAACTATAAGAGTCAGAAACAGAGATCAAGAGGTAAAGTCAGTAATAAGGAACCATTTTTACAAATATTCACCAAGAATCCACTTGGTTTTAGGCAACTAAAGAAACAGCACAGAATGGAGCACTGGAACTCTACCCTGGGAAGTGGCTTCATATTGATGGGGATTCTGAAGGACAGTGGGTCTCCTGAGCTGCTCTGCACCACAATCTCAGTCTTGTACATGTTAGCTCTGACCAGCAATGGCCTGCTGCTCCTGGTCATCACAATGGATGTTCGGCTCCATGTGCCCATGTACCTCTTGCTTGGGCAGCTCTCACTGATGGATCTCCTCTTCACATCTGTTGTCACTCCCAAGGCTCTTGTGGATTTTTTCCATAGTGAAAACACCATCTCCTTTGGGGGCTGTGCCCTTCAGATGTTCCTGGCACTGACCCTGGGTGGTGCAGAGGACCTCTTACTGGCCTTCATGGCCTATGACAGGTATGTGGCCATTTGTCATCCTCTGACCTACATGGTCCTCATGAGGCCAAGGGTCTGCTGGCTCATGGTGACCATATCTTGGATCCTGGCATCTCTGAACGCTCTAGGACATACCTTGTATACCATGCACTTTCCTTTCTGTATGTCCCGGAAAATCAGTCACCTGCTCTGTGAGATCCCACCTCTGCTGAAGTTGGCCTGTGCAGATACCTCCAGATATGAGCTCATGGTGTATGTGATGGGTGTGACCTTCCTGATGCCCCCTCTTATTGCTATTCTTGCTTCTTATACACTAATCTTATTTACTGTGCTCCACATGCCCTCAAATGAAGGGAGACAGAAAGCCCTATTTACCTGTTCTTCCCACCTGGCTGTGGTCGGGATGTTCTATGGAGCTGCCATGTTCATGTATATCCTGCCCCGTTCCCTCCACAGCCCCCAGCAAGACAACATCACCTCTGTTTTCTACACGATTGTCACTCCAGCCCTGAACCCCCTCATCTACAGCCTGAGGAATAAGGAGGTCATGGGAGCCTTGAGGAGGATCCTAGGGAAATATGTGCTGTGGACACACTCCACCATTTAGGGAGGCTTATGGTTTGATTCCAAAATCCATTCCTCTTCAAAGTCAGAAGATTTCTAAGGGTCAAACATTCATGATATAACACCATAGTGCAAAGTATATCTTTTAATAGGAAAATTAAAGAATGTAACTTGACTTGTCAAAATGCTCTTTCATTTTTTATTTTTAATATATATTTTTTTATTCACTTGATATAATTTACATAACTTCCAAGTTTACATATTTGACCCCTTTTATCCCATCCACTTCTCTCCCTACCCTCTGGTAACCACTAGTCTATTGTCTATGTCTATGAGTCTCTGCTTGTTTGTCCTGTTCATTTATGGCTTTTAGTTTTATATCCCACATATAAGTGACATCATATGGTTTTCAATATTTTTCTGTCTGGCTTATTTTGCTTAGCATGATTATCTCAAGGGCCATCCATGTTGTCGCAAATGTCAGTATTTCACCTCTTCTTATGGCTGTGTAATATTCCATTGTATATATGTACCACAGCTTCTTTATCCAGTCATCTGTCATAGGACACTTTGGTTGCTTCCATGTCCTGGCCACCATGAATAATGCTGCTATGAACATCGGTGTGCAAATATCTTTTTTGGATATGGGTTTTCAAGTCTTAGGGGTAAATACCCAGTAGAGAGATAGCTGGATCATATGGTAGATCAATTCTTATTTAGACACTTCTCCCAGGAAGACATACAAATGGCCAATAAACATCTGAAAATATGCTCAATATCATTAGCTTTTAGGGAAATGCAAATCAAAACCACAATGAGATACCATCTCATATCTGTTAGCATAGCTGTTATCAACAGGACAAGTAATAACAAGTGTTGGAGAGGATGCGGAGAAAAAAAACCCTCATACACTGCTGGTGGGACTGCAAATCGGTACAGCCACTATGGAAAACAGTATGGAGTTTCCTCAAAAAAATCTAAATGCACTTTTAAAGATTCTCTTTATGAGGTAACTTATAAGGTATGACATTTATTTTAAATTTACTCTCTATTTTCCTAGCTAGGGGCTCCATTTAATTCAGTAAAATGGACAACTTGGGAGAAGACCCCTGACCTTGGGACTCCAAACAGAACAAAGTAAGAGCCAAAGAAAAAAAACTCAGATGAAAGGCCTAAGCAAAGCCCATACATGAGGGGAAGGGACCTTGAGATTTGTACAAATTTTAGACCAACTCATCTTGTTAAAAGATCATGCGGGCAGCCTGGTTTAATGCACAGAATTGTAGAGGTTTGCATGTATTTGTTTCATGTTCACACTTCCTTTTTTTAAACATCAGCCATTACGGAAACTTCTCCATGCAGACACTCAAACAGATATTTTTTTGTCTTTGTCTTTGTTTTTGTTTTTGTTTGTTTACTTTTGACATGAGAATTTTTTTATGCTGCTTAAAATCCAAATATTACTGAAATGAATAAAATAGAAAAAGCAACTCATCATAAAGGTCCATGGTAAACAACTATGCTTATTCTTTGGCAATAAACAAACACAGAAATAAAACAAAACTGGGTTTCCATTATCTGAAGGTTGTCTTGAAACATCCCTACAATTGCAAAGGGTTCATATGCTTGATATGTGTGGCTGTGTGCAACTGTGGATGTATATTTGTGATGAAAAAGGAGAAGTCAGCATGTAAATTCATTTTTTAGTAGCTTAAATATGCTGTACTACTTCCATTGGTTTATAAGACTGGAAATATTTACACAAAAACTGTGAGTTATTTTGAAACTTCAAAATAGCGTGGTTCATCCAGTGGAACTTTTTTTTTTTTAGGTTAGGCAACCCTTGGTTGACCTCACAGATTGCAAGGACGTTGTCAGTTTACAATCCTTTATATTTTATTTTTTATGCCTGCAGCACCTGGTCTTCCTAGATGGTTTCCCATCCAAGTACTAATCAGGCTCCACCCTGCTTAGCTTCCGAGATCAGATGGAATTGGGCTTGTTCAGGGTGGCATGGCTATAGATGAAACTATTTTTGAGAATACTGTATTTCTTTGCAAATTTGCCTACCCTTATCTCTCTTTTTTTTTTTTCAAAAATAAAACAGCACTGTTTAATCTTTAACACTACAAGGTTTTTTTCCAAAAATTAATAAAATTAAGAATACTAGAGATAGACGAAACCAACTGAAATCTCCTTACGTAGAGATAAACTCTATACATATTTAGATACATTCTCTTCCATTTTTTTATTCCCTTCCATTTTTAATGCAGGCATGCATTTTACTGAGTTGATATATACATGTAAAATAGAGATTTTTATTCACTTATTAATATAGAGATTTCTCTCTCCCTACTCTCCCATTGTATGGAGGCAGTATAGACCAGTGACAGAGCCTGGGGTCAGTTGTCAGAGTATCAAGATTTGAATAAAATACACTGCCACCTACTTATACAGTAAGTAGTCCCCTGACATCTATCCACGATTTTGCTTTCTTTGGTTTGTTACCTGGGGTCAACTATGGTCTGAAAATATTAAACAGAATATTCCAAAATAATTCATAAGTTTTAAATTGCACACTGTTCTAAAGTAGTATAATGAAATCTCATGCCACCGTGCCCAAGATGTAACTCATTCCTTTGTCCAGCGGATCCTCACTGTAGACACTTCCCGCCCTTTAGTTGTCTTGGTTATAAGAATGACTGTTGTAATATCACAGTGCTTGTGTTCACATGAGCCTTATTTTACTTAATGATGGCCCTGAAGCTCAAAAGTAGTGATACTGGCAATTCGGATATGCCAAAGAGTAGCTTTCTTTAAGTGATCGGGTGAAAGTTCTAGACTTAATAAGGCATTTTATCATCTCACATCATCTCACATCAAGAAGAAAGATACCGGGTATACACAGTACAGTATATTTTGAGAGAGACTACATTCACTTTTATTAGTCTACTGTTTTAATTCTTTTATTTTATTGTTAGTTGTTAATCTCTTACTGTGTGTAATTTATAAATTGAACTTTATCATGGGTATGTATGTATATGAAAAAACAGTATATATAAGGTTTGCTACTATCCATGATTTCAGGCATCCACCGGGGGTCTTGGAACATATCCACTGAGGATAAGGGGGAATTGCTGTATCACTTTGAGCACGTTACTTAACCTCTCTGCACCTAAGTCTGCACATCTATAAACTGTAAATTGGCAGTAATAGTAAGACCTACTTCACAGTTGTTAAGAAGATTAAATAAGTTAGTAAATATAAATGTAAGTCATTTAGAGTAATAGCTGGCATATAATAAAGTTTATCTCCTACGTAAATAAACAGCCTTGAAAATACTTTTCTGTGGTGATGATATTACATCATATGGATGCTTTGTAATAGAATTGGCTATTTTAACACAATTATAAATTTAATGCTTGTGGTGGTGCTGATGCTGGTGTGTTTATGTGTGTGAGTGTGTGTGTGTATGTGAATAAAAACAGCAATGTTGCTCTCTTAGGTGTGTGACTGATTTTTTCCTTTAGGATAAATTCTTATGAGTGAAATTACTATAAACCAAGGTTAAAAAAATCAATTAAAGTTCTTGATATAAAGAGAGACTGATTTTTAAAAATGTTAAATATTTTGCAGTTTTACTAGCAACTTGTAAGAATACTTAACCCACCACACCTTTTTCCCATGTTAAATTTAACATATAGTCTTTATTTGGTTTAACGCTTAAATCTATTGTTTTAATTTGCATAATCAATTTATATTTTTCTAATTGAGTTTTTGAAATTTTTTACAGGTTAGTGATACTGATACTTTGTTATACTGGTAGTAATAACTTTTTTTCAAATTTGATTTTTGACTTTTTAGTATCTCCATGATAAGGTTTTTTGGACAGAGAAGTGTTAAAAATATTTATGTTGTGAAATCTATCTACCTTATCTTGTTTTCTTTCAGTGATTTTACTGCTAGGACATAGTTTTCCACTCTATCTTTTAATAACAATTTATGTATTTTATTTTTTCTTAATCATTTTACAATTTGCATTTAACTTTTATGATAAATTTCTAATTTATCTTGTTATGGTAAAATTTTAACCTTGTTTAGATAGCTGCCATTTTCCTAGTAATGTTTTAAAATAATCTTTCCCTTTTCTATTAATTTCTTCTGTTTCTTTTATCACATATTATGTTCTATAAATATAGTATTAAGCTACATTTCTTGGCTATTCAGTTCCAGCTTCCTCAACTCTTTCTGAAGATATTTAATTCTGTCATCTACATCATAAAAGCTCACTGGTAATTAGATCACAAATATATTAAACTTATAAATTAATTTGTATGTTTGGCATTTTTTGCAATACTCAGCTATGTCTTCCAAAACATAATACACGACTGATTACACTTCCTAAACCCAATCTCAGTTCCTTTCTTAAAATGACTATTTTACACCTTAAGTTTCAGTTGACGACCTTACTCCATACTTCACTTGGAATAGAAAGTAGAGTATGGAGTAAGAGAAGGAAAGGAAGTAAGAAGGGGAAGGGTACACCTGTTTGTATCCACACACTCATGCCCTGTTTTCCCCCCTCGTGACTGTCTACCAAAGGCTGACCTCTCCACCAGTATTCTAGATCACAATCTCACTAACCTACCAAAAATTTTGCTCCTGCAGACTCCCCTTAATCTGAAACTATTTTCTTTCTTCTGGATCGTTTATATAAAGATACAAATATACTCTGTTTATCCCATTATAAAGAACTCTTTTTATGACTCCACATCTTCTTTAGTTACTGACCCATTTTTTCAGCTTCTCTTCAGAGAAAATCAAAAAGCATATTTATGCCCACTTTCTCCTCTGTTGATTTACTATTCACATTTTAACCTACTCCTAATCAAGCTTTGATCTCTTTCTATGGATCTGTTCTTCATCAAAATCATCATTGATGTTCCAAATAAAGTGGCCATTTCTATATACTCTTCCTTTAACCTTTTTGCTATATAGGTACAGTTGACACTTCTAGTCTATTGAAACTTCTCTTGGTTTCCAGATTCCACACACTTCTGATTTTTCTCCTTCTTATCTTAATTCTCCTCACCTTATTGAATCTCCTTCTCTTTCTGAATTTGGAAGTCCCCCATAGTACTAATATGGACCCCTCTTTCTCTTCACTCACTAATCTCTTCCTGAGTAATTTCATCTAGTTGCATAGCTTTAAATACCACCCAGATGCTTTTAACTTCTAAAGATCCGACTACTTCCATAAACCATAGGACTCATATTTAATTACCTACTTGCCATGTCTAATAGAAATTTCTAACTTAATTCAAAACATAACTCTTGATTCATTCTCCTACTAATCTGTTCTTCCCTCATTCTTTTCCATCTAAATCAATAGCACCACCAGACACACAACCGATGAAATGAAAAACTTAAACATAAACATGGTTTTCTCTTTTTGTCTTATTGCTCCAACAAAATGAAACCTGTTAGCTTAGTCTATACAATACATTCCAAATATGTACACTTCTCTTGGTCTCTCCTACAAGTATCTTAGCCCAAGTCACCATAATCTGTTGCCTGTTGCTCTGCAATAGCTTTCTAACACATCTTTCTCTTTTCACTTTTTTCTACTATGATCTATTTTCTCCTAGCATACAGATTGACTTTCATAAATATAAATCGGATCCTATCACTTTTCAACAAGGATGCACATGATCTTACACCTGCCTACCTTAAATTTAGTCCACATTTGAAACTGTGCTGCCTTACCCTCACTCTAATCTAACCCTATTGACCTTGCTGTTCATTGCACAGATCAAATTGTTCCTGCTTTAGGTCCAATTAGTAGCTGTTCTCCTAGCCCGTGATGTTCTTCTGTCAAATCTGCTTGGCTTACTACTTATCATTCAGATTCCATCTTAAAAATCTTAACTTCTCAAAGAGGTTACCAATCTAAGTGGCATGCACCCAAACTAAAAGACATTACCGCACACCGTGTGTTATTTTCATCACACTTTTCATTACGTGAAACTTTCTCATTTATACTTTAGTTTACTTGCTTATTCTCTGTCTCTACCTTCCAAAATGAAAAGTCCATGAGAGCATGGACTGTGCTATGTGTATGTCATAGCTTCTTGTCCATAGAATTTAGGTATACATATACCACAATCTCTACAATAATGTAAAAAGATACATGTGTGTGAGTGCATATGCATATCTTCAGTGAAGAAATAGAGGAATATGCCATGTTCCTATATGAAAGTATTTAATATTTTTATGTAGAAATATTAATTTTTTTGCTATGCAATCTATAAATTTAAACTAATAACCATCAAAATTCTAATGGCATTTTTTTAAAAGTTGATTTTGACAAACATAGGTAGAAAGCATATGAATTATTAAGAAAATAGTGAAATAGGAGAAAAATAAGAGTTTTGTCCTAACACCTAAAGCTACAATAATTAAAATATAAGAAAATGAGTATAGTAATTGACAAATATGCCAATATTCATATTGAGATTTAATATATATTATGGTGGCATTTGAATGATTGGAAAAAGAATGACTAATTATGATATTAGAACAAATGGCTAAATATTTAGGGGGAAAATGTACCATACTAGCTCACATATACATATTCTCCTAAAATAAATTCCAGATATTTTAAAGATCTAATGGTTAAAAAGAAAGTCCTATGTCAGGCTGCTCACTCCAGATTCATGTCCCTCTGGTTTCCCAGCACTTATATGGGGCCATATGATTGAGTTTCCACGAATGGAATACGAACAGATGTGATGTGTGCTCCTTCTAAACCACAAAACCTAGCATTGAACAATCTTTTATTTTCAACTTTCTGGATACTGGCATGCAGGGTGACCTTGAAAGCTCCAAATAGCAGAGTTTCTCTCAGCTCGTGTCCACACACCTGTCACTCTATCCCTCGACTAGAATTTATGTAAGTGAAAAATTAACTTCTGCCTGTTAAGCCACTGAGATTTGGGATCTATCTGTTAGAGCCTAATCAGCAAACATACCCCTGGAGCCATGGTTTTTTACAAACTAAGTTTTACTGGAACACATTCATTTTTGCATTGCCTATGACTTTTCCCACAACAGTGATAGGATTAAATAGTTGTGATGGGGACAGTATGGCCCACAAAGCCTAAACTATTAGCTGGCTCTTTAAAGAACATTTGCTGATCCCTGTGTTAGACCAACTAATATTACCTTACATAAAAGAAAACTAGAACTAGGAAATAAATAGTAGAATATTTATTACTTTAGGAATGAGGAAAAGCCTCTTTTAGTGAAAAGAAAAATCTTGGTACTCTTCCTCACTTACTCTCTTACCTCCAGCACACTTTTACCCGGTCAGTTTTCAACTTAGAAGTCACCTCTTTAGCAAGCATTCTATGTGATTTCTAAAAGTCTTTAGCTGTAATTCCATTATTCTGCTGTCATAATCTTTGCAAAGGTCAATAATGACTGAGTTGACAAATTCAATAGCCTTTATCTGTGTATATAAAACTGAGATATTTGAGAAATCGTTCCTGGAAGCCCTCTCCTTTCACCATTTCTGACACATCATTATTCTTTTCACCTTCTATTTCTCTGATTCTTGTTGCTCCGGTCTTGATTAACTACTTTTCATTCACCTTGAAATGCTGGTAACTCCAAGGTTCTGTCTTGGATTCTTTCCCACGCCCATGCTCTAACATCACGTCTCATCCAGGGTTGTGCTTCAAAATTATCTTGAGGTATTTTTACAAAACGTATGTATTACCTCCGTCTTTGCAACCCTTATGGTCTGCAGTAGGACCAGGCACTTGCATTTTAATAGAACTCCTTCAAGATTACAATGCATACACTTGGTTTTCTGGTTAAAACCTTTGGCACACATCCTTAGGTGTGTCAGACTTCACTTGGTTTATTTGCAGTAAACTTCTAAATCTATTTCTCCAGGTCCTATCACTCTTCTAAATTCTAGCTTTATTAATTTCTTCAAAATGGTATTTCCTGAGCAACCGCAATGGCTGAATACATTATTACAAGTGATAATATAGAGATCAACAAAGCAGCCACAGTCTTTACCGCCATGGAATTTACAGTCTACTAGAGGAGTTGGACATTAAGCAATAATTACAAAATTCATTTATATAAAAACCATCCCATTGCCTAAAAAGCAGTGTACAATTTTTAGGGTGCTTAAGAATCACCTAGGGCTTATTACAAATGTAGATTTGTAATAATATTCCTGTACTGAGGAATATTTTCGAAAAAGCAACCCAGGAATCATTTCAAGTCAAACATGCAAAACTATGGTCTACATCATAAATGCGATACCAGGGCATAAACCAGTGTCCCATTTCTCCTTTTCTTTGTCCTCATTTTCCATCACCGTTTCATAAATTCCTGAATCTTAAGTATTTTGAGAATTACTTGACGGGCAAGCGATTTCTTTCTTTCTTTTTTTTTTTTTAGCATTTTATTTTATCATTAGGTTCAAGTGCACAGAACATTGGTTAGACATTTATATAGTTTATGAAACGATACTCGATTATCACCCATCTGGCTCTACACATAGCCATTACATTACTGTTGACTACATTCCCTACGCTGTGCTCCCCATCTCCGTGACTATCTCTCAACTACTAATTTGTGCTTCTTTAACCCTCACTGCTTATTCCCAGCTCCCTTACCCCCGTCCCCTCTGGCCATAACCAGATCGACCTCTATATTTAAGAGTCATTTTCGATTAGTGTGTTCTTTTTGTTCCTTAGATTCCATATGTAAGTGAAATCATGTGGTATTTATCTTTGTTTGACTTATTTCACTCAGCATAATAACCTCTAGGTCCATTGCAAATGATAGGATTTCATTTTTTTATGGTTGAGTAATATTCCATTGTGTATATGAACCATATCTTCTTTATCCAATTGTCTGTTGATGGGCATTTAAGTTGCCTCCATATATTGGCTATTGTAAATAGTGCTGCCATGAACATAGGGATGCACAGATCTCTGCTGAGCAAGTAATTTTTTAGAACTGAATTAGAAGCATTTCTCCATCAAGACTCTATCTTACTCTTTAGTTTTATATTTTACTATTTTCCTAATGTTACACATACTCTTAAAAAATTCTACCACTTGTTATTCCTTAAACGTGCTCTCTTTTAAATTTCAAAATTGCTAAATTTAGAATTTAAGGCCATATTATAAATGTAACACCATGAAGACCTTACTTTTTATATTATATCCCCAGTTTTTAGAAATATACTTGGCATAAATAATAAGCATTCAAAATATGTTTGGTAAGTGCATGCAAAAATTAAGGAAATTACTTCATTTGCCAGAAATGCATTCTCATGTTTGTGATAATTTTGTTTATTTGGTTCTTAGTTTTGGGTATATAGTTGTATGTCTACTTGTTTTTATTTTTATTTTTATTTTATTTTAAAATTTTAATTAGTTTCAAGTATACAGTAACAGTACATTGGTTAGACATCTATATAGTTAGTAAAATGATCCCCCCAATTGCTCCCTCCTTCCCCTGACCCTCCACCTAGCCAATGTATTCATGCTAATTGCATTCCCTATGCCATGCTCCCTAGCCCCATGACCATCTATCAGCTACTAATCAGCTTCTTTAACCCTTCACTCCATTCTCGCAACTCCCCAAACCCCCCACCTCTGTCACCAAATTGTCCACTATATTTGTGAGTCTGTTTTTCATTAGTTTGTCTTTTTATTCCTTAGATTCCATATATAAGTGAAATCGTATAGTGTTTAACTTTCTCTGTCTGACTTAAATACCTTCTAGGTTCATCAAAGCAATATCTTTTTCCATCCCCTTCTTTTTCATATGTAAGCGTCTTGTTTTCTTATCCTTTCAGCCACTCCATCTTTGGGTTGGAGCACTTAATTCTTTTCCATTTAAGGTATTTATTGATAGGAATGTAGTTGTTACCATTCTTTATTCCTGTTTTTGATACATATTTTTTTCTTCTTAAAGAAGTCCCTCGAACATTTCCTGTAATTCTGGCTTGGTGGTGATAAATTCTTTATTTTATTGTTGTCTGGGAAGCTCTTTATCTGTCCTTCAATTCTAAATGATAGCTTTGCTGGATAAATTATTCTTGGTTGCATATCGTAGGTCTTCATCCTGTCAAATATTTTTTGTCAAGCCCTTCTGTCTTGCATAGTTTCTTTTGAGAAATCAACTGCCAGTCTTATGGGTATTCTCTTATAAGTAATTATTTCTTTTTCTCTTGCTCACTTTGGCATTTTAATTATGATGTGCCTTGGTGTGGGCCTCTTTGGATTCCTGATTTTTGGAATTCTCTGAGCTTCCTGGGGTTTTATGTCCATTTCCTTCACTAGGTTAGGGAAGTTTTCCATCATTATTTCTTCAAACAGTTGTTCGACATCTTGATTTTCTTCTGTTACACCGATCAGACGAATATTTGGAGCCTTAATAGCGTCCCATATCCTTCTTAAATTATTTTTATAGTCTTGGCATCTTTTTTCTTGCCCTTCTGATTGAGTGTCCTGATTGGCTTTCCTGTCCTTTAGATAGGGCATGTAACCCTCTTCTTTATTCATTTTATTTATTCCTTTGTTTATTCCATTTAATATACTTCTTATCTCAGATAATGTGTTCTCCATTTCAGACTGGTTCTCTTTTATAATTTGCATTTTCATTTTTATCTCTTTATTGGAGTTCTCTACACTTCCCAAAAGTTCATTGAGCATCTTTATAACTAGTGTTTTGAACACTATATCTGTTAGATTACTCAAATCCATTATATTTGGATCTCTGTTCTATTCTCTCATATGGTTTCTGCTTCTTTGTCTTCCCATTTTGGCTGCCTTTCCATTTCTGTTTCTATGTACTAAGCAAAGCTCCTAAGTCTCCCGGTCTTATTAGTGGGGATTTGTGAAGCAGCACAGTCCTGAGAGGGGCTCAGCTACAGGCCAAGAAATCCACAGATGCTGTGCTTATAGTTGCCTCAAAAGGCCACACCAGAAGCTAAGGCCAGCTGCCTCCACCAGTGTGAATCTCAGAAAGGAGCACCTGATTCGCTGAGGATACATCTGGATGTGGCTTGGGTGGGGCCCAAGTTGGGGTAGGCGGGGTTTCAGGGAATCCTCTGGGTGGAGCGACCTTTGTTATCGAGTTTGATGGCATCACTGCTATGGCGGCGCTGTGTTCCCACACTGGGATGGGGGAGGGCTCAACAGGAAACAATGGATACCGCCAGCACTTCTGTACGTAGTCTCCCTGTAAGTCTCTGGTGACCCCTGCGCGCAGCTGAATAGGCACTGGTGCTCAGAGTGAGCAGGTCCATCACCACGAGAATCCGCTTGCAGACGCGGCCCTTTTAAGAGGCTTCTGCCACTGCCGCAGCCTCCATCTCACTCAGCTGCTTGAGACCCGGCAGCCCCGTGTCCTTGCCCCCCGTTCCACCTTCTGCTGTTGCAGAGTGCTTTCTCAGACCTCTCCTTAGTTGTATGGCTTGTTCATCTAGATCCCAGGCAATTTTTCCTTGCTGCTGTTCCTTGTTTCCATCACAACTTTGATTTCGTCACCAGAGGGATGAACAGAGCCTCTATTTCTTTCTCCAACAAATCTCTGTTTGTTTGTCCTGTTCGTTTGTTGCTTTTAGGTTTGTATCTCACATATAAGTGATATCATGTGATTTCCAACTTTTTCTGTCTGGGTTATTTCACTTAGCATGATTATCTCACGATCCATCTATGCAAATGGCAGTATTTCATCTCTTCTTATAGCTGAATAACATTCCATTGTATATATATACCACAGCTTCTCTTTAGAAGCCAAATGTAAAAGAGAAAGGAACTAGAGAATGAAAGGCAAAGCCCAGCCCAATGAACGAGATTAAGATTTCAGACATACTAAAAGGATTTATTCCCCCAAATTATCTCACCCACTCTCATCTGGAGGACTGGCATGAGATGAACACAGAACACTGGGGTCAGTGATGAAGAGATCATTTAATGGCTGAAGGAAGCTGTGGTTTTTGCCTTCTGCTATCTTATATACCCTCATAGGCAAACTCCACTGCAGTTTATGAAATATTCTGAAGATTAGGACATCATTTAGGGCTTTGAGTCTTATTCTATCCCAAGCCAAGGAGCACCAGTTTATTAAGATCCCAAATTCGCTGAGGTACCAGTCTGAAGGATTTTCCTGGAAAGAAGTCTTTCAACCTGAGGACCTAAGAGCCATTGTAAATAGCACAATTCTCTGGAGCAATCAGTGCTGTTAACTTTTTTAACCTTTCTACAATGAGAGCTACCCTGGGGGCATTTTTAAAATTTGTAATCACAAATTAAGATAAGATACCTGAATCTTATCTGATGTCAGGTACTGTTTCTCAAACCAATCTAAGGACCTTTGGAGTCTCCAAGTTCTCTGTCAGAGTTTTTTGAATAGCATTTTAAACTAATGATGATAACACAAACAGCAGCTGGTATCAGTATATTCTGCCTTGACTGGATGATTCCTTCCAAACTGAGAACTGCCAGGGGATTTCAGAACACTTGTCTGCAGTTGTACACAAAATGCTTTAATTGCTAATGGGGAAAAACAAACAAACAAAATGAGAGGTACAAGATGCAGTTTAAGATGCTGTGATTGTGTAATGCAGGCTTTATTGTAGCTATTTAAATACAAAAGTGTTGTAAGAACAAAGTCAGCATATGACATAGAACCATATGAACAAATCCAAATGAGAAGTCATGGATTTCTTGCCAAACTCCCCCTTTCTTGAGTCTTCTCCCATAATCACAGAATTGCTTAGGTCAAAGACTTTTTCAAGAATATTTAATTTCTAAATTTTTCCATTTGTACTTCTTGTCTACCCACACGTCTTCCTATCTCCTCTGCTTCTTCACTGGTATAACCCTAGTTGTGACCATCTCTCTCCCCTGGGCTCAGTCTTACTGATTGCTTTCCTTGCTTCCATGCTTGTCCATCTACCACCCAAAGTTATCCTGAATAACATTCCATTGTATATATATACCACAGTGACCTTTAAAAGGTCACTTCAAGTGGGACCAGTCTGAAGGTCACTTCAAGTGACCTTTTAAAATATAATATCAGGATAACTTTCTATTGAACATAAAATAAAATCAATCACTTTTTCAAGACTTCCAAGGCTGTAATGGGTTGAACTATGTCATCCAAAAAGATATGTCTACTTGAAACCACAGAATGTGACTTTATTTGTTACAAAGGTCTGTGAAGATGCAATTAAGGGAAATCTGATGATGAGATCACCCTGGTGAGGATAGACCCTACCCAATGACAGATGCTTTTTTAAGAGAAAAAGACAGAGAAACAGAGAGAAAAAGGCATTGTGAAGAAAGAGGCAGAGATAAGAGTTATGCTGCCACAAGTCAAATACCCTGAACACAGAAGCTGGAAGACGCTAGGAAGTCTCTCCTAGAGCTTTCCGAGATAGCAGAGTGTACAGATACCTGGATTTCAAACTTTTGGCCTCCATATCTGTGAGTTTCTGTTGTTTTGATCCACAAGTCTGTGATGATTTGTTACAGCAGCCCTAGGAAAGCGATGCAAAGGCCTTACCAACCTGGACTCTGCCTGTTTCTGTGATCTCGTTCATTACTACTTTCCTTGTCACTCATTACCTCCAATCACTGACCTTTCTCTGTCCTGCTCTCAAAAATCTCATTTCCATCCAAGCCATTTAGACTTTGTTCTCTCTGCCTGGAATCTCTTCCCCAAATCTCTCCTTGGTGGGTCCTTTATCCTCAACCTTCTCTTCGCAGCACAAATATTTTTTCTAAGTTGTAACACATCCTTTAACTAAATTGTCACCTTCTCAGAAAGCCCTTTCCTGACCACCTACTTAAAATTGCAACCCACCCTTCCTTTTATTTTTTCATAGCAGTATTTACCATTGGACATAATATGTGTTTTATTTATTTGTTTATTTATTTTTATTATCCTCTTCTAAAATGTAGGTTCATTAGGGATAAGAATTTTGAAAATTGTTCATTGCTTCATATTCAGTACCTAGAAGAGTTCATAAATATTTAATTAATAAATGAATTAGATATTCATTGAATAAATGAACTCAAAATTAAGTAAGAACAGCCACTATAAAAACCAGTATGGAGGTTCCTCTAACAATTAAGAATAGAATAACCATATGACCCAGCAATCCATCTTCTGAATATCTACCCCCAAAATTTGAAAATATTTATTAGTAAAGTTATATGCACCCCAATATTCATTGCACATTATTCACAGTGGCCAAACAATAGATAGTCAGATAAAGATGTGGTACCTATATACAATGGAATATTGCTCAGCCATAAGAAAAGATGAAATACTGCCATTGGCAACAACATGCATGTATTTTTAGATTATCATGCTAAGCAGTATAAGTTGGGCATAAAAAGTTGAGAAGCACTTGATTTCACTCATATATGGGATATAAAATAAAGCAATAAATGAACAAGACAAACAAAAAGAGAACTGTGGACACAGACAACAGTTTAGTGGTTACCAGAGGGAAAGGGGGTCAAATATATGGTGATGGAAGGAGATTCGACTTTGGGTGGTGAACACAGTGCAATATACATATTATGTACTATAGAATTCTACTTGGAACCTATATAATTTTATTAACTATTGTCACCCCAATAGCTTTTATAAAATAAAAAATGAAACGGGTAGTTCTGAGAATGTGGTGACGTTAGTAGCTTGTTAGTTTCTCACTTGTTGTTATTCATCTTACCTCTGCTGCACAGTCATTAATAGTCTGGCATGCATCAAAGGGAAGATGTTATCATTTAAAAATATATGTCAGTATCTGTTTTTTCTTACCCTGTTGACTCCACAATTACTCTACTGATGTCAGTTATATTGTTTTTATATAAATCAAAGATCATTCCAATTATGTAGTATGACTTCCCTTTTACTTAATGACAAGCAAGGAGAAAGAGGTAAGGTGAGCTTTTGAATGGTCATGAGGCGACAGCATATCTAAAAGTAGCTGCTGTTATTTATAACATAGCTTCTCAAAGAATTTTTAGTGCAGGACCAGTTTTGTGTCGATGCATACTCGTGCACATAATTTGAAAATATACATCACATGTACATAGTGAATCTCATACTGCACACATTTATTCTCCCATGAGGAATCTTTCTATACACGATGTACTCAATTCAACAAGGACATCACCACATGGAATTAACAGCATTCAGTACTCAGGACAGGCCATGGACACTGAAGCTGCAGCACCAGGAATCAGTGTGGCAAGCTTGATTTTCATCAGGGCCGTCTCATTTTCTCTGCCCATGTCATCCTTCACCCATAATCACTTTGTTTGAGATGTCTTAAGGAAAGGTCATGAAGTGGGAATTGAATTCCAGGTTGAAATTGCTCTGAGTAAAAGATAAAGTGCTCCCATCCTTTTCTCACTTTGTGAAAGAATGCTTCAGATATGGTTAGCAGCACTATTTCAATACGACAAAATCCCTACAAATAGCTCCATGGCAGATGGGTGTGATGAGTCAGGGGATATATGTAAGTCTGGCAAGTGAGGTACAAAGTAATGGAATATATTGGTCATGGGATTCCTGCCAGGAGAAGTGGAGAACCGTGGTGGGAAATGGGAAGGACAGCGATGGTCCCCAGCTATGTTTCGTGGCTCACAGGCCCTGAAACCAGAGATGGGAATTGATAGTGTTCATATAAACCAATCAAGTGTTGAGTCAGTTCACTTAATATTTGGAGCTAGACCTTTAGTTGAGTGTCGGGGAGGAGATAACAGTGATTTTGTTCCAAGGGAAGGGCACTGTAAATGCTGAACATCGGTGAGAAGCTATAGATAGGTCTCTGGTGGTTCTTCTGCTATCACACAGGGTTATAGCAATAGTTAGAAAAGACCAAAGTGGCCATTTCATCCCATAGAACAGTCTCCGTCTTTTGAGATTGCTTCTCATATGTCAGCCATTCTCTTCCACATCCCCCCAAAGAGAACTTAATGGATACTGGCACACTGAAACCTGAAGAAGAGGGAGAGAGCATGTCTGAGGGAGTACAGCTATGGTATGGTAGTGTCACAGGGATTTCCAACCTGAAAGTTCTGATGTAGGCAGGTGGCTTCTCAATTATAGTTCCCTCAAGCCGGCTATTGTCTTCGGAGTGTAGCAGTGTGTGATATATAGAAGATGTTTGCTGGAATATGAGATCCCACACATTGTCTGTGCCAATAGATCCTCTACGTGTGGCTGAATTGGTTATAGCAGTATTTTGAGATTCTACAGAAAACAAAAACAAGATTCCATACCAGAGCTTCAAGATATCATTGATATTTACTCAAGGAAATTGTAAATCTAGCGTATTGACATCCAGTAGAATTTCAGGTCCTGCAGATGGCTGTTGATGATGTTGGTAAGGGATGAGTTTGACAAGTAACTGTGGAGTTTAGAACTGAAAGGTAATATCTCTGGGTGGTAATTGATTAGTGAACCGATAATAAGTGAAGATTCTGTTTAATTTTTAAAAAATATTTATATAATACTTAAATATAATTTATAATATAATATCAAAAAAGCAGTTTTGCGACAAATGAGTTGCAACTACAGAAAGTAAGCATGAGCAAAATGCAGTAGTCAAACTTAAAAACATGTACCAGGGTACCGGTATGACCCTTACTGATGTATCGGCCTAGAGATAGTTCAGAGAGAAAGCTGTTAAAGATGTCAAACCACTTCGGAATGTCTTCATCTCACAATTGTATATCAATATAAATGTCATTGCCTCTGAGAGGCTCTATCTTCCAAATACTTTCCTAAATGCCTCCTTCACATCCTTGTTCCTCAGGCTGTAAATGAATGGGTTCATCATCGATGTTATGACTGAGTAGAACACGGAGATCACCTTATCCCCCTCATTCATTTTCTTAGAAATTGGACGCATGTAGGTAAATATTGTTGAGCCGTAGAAGAAGACAACAACAATGAAATGAGAACCACAGGTAGAGAAGATCTTGAACCTCCCCTCACCTGACTGTACCTGAATCACAGTACAGATAATATTCCAGTAGGAGAAAAGGATAAGGGAGAGAGGACCAAGGAGGATGACCACACCCATTGTAAAGATGGCCATTTCTGCTTTGTAGGTTTCTTCTGAAGCCAATTTCAAGAGTGCAGGAGGTTCACAAAAATAATGATTAATTATGTTCTGTCCATGGTATGAGAGACATAAAGTGAATGTCGTGTCTACTAGAGACACCAGTGTACCACTGGCCCAAGATCCTATGGTCAGCTGGACACAGACTCTCTGGGTCATGATAGTAGAGTAGTGAAGGGGCTTGCAGACAGCCACGTAGCGATCATAGGACATCACAGCTAGGAGGGAACTCTCTGTAGCTCCAGCTACTAGGAAAAAAATCATCTGTAATGAACACCCAGCAAAGGAGATGGTCTTTCTCATTACCAGCAAATGGAATAGCATCTGGGGGACAATTGTTGTAGAGAAACAGAGATCAGTAAATGACAGATTTTTAAGGAAAAAGTACATTGGGGTATGAAGTCGAGAATCAGTGTGAATCAGCACTATGATGAGCAGATTCCCAAACACAGTCAGCAGGTAGATGATGAGAAATACTATGAACAGCATGGTCTGGGTCTGGAGATCTGAAGAAAGGCCCAGCAAGATGAATTCAGTAAAATAGGTTTGGTTTTCTGTTCCCATTGATGTTTATTCCTATTACACATCAGCAGAAGTAGAGAAATCAAAAGTTGACATTGATGGAGCAACAAATCCTGAATTTGAAGATCTCATTGGAAAAACAAATGTGTCTAATTTTTTAAAATTTAAGACATTGGATTTTCTAACATTTCCATCTCAAAGTTCCTACCAAAGCTGTCTAGAAAAGGATGCTAACATAATACATGGCTATGAAAAAATACAGAGTCCTCCCTTTAGTATCAAGCTCATTTTTTTTCTTTTTCCTAGTTTAATTTCATTCAGCAGACTTCCACTTTAAAAGTAATTGACTTTCCTTTTATATTTCCAAGTGTTTCTTTATCATCCTTCTAAGTAGGAAGGAAACGTTAAGAGATTATTTTAGATCATGTTACACCCACAGTCCTAGTCCCTTCCTAAACTTTCACTGGATCAAAGAATCAAGGCTCAATGGCAGTGCTCAAGAGGAAGGCATGATGAGACCTCATCATCACAGAGACAAGACAGTTGAGACGAGGCCAGACTAAGGCAGCACTATATACTATGCAAGTCGGAAGACTGAATGAAGCCACAATAGCTGTCTGCATAGCTGAGTGTCTTATCTGGCATAATATTGTTCGAGCTCTTTCACAGTGCAGTTTGTGTCAGAATATCCAATTGGATAAGTGCATCAGTAGGAAATCAGTCACTGGTCCAGTGCTCTGAAGCCAAACAAGAAACACTGTTCAAAATCTTTACATTGCTGTACATCAGGAATAAGCAAGGAATAATATGGCTGGATCCAAGCTAATATAGAAGAAGATTAGAAAGAGGGAAGATAACAGGATCATGGGAAAATGGCTGGGACTCAGGGCTAACATCTGATATCCCTGGGCAGGATTGAAGAAGTAGTCCTAGAACTGCGTATTGGAACAGATATGTCAGAATGGAATGTCAGCCCACCTGGCAGGGCTATCTTGGGATAGAAAGAAGCCAAAGACTGTATAATTGCTTGTTTTCACACATGAGACATTACATCTAGCTGTCAGTATAGGAAAAATATGATGAAATCAATTGTGTTTGGACCACTGAGTCATGACCTACTAAGTATAACTTGTTTTCAAGATCACTGACTGGACAATGGTAAATTTTCTATTCATGAATTTCCATCCAGATTGGATATGAATGTGGGTTAACCCTGAACAGACAGAGGAAAATTCATGGGCTGCGAAGCACTAGGAAGGACTGGCAAAATTAAATGAGAAATATATTTCCTTTAGATACAGTGCAAAGAGAATACACAAGAAGATCAATTTTAAAAAGTCTGTGATATCAATAGCCAAACAATCACTGCTTAAGTCAGTTCTTTTGAAATCATGCTATATAATACATTAGTAGATAAGAGTGATATTTAATGGGTTGCTACCAGTATTTATTAAAACTAAAATAGAAAATAATATATCTTTTGTAATCATGTAATTTTAGTTTTCAGAAAACATTTGTTTGTTTTATTTGTGTGTGTGTATTATAAGTGTGCACTGTGTTACAATGAAAACAGTCCCTTAGAGTTGGTCATTTTCATAATGTTTAGAAAGATTACTTCTATAATTAAAAGTTCTTAAGAACAAAACACAATCACTGCTTAAGTCAGTTCTTTTGAAATCATGCTATATAATACATTAGTAGATAAGAGTGATATTTAATGGGTTGCTACCAGTATTTATTAAAACTAAAATAGAAAATAATATATCTTTTGTAATCATATAATTTTAGTTTTCAGAAAACATTTGTTTCAGTTTTATTTGTGTGTGTGTATTATAAGTGTGCACTGTGTTACAATGTAAACAGTCCCTTAGAGTTGGTCATTTTCAAAATGTTTAGAAAGATTACTTCTATAATTAACAGTTCTTAAGAACAAAAAAAAACAGAATAATTCAGTACAATTTTCCATTAATTTTGGTAAGATGGGTGGGCCGAGGATGAAGCCTGAGACACATTAAAGTCTAAGAGGAAGAAATGCCAGTGAGTGGGGCAAAGAAGGGCACAAACAAAGGAACAGATACACTTACCAGTAGAACCAAGACAATGTAGTTTCACAGAAGCCACGGAAAAGAAAGTTTCAAAAAAATGAGTAATCTACTGTCAAATGTGGCACAGAGATCCAGTAAATATAAATACAATAAAAGCTGATGGATGTTGGCGGTACAGATATTGTTGGTGAGTCTGGATGTGGAAGTCTGAGTAGAGGGTGAGAGAAGAAGCCAGACTGCTATGATTTTGAGAAGTAAAGAAGAGTTGGGGAAGTGGAGTTAGTGGGTATAAATTATACTTTTATAGTTTTGAATAAAAAGGTACGAAGATTGCAAAATAGCAAGAAGGGAAGGAGAAAGCATGGTAGGCTTTATTACTTTTATTATTATCAGAATAGTGGGTAAGTTTAGCATATTTATAAAACGAGAAGAAAGAGCCAGTTGAGAGAGTTGAAGTTAAAGGACATAAAGATAGAACAAGGTCCAAGAGAAGGCAAAATGGATGTGTTCAAGAAGAGTGTTTGAGAAGTTTGCTTTGGATAGAATTATTGAAACTTTATCTTCTTAGACTGAAGGCAAGGAGGTGAGGATGGATATGAATATTTATGAATTAATAGAAGGAGAAAGAAGATCAGGGAATGAAAGTTTGTGAGGGGCGATGGATTTTAGAGTGATTACATCTGACCTAAATATTCTCAGTTCAGAAGGAAACATAATTATGGAGTAGGCTTGAGAAGAGAGTGAAGTTTTGAATGCTTGGTGAGAATAGCTCATATTGCTAAGTAAAATCAAAAGGATTTCTTGATGGAATTGAGAGAGAAACTATGGTGGAAAGGCAGGAAATATCATTTGGGGGAAGGGATATGTGCAGATATCTTTTTCTCCATTAGGTGTAGAATCAGAGAAGGTAGTCACTGATGGAGAGTTGAATATTAGTAAAAAAAAAAAAGATGGTGTGAGAGATTAAGGTGCAATGGAACTGAGAGAATTCGTGAGAAAGACTTCAAAACCCAACCATGCAGTTCAGGCTGCATAAGGATGAAGAATGATCTAGAGAGAATTTAGTAAAAGAAAATAGTAGAAGGATCAAAAAACATAGTCTTTTTTGAGGTCGAAAAATTGTTGTGAATGCTACTGAAGGCATGTGAGAATTAGAAGAGCAGTAGGTTATAATTAGAGAGTTAATCATGTACTTCAAATTCAGATGTGGACAAAATGCATAGTAATGGGGACAAAATGCACAGTGAATCCATTGGAATGGATGACTTAAATGTCTAAATGTAAGTTTAAAAAATATAAAACTAAGATCAGTTATTTCCATGGACACTGAAGTCATCCAAGACAATGACAGAACTTAGCATTTAGAAGACTATGATCAGAGTGCCATAGACTTCAAAGGGTGTGAAGGAATGACCAAGGTGGTGGGAGATAAAAATGACAAGGACAGAAATAGCCTCAAGGAGTAGAAAATGTTACATGGGAATAGAGATGCGATGGTTTATAAAGTGTTCCTGGGAGACAAGGAGAATGCCAACCCCACCTCTCAACCCACAGGTAAGTAGAGTGTTGAAGAATGATCAGAATCCACCAAAGAGGGCAAGAGGAGTACAAGTTTCTTAGGGAAGAGTCAGGATTTTGTTTAGTTAAGGAAGTGGAAGGAGTATGGTGTAGGAATGTTTGTGTGAGAAGTACCAGGGGATTCAGAGAACATGGACTGATGTTCTTGGGTAAGAGAGTGACGGTGGGTGCACACTGGGAAGTTGAGTCAGAGGAGAGGAAACAGAAAAATGTAAAAAGAGTAGCTGAAAAGATAGCCATTTAAAATTTAGATGATGACCAAGGACATCAGGAATGTGAAGCCTGGTGAGTTAGGTGACATTGAGGTCATGACTTCCTACTAATTTGAGCTCCTTACTCTCTCCCATGCTATGCCTTATCTCTTCCATGATCCTATCATTTTCCTTGGAGAGCACCCCCTCCTGGATTACTACAGCAGTCTCCTAATTGATCCCCCTGGATTCAGTCTTATCTCCTGCAATCCATTTTCCACACAGTGGTGTTATTGAAATCTTAATATTACAAATCTGATGCCACTCTCTTATTTAACATACTTTAATAACTGCTCTCAAGACCATCTCCAATCTTCTTGGCATATTATGCAACATAGATCATGATCTGGCCAGGCTGACCTTTCATCCCTTGTTTCTTACCATGGCCCCTAGCCTACACCTAACCTCTTCCATCCCTACCCAAACTCCACTTTCCTCCATACTGATCAAATTGGAATTATCCAGGAAACTGTTTTCTCTTGCCACTAAGCCATTACATCTTCATCTCTCTCTACCTAGAATACCCCTTTCTTTCTTCTCTATTCCTCATACCCTTGATCCTTTTTCTTGGTTAAAGCTTCTTGGTACTTCAGAACAGTAGCTGTCACTACCTCCTAGCAGCTTGTTATTATGGCACATGCCTGAATTATAGAATATCCTTAATGATTATTCATTGAATGAAGGAGACCAACATCACTGAGGTGTCCAGGACCTAGAGTACGGGTGATGTTTCTTAATCAGCCACATTTCCTAACTAGGTTCCTGCTCCCATTTCTTAACCACTCACTTACAGACACCTCACACATCCCTTCCACTTCTCCAATAGAGATAAAATCCTTACCTCAGACAGGAGATGCTGATGATAGATATCACCGAAGACTGTGTAGCTTGTTCAGGAGAGCCAAATGTGCAAATAGAAATTAGGGAGTAAAGAAAGTAGCTTTTTCACCAGTATTGGGGAGGGTACCAGCCATGAGGAGGTATGTGAGATCAGTGAGTCAGGGCCCTACTATTCTTCGGGCTTTGCAGTCCGTCTCTGGGAATGCGCAGCCTGGTCTCTGAATGGCCTACACTTCTGAGAGAAGGGTCACATAGGAACAAGAGGTTGCCTACCTCTTCTCTTATGAGAAGAGTTAGGTCAGGCCCCTTCTTCAACCCAGTCACCCTGTGAGAGAATGTTTCTAGCCATGAAGCAACTGTCAGAAAGAGGTCAATTCTTAAACTTATAAAAACACTTTCGCTCCTATTGGGCTCTGGAGGAAAAGCCAAATTAAAAAAAGAACAAGAAAAAGAAAGAAGAAACAGAAAGAGGACTAAGAGAAGAACAAGTGAGCCAGGGCCCTGTCCTTGGGGGTGGCTCTTCTGCCTCCCTATGTGATGACAACAACTTTGTCCCTCCACTCAGAAGTTTTATTTAAAAGGAAAACTCTCCCCAGCTGACAAGATCCCTCCCTGGAAATGCTGGTCTAGGAGATAGGATTTTAATAAATCCCTTAGGTGCGATTCCTGACATTTCACTTCTGCTTTCTTCTAGCAGTAAATGAGCTTTGTGGCAAGAGGAACCCTCCACCTGTAAAGGAAACTCTGAGGGCTCTGAAGCATACATCTGCCCCAAGTCATGGGATATAGTGAATACCCCAGTAGGTCTCAGAGGAGCTGAGAAGCAGGACTTAGTCTTTCTCCAAGAGGTAATTCTCTCACTGAACAGAAATGAGTAACCCAGAGTAAATTAACTAAGATTGGTGCCTACAGGGTTTCATACTTTGTTTTCCTTCTTTTGTTGTGGTTTAAGATTAAAAACATTTTTTTTTCTCATTCAATCTTATTGAACTTTTGCTATATGCTAGATACCAAATGCTAAATTATATAGCAATGAAAAAAATAGACAACTATCTGTTATGACATAAATCATAGATATAAAGACATAAATTCTAGAGAGGGTGGAAGGACTAACAAGAACGAAATATTAGAAATGCTATATACTACATGATTGAAAGTGCTTTGGAGCTAAGAGAAAAAATGGTAAGGGGAATAGAGTATATGGGGAGGAGTTGTAACATTAAATAGGGTGGTTAGGTCAGACCTTAATGAGAAGGTGACCTTTGACCAAAACTTGAAAAGGCAGAAAAAATAGCCAGTTAAAAAAGTTCTGGGGTGGTACTGAGGAGGCCAGCAAGGTACAGTGGAGCCAGGAACAGTGAGTGAGCTGGGATGCATTAGGAGATGAGGTCAGAAAAGTAAGTGGAGTAAATATGTTGACCCATTGTAAAGAGTTCAGCTCTTAGTCTAAGTGAAACAGGAGGCTATTAGAGGGAAAATAGTGGAGAATCAAAATAATTTGATTTTTTATTTAAGAGGATTCTTCTGATTACTCTGTTAAGGACTTGAGAAGGACAAGAAAGGAAGCAAGGAGACCAATTAGGAGATTATTGCAGTGGTCCAGGAGGGAGCCAATGTCTTGGATCAGAGAAGCTGCTTGGAAGAGCTGTTTAGTGATATATTTCTGGATATATTTTGAAAAAGAATGTATGTTTATAAATGTTAGTATGTAAATGTTAGTATTGTCATGTTGTCTCTGCTCAGTTAAGCCAGGTGGTGAGAACTCTGTGTTGATTTTAGTCCATTGTAAATTCTCTGTGATGCTGACTGAAATACATTTATGAATTCGACAAATAATTAATTAATTTCTACTATGTGCCAGGCATTGTGCTATGCATAGTGGACTCGGTGGTAGGAAATAATATAGTTTCTGCCCTGTTTACATTGTAGTGGGCAAGATATTGAGAACCATAGAGATAGCTCATATCTGAATTCAGAAGGTCTTAGACAACCTAGAGTTGCTAAGGAGGTGCATTTCTGTAGACTTCACGATGGCACTGTATAAACAGGAAGAAATCATCTTTTTAAGGGGAAATGGAGTCTGTAGGTATTGTATGTTCCCTCTGCTCCATGGGTGGTGGAATTGAAGGGCAGAGAATTTGAGATTGTCCCCAAGATGGGGAGAGAGCTTCTCATTCAGAAATTGGATGTTTGCTGATTCCAAAGACCTGCAGATCTGTCCCCAGGGCACTTCGAGTGAGAAGAAAGAAACTTGGGAAGAAGATATATGTTACTCTTTGTATATGGCCCTAAAGGAACCATTATCTTCTCTAGCCTGTGGCTAAGATTTCTAAAAACCACACCTAGGGTATCACTCTGCCAGTGGCTAAATTATACTGTAAAGTAAATTACTAAGTTTCCAAGGTGTCTTTTATGAAAGTGAAGGCATTAATTGTGAAAGAATGGGATCCTGAAAATTGTATTGGGGCCATAAAGATAGATCTAATGACTCTGGGAACATTGAAGCTTGAGTACTGCTAAGTTT
>NW_006443565.1:1667-8632 GCF_000325575.1 Pteropus alecto | reverse complement strand
TTTTTTTTTTTTTTTTTTTTTTTTTTTTACCAATATGAAGGGAGACTAGCATCCTTGAAGGGTCCTGTGGTTGCTCTCCACTGTAGGTCAGAAATGGTGACCTACTGATAGTGAGAATTGACAACATTAAGCTTGGATCCCTAAATGAAATGGGAAAAATGGGATCCCAGGGTGACCTGGGCCAAGTGATGGCACTTAATCATCAAAGATAAGGTGAGTGTGGTTACTTTAATAGATGGAGGTGTGAAAGTAGTAACCATAGTCTGACTCACAGAGACTTCTGGTAGGGCTAGTTGATGATGTCCCTAGTAAAGGAATAGAAGGCAACTTACCAAATTTTTACTTGATCTGTATCAGCAAAATAGTTCTAGATCAAGTGAAGAGAATTCTAATTGAATCAACCAAACAGATTTATAACCTCTCAGTCAATCCCCCAAATTAAGCCAGTTTACAGACTTGGAGTCCCTGTATAGGGAAGTTGTAAAAAAGAACCCTGATGTACTGTTAATCTATTAATCTTTCCCTCAGCCCTCCCCAAAGAGACCTGCAGCCTTTTACCAGACTGGCATGTATTGGTTAGAAAGAAATGATAAGGTTTAGGGGGTATTACTGGGTACTGGCTCTGAACTAGCACTAAATTCTGGGGACTCAAGACGGCACTGCGGTCTACTAGTCAGAATAGGGGCTTATGGAAGTCATGAAATCAGTGGAGATTTAGCTTAAGCCTGCCCCACAGTGAGCCTAGCAGGTCCCTGCACCCATCCTGTGGTTATGTTCCAGGCTCTGGAATGCATAATAGGAATAGATATACTCAGCAACTGGAAGAATCCCCACATTGAGGTCTTGACTAATCTGTTGTTGCGGGCTATTATGGCATGGAAAGCCAAATGGAATCCACCACAACTGCTCATCTACAAAAATAGTAAAGCAAAAGCAATACAGCAGGTCTTTGAAATAACATTTTATTCAATATTGTTTTGCTATAATGTTGATGACAAAAAATAATCAGTTCTGGCTGGGGACACCGTGTATGTGGAGTTTGCACATTTTTCCCGTGTCAGCATGGATTGTCTCTGGATACTCCAGTTTCCTCCCATATCCCAAAAATGTACACATGAGGTGAGCTGGCATGTATAAATTGTCTCGACCTGAATGTGTGTGTGTGTGTGTGTGTGTGTGTGTGTGCATGTGTGTGTGCACACACGTGTGTGTGAGTGTGCGCCCTGTGATGGAACAGCATCCTGTCCAGGGTGGGTTCCCCCCTTGTGCCCTGAGCTTGTACCCTATTCTGGTCACCTATGACCCTAAAGTGGAATAAATGGATTGGAAAAATTTCTTACTTTTTTTTTTAAATTAATCTTTCTTAAATATATGTATAGTTCACATTTATTTCAAGGCTTAATATTAGAAGTGTTTGGGGTCTTTATTTAAAAGTTTGGTGATGTTTTAGTGACCAGAAATACTCTGTAAGAAGTTAAATTTGTTGTTTCAATTAGCTCATGGCAAAATTGGTTTTGTTATACTTCATTTCCTTTAAAGTCACAGTTTCCAAGAACCTATTGATGATATGAGAATATACTGTACTGCCTTCTGGTGGGATTGCAGGGATTCATGATTCATCCAGGTTTGAAATATGCAGGGGTGGTGATTCCCAACATATATCTATTCAACCTTGCCTAATTAGAATGTGCAGATAACTGATGGATCTTGCAGAATGACAGTGGATCATTGTAACTTAACCAGGTAGTAAGTCTAATTATAGCTACTGTTCCACATGTGGTTTCACTGCTTGAGCAAATGAACACATCCCCTGGTACCTGGTATGCAGCTATTGATCTCAGAAATGCTTTTTCTGTCTCTATATCTATTACTAAAGACCTCCAGAAGGCTTTTTTTGAGCCCACAAGGCCAGCAATACTGTCCTACCCTCCAGCCCTGTCATAATTAGTTCACAAGAGCCTTCATTGCCTTCCCTTTCACAACACATCATGATGATCCACAGCACTGATGGTATTATGCTTATTGGACCTAGTTACCAGGAAGTAGCAACTACTCTAGACATATTAGTAGAATATTTGCATGTCAAAGAGTGGGAGATAAAACTGACAAGAACTCAAGTGCCTTGCAGTCAGTATAATTTCTAGGAGTCCAGTGGTGTGGGGCATGTAGAGATATCAGTTTTAAAGTGAAGGATAAGTTGTTGCATCAGGCCTTTCCTGCAAGCAAAAAAGAAACACAATATCCAGTGGGTTTTATTATTATTATTATTATTATTTTGGAAGCAACATATTGCTCATTTGGGTGTGCTATTCTAACTCATTTACCAAATAACTCAAAAATCTTCTAGTTTTTAGTAGGGCCCAGAATAAGGGCCCTGCAATGGATCCAGGCTGCCATACATGCTACTCTGCCACTTAAGCCATTATAGTGTTTGAAGTGTCCATGGTGCATAGAGATACTATTTGGAGCCTTCGATAGACCCTTAGGGTTTTGTAGCAAGTCCCTGCCATGCCCTGTGGATAACTACTCTCCTTTTGAGGAACAGTTTTTGGCTTGCTGCTGGACCTTAGCAGACCCAGAACACTTAGCCATTGGCCACCAAGTTACTATGTGCCTTGGCTGCTCATTATGAACTGGGTGTTATCTGACTCACGAACTTATAAGCTTATACATGGACAGCAGAACTCCATGACAAAGCAAAAGTGGTATACACGAGGGCAGGCTTGAACAGGCCCTGCAGGCATAAATTACATGAGAAAGTGGCCCAAATGCCCATGGCCTTTACTCCTGCTGCATTACCTTCTATCTCTCAGTCTATGCATGTAGCCTCATGGGGAGTTCTCTATGACTAGTTGACTGAGGAGCAGAAAACTTGGACCTGCTTTACAGATGGTTCATCACAATATGAAGGAACCACCCCAAAGCAGACAGCAATGGCAATACAGCCCCTTACTGGCACATCACTGAAGGACTATGGAGAAGGAAATTCATCCCAGTGAGTAGGCCTTGACCAGTGCGTCTGATTGTTCATTTTGACTAGAATGAGAAATGACCAAAAGTATATGTCTGTATGGTCTGTATATTTATAGGCTGGAGTCAATGGTTTATCTGGGTAGTCAGGAACTTTGAAGGAATATGATTTGAAAATTGGTGACAAGGAGGCCTGGAGAAGAGAAATGTGAATTTGGCTCTCTGAATGGGCAAAATCATGAAGATATTTGTGTCCCACATGAATACTCACCCAAGTTTGACCTCAGCAGAAGAATGTTTTAATAATCAAGTATATTGGATGACCCATTCTGTGGGTACTAGTTAGCCTTTTTCCCCAGTCACTGCTGACTATGGTGGCAGGGAAGCAGTGTGGCTATAGTCAGTGCCCAAGCAGTCAGCTGGCCTGGCTATAGTCAGTGCCCAAGCAGTCAGCAGCAGAGACCAACACTGAGTCCCCAGTAGAGCACCATTCCATGGTGTGATCAGCCTGTTAGCTAGTAATGATCGACTACACTGGCCCACTGGAAGGGGCAGCATTATGTTATCACTGGAAGAGACACTAACTCTGGATATAGATTTGCCTTCCCTAAATGCAATGTCTGTCAAAACTACCATCTCTTGACTTACTGAATGACTTATGTACTGTCATGGTATTCCACACAACATTGCTTCTGATTAATAAAGAAAGTATACTTTCACAGTCAATGAAGTATAGCAATGGGCCCATGCTCATGTAATTCACTGATCTTACCATTTTCCCTACCATCCTAGGGCAGCTGGTTTGATACAAAAATAGAATAACCTTTCCAAGTTACAATTATAGCCCCAGCTAGGTGGCAATATTTGCATGGCTGAGGCATTGTCTTCCAGGATGTTGTATGTGCTCTAAATTGCCATCCAATATACAGTACTATGTCTCTCATTACCAGTATTCATGTGTCCAGGAATCAAGGGGTGGAAAAGGGAGTGGCTCCACTACCAATTACCCCTAGTGAGGCATGAGTAAAGTTTTTGCTTCCTGTCCCTGTAACTTTTCTGATCTAGAAGTCTTAGTTCCAAAGGAAGGAATGTTTCTACTAGGAGACACAACAAAGATTCTATTGAACTGGAATTTGAGACTGTCCTGGCCACTTTGGGCTCCTCATGTCTTTGAACCAACAAGTAGTTGCCAATGCTAATAACTAAGGGGGAATTAAGTTGCTACTACACAATGGAGGTAAGGAAGAGTATGTAATATAGGAGATCCCTTAGGGAATCTCTTCTTTTATTAAATTTATTGGGGTGACATTTGTTAATAAAATTATATAGGATTCAAGTGTACAAATCAATAATACATCATATGTAACATATTCTATGTTCACCACTCAAAGTTAAATCTCCTTCTGTCACCATATATTTGACTCCCTTTGCCCTTGTCTACCACCATCTTTCCCCTTTTTCCCTCTAGTAACCACTAAACTGTTGTCTGTATCTGTTTTTGTTTTTCTTGTTTGTTTGTTGCTTTCAGTTTTATAATCCCACATATACATGAAACAAAGTGCTTCTCAACTTTTTCTCTCTGACTTATTTTGCTTAGCATGATAATCTCAAGATTTATCCATGTTGTCACAAGGATGTATTTTATCTTATGACTGAACAATATTCCATTGTATATATGAACCACATCTTTATCCAATCATCTATCGAAGGACACTTCGGTTGTTTCCATGGCTTGGCCACTGTGAAAAATGCTGCAGTGAACATTGGAGTACATATGTTTTTAGAGATTAATGAGGTTAATATCAAAAAAATATATGAAGAACTCATACAACTCAACAACAAAAAAACAATCCAATTAAAAATGGGCAGAGGACTTGAACAGACACTTCTTTCAAGAAGACATACAAATGGCCAACAGACATATAAAAGATGCTCAACTTCATTAGCTATTAGGGAAATGCAAATCAAACTATAATGAGATACCACCTCACACCTGTTAGAGTGGCTATCATCAACAAGACAAGTAATAACAAGGGTTGGAGAGGTTGTGAGGAAAAAGGAACCCTCATATACTGCTGGTGGGAATGTAAATTGGTACAGCCACTATAGAAAACATTATGGAGGTTCCTCAAAAAATTAAGAATAGAATTACCATATGATCCAGCAATCTGTCCTCTGGATATCTACCTCCAATATATGAAAACATCCGTAAAGATATACCCACCCCAATGTTCATGGCAGCATTATTCACAGTAGCTGGTTGTGGAAACAATCATAGTATCCTTTAATAGATGGTTGGATAAAGAAGATGTGGTACATTTATACAACAGAATATTACTCAGCCATAAGAAAGGATTAAATACTGCCATTTGTGACAACATAGATGGATCTTAAGATTATGCTAAGCAAAATAAGTCAGACAGAAAAGGTTGAGAACCATATGATTTTATTCATATGCGGGATATAAAACTGAAAGTAACAAATGAACAAGACAAATAAACAGAAACTCACAGACACAGACTACTGTTTAGTAGTTACCAGAGGGAAAGTGGGGAGGGGAGAGGTAGGTAAGTGTAAAAGGGGTCAAATATATGGTAACAGGAGGAAATTTGACATTAGGTGGTGAACACACAATGCAATATATATGATGTGTTATTAAACTGTACATTTAGAGCCTATATAATTTTATTAACCAATGTCACCCCAATAAATTTAATAAAAAACATTTATTAGTCACTAAAGGATAATTATTGCTATTTTGAAATCTCACAAAACTATTTATTTTTAAAAACTTTTGAATTTTAGTTAAGCTGTCCTGAGGTCATTCACAATTATAACCTCTACTATCATCTATATTTATAACCTGACATTCTTTTTTCTGGTCTAAAACATCTGATTTTAAACTTTCTTGTAGAGGCATTAGATCATCTGTTATACAAATTCTCCCTGTCCTTATTTTCTATTTTACTTAATAAATTGGACTTCTGACAGTTATTGTCTCCATAACAGTACATTTTTCTCTCTCCTTTTATTGTTACGAGTTTGCTTTTTATATTTCTTTTACTTTAATACTTAAAATAGTTTACTTCTAAACGTTTAAAACATACAGAAAAGTAGAGAAAATAGTATATCTGACAACTTTGTCCACAACTCAGATTTTAAAAATTGAAGATTAAAAGCATTACATAATTAAATTATATAATTTGTTACATATTTAATACTGTACTCCAATTATAACTATATTGCTTTATATTAATATCTAATATATAATACATATATTAAGAGATGTATCACATGGACCTGGCTTATGAAATTGTGTGGCCTGACAAGGCAAATCTGAAATTCATATGGTTGAATTTCTGAAATTTAGGAAAGGCAGCCTGGAACTCTCAGTCATGAGTTGAAGTTGTTTCTCACAGGTGGAATTTCTTCTTTTTCAGAGAAGCCTCAGATCCTCTGTTTAGGCTATTCAACTGAATTAAAAAGGATCATATGATCATATCAATAGATCTAGAAAAAGCCTTCGCCAAAATACAGCACCCATTTATGATCAAAACACTTAACAAAATTGGTATAGAAGGAAAGTATCTTAACATAATAAAGGCCGTATATGATAAACCCTCAGCCAACATTTTACTTAATGATGAAAAACTAAAAACCTCCCCTCTAAGATCAGAAACAAGGCAAGGCTGTCCCCTATCTCCACTGTTATTCAATATAACATAGGAGGTCCTAGCGAGTGCAATCAGGCAAGAGAAAGATATAAAAGGCATCCACATAGGAAACAAAGAAGTCAAACTGTCACTATTTGCAGATGACATGATTCTCTATATAGAAAACCCTAAAGACTCCACAAGAACTCTACTAGAAACAATAAGCAAATAAAGTCAAGTCTCTGGATACGAAATCAATGTTCAATATTTTATAGCATTCCTATACTCTAAAAATAGCGTCAGAAAAAGTAGGGAAAAAATAGCTCCTTTTTCAATTGAAAT
>NW_006443565.1:0-388 GCF_000325575.1 Pteropus alecto | reverse complement strand
CATGTCCTATGTTCCATGATGTAGGGATAAAAGGAAGAACAAAAAATACACACACACACACACACACACACACACACACACACATATATACTTTTATGTGTATATATTCATGTATTCATAACAAAATAAATACCGATAATTAACACAAATATTTCTGTAACTGGTTACATGGTCTCAATGAGTGTATTTATGGTCCTTTGCCTGTAGGGTGGCCCAAACCTTCATTTTGAAGGGTCTGGGCCATTATATGTCTTGCTCGAACTGGGTTGTTGTTTCTTTCCATTAACTTTAATCATAGTCATGGCGATATTAAGAGATACCCTTTAAGGATAAATGTTTCCAAATTTCCAAAATTCTGCTAGGTCTTCATTAGTGTTTCCTTTTATAA
>NW_006443564.1:631420-637087 GCF_000325575.1 Pteropus alecto | reverse complement strand
TAATACCACTTCTGTTCAACATCTTACTGGGGGCTGAGACAGCTCAAATGGACAGAAAACAAGTAAAATCAGACCTTGTCTTACAAAACATATGAGAAGTAACCAAGGCCAATTATAGACTTAAATATAGAAGGCAGTATTATCAAGCTTTAAGTGTGTAAATACAAGAGAATCTCTACTTAACTTTGAGGTAGAGACTGTTTTTTTTTTTATTTAATAAACCTTAAAAAGTATTAGTTACAAAGGAAATTGAAAAATTAAATAACATTAACATTAAGAATTGCTGGTCATCACAAAACCACTTTTCAAGCATGAAGAGGCAAACACTAGAGTGAGAGACCACTTACCCAACGGAGGAAGTAATACCCAAATCACAGGAAGAATTCCTGTAAATAAGCAGGAATATTCATGCCCAAATGGTGTAAACTTGGGAGATAGACTTATTAAGTAGCAAATACAGGATTGCAGTCCTGCTCCTAAGCCCAACTTTGTCTAGACTCCTGCACTTCTCCTCACGCTGAAATCCTTCTTGCAGAGAATGGATCCTGGGTTCTTCTGAGCTCCTCCTGCTAGCACAGCTGGTCAGCTGACCTGATACCTGAAAACCTTAGGTCTTACAACAGGCACTGTTGTCTGTGAATCTGATGGTCATCTGATGCTGGCCAAGCTGAGTGCAAATAGCACTCCAGAATACCATCTGACCCTGCTGAGTGGCAAACCCCCTGAAGTTACCAGTACTGCAGATTCTGGAAGGTTCCTCATTTCTATACCAGGAGATTCTATAGGTAACCCTTTCAGATATTCCAGAAAGGATTCAAATAGCAGCGGAGAACATTTCCTTGAGCTTCAGAGAATGGAGTTCAGTTTTCATTTTCTTAAATTGACCCTACGTCTGCATATTATGGTCCTGGCTGGGTTGGGGCCTCTCCCAGTCATTCACTAAGCACCTACATAGCCACCTTTGGCAGAGCCATCTTCAATATTTCCCCTGGCTTGGGGACCTCAGTCGAAAGCAGGGGTTGGACTACCTTTTTCTGTTAGGTGTTAGTAAATGTTTTAGATTTTGTAGGCCACATATATTTCTAAAATATATTTTTAAAAACTCTTTAAAAACAAAAGCCCTTCTTAGCTCTAGGACTATCTCACACACACATGCACACACACACGTACCATGGACTGGATGTAGTTTGCAGACCTCTGATCTAAAGGAATGCAACTTAAAGCTCCCTGAAGTTGGGAAGGGCTGTTCCAGAAGGGAAAATGTAATTACTAGAGGTATTCACTGTAGAATCAGTTGAAATGGCCTGTTAAACATGCACATTTCTAAGATGTACCTCAGACTAACTAAGTCATCAACTAAATGAACTAAGTCTATACTTTATGAGTTCCCAAGTGATTCTTTGCGCAATAAATCTTGAGAACTTCTGCTTAGAGAGGTTGCTTTTACTGCTCCCAATAACCTTGTTTGGGCAGTACTCTTGCTTCATGATAGAGAAAACCCTATTGCTTAGCTGCAATTTGTTTCCTAGCGCCTGTTTTTACAGCGTAGAGATTCTCTTTGCCAGCACCAAAATAGCTTCCTGTTTCCCATGGAGTTTACAAATCAAAATAGCTCATGTTCGAGCATTCATGTCTAGGTGCTGCACCTAGTCCTTTACCAGCATTATGTCATTAATTTTTAGACATAATAATTATATCATGTGTGGAGAGGGTACCATAACCTCCATTTTCCAATGAGCAATCAGAGGCTTAGAAAGGTTGGCTAACTTGTCCAAGGTCACAACTAGATAGTGGCAGAGCCAGAGCTCAAGCCCAAGGCCTCAGCTCTATGACTTCTGAACCTCAATGTTACTGGCATTTCAGGCCTGATAATTTTGTCATTGGGGCCACCCTGTGCAGTGTAGGTGATTTAGTAGCATCCTTGGCTTGTGCCCAGATGTCAGTATGACAACCAAGAATGTCTCCAAAAATGTCCCCCAACATTGCCCAAAGTCCCTAGGGCAGACAAAAAAGTCACCCCAGGTTGGGAACTGCCATTCTACTCGCAAGCCTGTGTCCTTAACTATCAGGTTACTATTAGTAATTACTAGCCTGTTCCTTCGCAAATCACTCCTCAAAGCTGTGACTTACCATTCTTCTGATACAGATCTTATATGGGGCCCTCAGGGTGAGCTTTTCTGGGTCCAGATAATAAGTGCAATTCAGAATTTCAAGACCAAAGGGATCTACAGAAGCAATGTAGATAGAGAATGACCAAGAAGTACATTTTAGTGACAGAGTCAACCAAAGCAACATAGCTGAGACTACCAATCCACTCCTAAGGTGCTTCCTTTACTTCATTTTTTTATTGTCTCAGTGGGGTGATATGACCCAAGCTTTGAGAGATGCTGTGATTTGCAGCTAAAAATTGCCCAGGGGATTCTGAGATAAGAGAAAGACAATGTCTTCCACTCTTGGTGGCATCATTGCAAATCAGAGACCCCTGTGGCATCATGGTGACTGGATGCCAGTTGCTCCATAGTTTGTGTACTCTGCTCACCAGAAAAATGGGGCTGGCCTTGAGTCAAGGACTTTCTGTTAAATAAGACTAAGATGAGTGTATACACATTACCTATCCATCAGAGATGCATGCCATTTCTTGATGCCAAGATTGCTTGAAAACTCCACTGTCATCTGTCTTTATGGCAAATGACAATATCTGAAGAACAAAGAAAGCACTTGATGCCTCTGAATGACAGGAGGCATGGTCCCTGCAAGAGTGTGTGGTGGGACTTCTCCTCTCTGACAGGCATCAGGGGAGGATCCCAGTTGAAAGAGGCAAGGCTTGTCCTCTACTCTCAGGAAACTTGCAAATTGGTGGGAAAGAACTGTGAGAAAGGTATCAGTCAAGGCCCGGGGCTTTCCAAAGCACCAGGGGTAAGCTGGGGTTAGAGTTATTAAACATGCATACAGGAACCAGGTGGGGACCTTGACAGTGACACTGATGGAGGTGGGGATGGTGGGTCTGTGACAAAGTGGAGAACAAAAGTTTTATCTAAATATTCTTCTATTTGACTTAAAAAAAAATCATGGGTAAGCCCAAGGACCCTTTTAAGGCCAAATTCTGCCTATCATCTGTCACTGCATCCTTGGTCTCAAGTGGAAATTTAAAAAAAACTCCTCATTTTAAGTGAACAGCTCCGATATTATCTGTTATGTTGTTGATTTCCTTAAGTATGAGTTTGTGTTTGAAGATGACAGAAAGGGGGACATAATGTTGTGGTTTGTTGTTCTTTGGATGCCATAAAGCTTGAGGTGGTGAGGAAATAGAAGTGCAGGTGTTTTTGCAAGCTCTGTCATTTAGCTAGTATAGCAAACCATAGGTAGGCAATGGAAAAATCTAGTGATTTGATCAAGGTAAGAAAAAGGGTGAATGGAGATTGTTTGACCCATGTTTGTGTTTCCTGGACACCTAGGCACCTTAGATGCAACCTGCTGGAGAGATGCTGAGGGCATTTACCTCACTGCAGAGGCATACCTGAGAAGGCAGAAGTCTCCAACTGAGTAACATCAATTGAGTTTACTGAAGTCACAATGGCGAAGAATACAGAAAGTGTCCTGTAGGGGTTGGAAGGGAATGCAGTCAGTATTAATAATGAGTGAACTTAAGCAGACAAGGCCATTGTATTCCTCCCCTCTGCCCCCTAAATTACTCACCTGCAGTCTGCCCTGAACCAACCTGAGAGACTGCCACCATCGCCTCTGCCTGCACGCCATAGCCAAAGGCACCACCAAATCAATCAGGTAGAGGGGCAGGCTACTCTGTGCTTTTAGAGCAGGAAGCTAGACAGGGCCCCTCCCTCTCCCTATTGGAGACACTTGAATTTTCTCGAGCCCTTCCAGCAGAGAGGGTGGGATTTGGGGAGGGAGAGGCTTTCTGGAAGGCCTGCAAGAAGCAGAGTTTGGCCCTTCCTGACATTTGTCTTTGGGTATTCCACCAGCTGCTCTGAGGGCCGGCCATGAAAGCCAAGCTCCCTGAAATTGGCTCCAGATGAATGAATTGGTGTTCTTCTCCATGAGACAGGAAAGATTAGGATCTTTTTGACAAAATATTTACAACTTCAATGCAGAATGGAAGAGGGTGATGGGCTTAATTGAAGAAAGAACATCTCTTTATCATATCATTTTTAAGTAGAAAAACATTGCTTTAAGTAACCCCTAGTCTCCTGGCTATTGTGTACAGCGCCCTGACAATGTGCATGAAAAATTATCTTTAAAAAATGGATGAGAGTTCTGGGGGGAAAATGACATAAATGATAGAGGTTTTGTTCATCTCTCTTGCGACCAAATCAAAACTGTGGCAGAAACATGGAGCAAATAGCAAACAAAGTCGCCAGCGATCTAGACAAATAGAAGCACTACAACTAGAGAGAGAAATAATTAATCAACCTGCAACAGTAGAAGGTAGGAGGGGGTGAAGATGTGAGGCTGCCCAGTTCTGAGTGGCTGAGTGGGACAGAGGCTGTGGCAGCGGCAGCTGGCAGCTGCAGACGCCCCTTAAAGGGGTCATGTCCACGAGCGGACTTTCACAATGATGGACCTGCTCGCTCTGAGCACCAGCACTGGGTCAGCTGCGCAGGGGGCAGAAGGGACTTACAAGAGGACACTGAGTTGTCAGAGTGAGGGCCGAGGCGAGACTTGCTCTGTACAGAAGTGCCAGAGGTATCCGCTGTTCCTCTGTTGAGCCCTCCGAACTCCCACTGCATGGACTCAGCACTGTCATAGCAGAGATGTCATTGAACTGGGTAATAGAGGTCACTCTGCCCAGAAGATTCCCTGAAACTCCGCCTCCTTCAACTCGCGGCTCCACCCAAGCCACATTCAGTTGTATCCTTAGCAAACCGGTGCACCTTACTGAGCAGCACCTAGACTCACACTGGAGCAGCTGGCCTTGGTTTCTGGTGTTGCCTTTCGAGGCAACTATAAGCAAAGCATTTGTGGATAGCTTGCTGAATCTTAACAGGTGACTCCAGAAGGACACAGGCTGAGGCTAAACTTGGCCTGCAGCTGAATCCCTCTCAGGACTGTGCCACTGGACACCTACTACACAGAGCCAAGCTAATAAAACCGGGAGACTTAGGACCTTTGCTTAGCACATAGAAACAGATGCAGAAAGGCAGTTAAAATGGGAAGACAAAGAAGCGGAAACCATATGAGAGAACAGAACAGAGGTCCAGGAATAATGGAGTCAAGCAAGCTAACAGATGCGGAGTTCAAAACATTGGTTATAAAGATGCTCAATGAATTTATGGGAAATGTAGATGAATTCAGTAAGAACTTTAACAAAGAGATAAAAAAAGATAAAAATGGAAATGGAAATTATAAAGGGGAACCAATCACAAATGAAGAACACATTATCTGAGATGAAGAGTATATTAGAGGGAATCAACAGAGTGGATAAAGAGGAGGAACAAATCACTGATATAGAAGATAGGGAAGCCAAGGACACTCAATCAGAATGACAAGAAAAAAAAAGCCAAGACAATAATAATAATTTAAGGAGTCTATGGGACACAATTAAATGTAAAAATATCCATGTCATAGACGTACCTGAAGGAAAACAAGAAGTTGAAGAGCTATTTGAAGAAATAATAATGGAAAACTTCCCTAACCTGGTGCAGGAAGTAG
>NW_006443564.1:617648-631035 GCF_000325575.1 Pteropus alecto | reverse complement strand
AATGGATAAGAAAACAAGACCCCTACATATGCTGCCTACAAGAGACTCACTTCAGATTAAAAGACACAGAGACTAAAAGGAAGGGGATGGCAAAAGATATTGCATTGATGGACCTAGAGGGTATTGCACTGAATGAAGTTAGTCAGATAAATATCGCGTGATTTCATGTACATGTGGAATCTAAAGAACAAAATGACAACAACAAAAATGGAAATAAACCCATAGAAACAGAGAATATTTTGAGGGCTCCTAGATGGGAGGGGGATTGGGGAAGACAGTGAAAAAAGGCAAAGGAATTTAAAAGTGTAAATGGATAGTTATAAAGTAGACATGGAGATATAAAGTGTAGCATAAGGAAATAGTTAATAATGTGATAAATATGTAAAGGAGAAGAGGGGTATTAGATTTAATAGGATGATCACTTTGTGAGGTATATAGATCTCTAATCTCTATGCTGTACAACTGAAATGAATATATTATTGTATGCCAACCACAATTGAGAAAAAACTCATTAAATTATACAATGTAAATATGAGCAACTAATTGTCTATTATATTTCAATGAAGCCCGGGGAAATTTAAAAAAAAATGAAGCATTATTTCCTACCAAGTATAAATTTTAAGCTTACTGGAAAACACACACACACACACACACACACAGCCAGTTACAGAAGTCTATAGAGAAAAGGAAAAAATTACCCATAATCTTGCCACTGCTAATATTTTGGTATGTAATTTTATGGACTTTTTCTACAAATCCTATACACACTGAAAACAATACCATCTGGAATCGAAGCTTAAACTATGTTTTGTAACCTGTTTTTACTACTATCCATGTCATGGATATCTTCCATATCAAACATAAAATTTCCATTACCATTTAAAGGTTACATAGTATTCTATATCTAGATAAATTAGTGTTTAACTTTTCCCTAATGATGGACATTAAGATGGCTTCCAATTTTTTATCATTGTAAATAATAATATGATAGACATTCTTGTACATTTCCCTAGTTCCACAGGATAAATTCCTAGAAGTAGAAATTCTGGGTTAAAGAGAGTAGTGGTCTAAATAAAAATGTCATAGTATTTAGCAATTGGGAGATTATAGATGGGGAAACTAAGGCAAAGCAACTTGAGCAATCTTTGACTACTGAGTGTTGGCCAGACTGAGAACTCAAATTTTCTGACACCTAATCAATATATCTTTTCAGCATCTCTCATAGCTTTTTGAGATACCTAGGTGTCTGTAGCCTATGTTCTGTAACAGGTGATACAATGCTCAAATTCTGTACAAGTAATGGGTAGCGTTTGCAATTAATGATTTATGCGTTGTCTTTGTGATGCAACTTGAGTAATCTCCATTCCCTCTTAACAGGTGTCTGGAATAACATCGCAAATAGTAGTAGATTAAAGTAGTGTTTCCCAACTTCCTCAATCAAGAGGATCACATAGGGATTTCATCAATATCAAAAATTTCCTGGGTTGCACCCAAAAGCCATTGAATCAGGCTCTCTGAGGGTGGGGCGTGAGATAATGTATGTTTAACAAGCACCATTGGTGAGTCTTCTGATCAGGAAGATTCAGGACATACCTGGAGGCAGGGAGGCAAGAAAATGAATGTTTGCCATTTGTCAACCTTTTTATGGGAATTAATTGGTTATGTCCCAGTGGAATAGGCGTAAGGGAGCAAAATCCAGGATAAGCAGGTTTTAGGGATAGAGATGGCAAAAAGGTTCAGATTCTGAGCAGAAGCATGATAATAATAGTTATTCCTGCTAAGCATATTTTCGAAAAAGTGACACTTTTTCTGCAAATGTGAAGGTAATTTGTTACCATGATGGCTAAGACTATGATGAGAAGACAGAGGAAGGAGTTTGGATGCAAGACTCAGAGAGGCCTGTTAAGACAGTGGTCAGAGAGGTAACAGGTTAACATGGTGCTCCTCCTTCCCAGGCCCCATCTTCAGACTCACTCAGCAAGACTCTCTTTTCTTTGGAGGGTGAAGACTTGCCTCAGGAAGGGCATCTCAGGTGAGAACCTCAGATCGGGGACTTCTGGCAGGCTAAGGGGCAGCACGAAGGCCCTGAGCAGGGGCCTCAGAGTGAAGGAGGGCCACGGGGGGAGCTGGCGAAGATGGTGAGTTTACCAGAGATTAATTTCACTTGCCTTACCTGACCCGGCCCATGATGTGCCTGGGACTGTCACTGAACAAGTGGCTCCAGGCCCATAAGACCAACCCTGCACAAGTGTACCAGGATACAAGTGTGTTCAGTGCAGCTAGCTTCAAGATTGAGGAAGAAATTATTGTTCCGTAATGAGATGGTGTGTCATGTCACTAGTTAGGAAAAACTAAAACCTTTACAGAAGTGATAGATCCTTAATGTTTTACTAAGTGAACAGTGGGATCTCTTTCAAATGCATGTTTGCCACATTCTTTTCAACAAGCCTTTCTAAGTTAGCTAATTTATGACTACAATGTGTTCCCTCTCCCCTTCTCTGAATGACCTGGCGTCATGAGAGTCGTGAGACCACTTCTCACCTGCTAACCACCAGGCATTTCTTGAAGGGAGTTTTAGGTTGATATCCACCACAGCAATGCAGGGTCATTGCCTCATTGGGGCAGGTGCCCTCCTTACTTTCTGAAATGCAGTTCTTATGAACAACAGTTCATCATTCTTAAACTCCAAGCCTGTTGTTTTATTTTCTGCAACAATTGTCAACACATGAATTGAAGACAACCTAAATGTCATCATCAGGAGATGGTCAGAGAAACCATGGAATACTCCTCAGCTACTAAAAAATGAATCTATGGATTCAATTGGATCTATGAATGGTGATATTAAAGATGTCCACAATGAAATAGGAGTTTTAGAGCTGTATAATTAGTATGTTCCAAATTTTTCTTTAGAAAAAGAAGAAAACGAAAAAACTGGTTTGCATGTCTCTACATTTAAGTTTCTGTGTCTGTATAGAAATGTGTATTTGCATTAAAAGTCTAGGAGAGGGTGTCAGGGAGCTGACAGTGTGACCAGGGGGAGGGGGAAGTGCAGTCTGGGCCGCTAGCTGGGCATTTATAACTACTCTTGGTTCTGATTTGTTTGTGCTTTTGCTCTACTGGTTTATAAACATATGGGATATATCAATCCTAGAAACAGAAATAGAAATGGAAGACTCCTGCTTTTTTTTACTTTATTTACTTCTCTATATTGATTAATTTTCTGGGTGATAAAGTAACCAATTAAAGTAATTTTAAAGTAATAATAGCAATAATGGTAAATCTGATTTGTATATAACTGATCTATAGAAGCTGTAGACTCAAAGGCCATGAGTTCAACTTCATGGTATAAAAGTACAACACAGAAGTGAATGGATTTGGTGCACGAGGTATCCAGGGGCCAGGTCTTTATCGTACAGTGAGTAAGCTAAGCTCAAGAGGTCTAGTAACTCGCACACGGTCACACAGCAAGTTATTAGCAGAACTCCAGTGAGAAGCCAGATCCTGATGTTCCCTCCCAGGCTCTTTCAAACTCATTATGATTTTCTCCATGTGTTTATGTGTGTGCATGGGGGTGTACTAAAACTCTGTGCTTCTCTTGTAATTCACTTAGCTTTAAAAGTACAAGATGGCATTAATTAGAATTCAGCAGTATAAGATAAATAAGAAATATAGAAACTTCTACCAGTATGCTAATATAGCTTAAAATAGCTTTCAAATGTCAAATATGCATTTAACTTGGGAAAAATAAGACTTGGTCAGTGAGAATGTTCTTGAACATCATCTGGTAGTTCTTTTAATAATGTAACTAATTATACAGTGTTAGTGTCCTCTTCCCCTTTGGATCTCCAGACAGACCACCAAGTAGGATTAACCTCCTAAGGACCATGGATTCAGAAAGACCTGGGACAAAGGAATGAAAGGCCGCGTTGGCCCAGAGATTAAAGATAGGGCAGCTTAGATAAACGCATGACAGAGAAGGCTCAGAAGTTCTAAATAAAAACTCATTTACATATAAGTATTAACACAGATTACTCCATAGCCAGCAGCCAGGGCAGTGTTCAGGTCCTAAATAGAGAAAGGGTTCCCTTGGCAAATGTAGTGCATTCCTTTTCCGTATGGAATATAAAATATGTTACATGTTAAAGTTCTGAAGAGTGCGGTGGACCAATTGATTGTAAGGTCTCTATCTTCCAACCCCCCCACCCCGCTTATCCTTTGCAACTTGCTTTGCAGGTAGCCTATTCCCACACCGCCTCCTCCTCAGACCCTCCTTCTCGAGGCCCCTCACTCCCCTTGAATCCGGCCTGCCTTGTTACTTGCTTTGGTTGATAGAGTATGGTGAAAGTGACGATGTGTCAGTTCTGAGACCAGATCTCTTGAGACCTTGTACACCTATGCTCTCTCTCTTAACATTCTGCACCTGCCATGAGAATGAGCCTAGGCTAGCTTGCCGGGTGGTGACCGATCGATCACAGAGAGCAGAGATGAGTCATCTAAGCTGGAGCCATCCTAGAGCAACCAGTCCCCAGCTGACCTGCCAGTTGACTGCTGATGAATAAGTGAGCTCAGCCAAGTTCAGCTGAGTGTGGAGGAATTGACCAGTTGACTGCAGACTTGTGAGCAAAATCAATGCTTATTGTTTTATTGCCATTTAGTTTGGAGGGTTTGTTAGACAGCATGATTGTGGCAATAGGTGTCTGTGACTACTTAGAATTCCTATTTCAAAATGAACCCAGTTTTTAATTATGAAACTGCAAATCTCCTCCTATGAGAACATTTACTGAACAACCATGAAACTTTGAAGTATGAAAAGAAGCAACATGCACAATTGTAAACATGCAGACAAAGACTATCTGTAAGGAGGTTGCTTTCTGATGGGGGGACCAAACAGCTACTATGTAACACACAAGACCTAAGCATAAATAACTCAACTTAAATACCCACAAGTATGTTTTTTTTTCTGTCCCATGTCCTTTTCTCTTGTTGATGGTACCATAATATGGCTTTAGGGAACTTTCTCTCCCACAAGATATAATCTTGGTGAGACTTTAGTCAAGATACCTCCGCCACTCTTTAGGCGAGGGTTAGGCACATGACTGAAGTTAATCAAATGAACCATCTCTCTATGGAATCTGTATCTGAATCACAGCATCTCTGTAGCCCATCACTTTCTCTCTGGGTCCCTCTGCAGGTTTTCAATCCACACTTTTATCACTCACATTTCACACAGTACTGGGAAGGAGTAGGTGGTTCTCGAAAATGGAAAACTGTGTGATTTGATGAGTCTGTAGGAAGGAGGGAAGGAAATTTTTATTAAGGCCCACTGCATACAGATCCTATGCTGACACTGATGTATAAACTTACCAGGTAGGAATGAGCAAAGGAAATGAAGATCTCTTGAAGTGAGCTATCCCTAGTTGATAGCTACTAATAGAAAGCTGTCTGGGCTGAATGTGTCCCCTCTCTCCAATTCAAGTTGAAGTCCTAACACTCAGGACCTCAGAATATGACCGAATTTGGAGATGGGGCCTTTACAGAGGTGAATAACTTAAAACGAGGTCCCTAAGATGGGCCTTAATGCCCTATGTCTGATGTCCTTATAAAAGAGGAAATTTGGACACAGACATTATACAGAGGGATGAACATGTGAGGACACAGGGAGAAGATGGCTTTTCACAAGCCACAGAGAGAGATCTGGAACAAACTCCTCCATCTTTCCCTCAGAAGAAACCCAACCTGCTGACTTCTTGGTCTCAGACTTCTATCTTCTAAAACTGTGAGAAAATAAGTGTCAGTTGTTTAAGGCCCACGGTTTTGAGGTACTTTGTTACGGCAGCCCTAGAAAATGAATATAAATTCCCAGATTGAAATACAACTCTGTCACTATAAAATATATCCTCTTTTTGCTGTACCATAATAAGGGAAAAAACAGACAGACAAACAAACAAACAAAACACAGGTCCCAGTTGTTAAGGAAAATGCAGAGGAAAGAGAAGGTTTAGGCAAATGTGGTAATTATACATTTATGATTGACCCAAAGAAGGGATAGCCTTTCTTTCCTTTCTACTACCTGTACAATTAATTACTTGCACTCTACTTCTGCTTCTAGGACTACCAGTACTACTACTACTACTACTTTATATTCATTGAGTACTGACTACATATCACACACTGCACTAAATATTTTACAAATTTGAACTCAGTAATTGCTTGTAACAACCTGTACGTAGTAACTGGAAAAGTATTTGCTTCATTTTACTGATGAGGAAAATGAGACTCAAAGAGAAGTGATTTACCATAGTTAATGGAAGGATCCAAGTTCTGGTTGAATGTCCGTCAGTCTCTGACTTAAGAACTTGTGTTCTTAACCACTGCTGTACTCTGGCTTAATTTTGTTGCAATGCTTAGCTTTCACATTTGCCTGTCTTGCCAGTCCTACCACTGTCAACATGGAGAGAGTTGAATGGTTTGGGTGGTATTTGATGATCTGCTATAACATCCCTCCCTTGTAAATTCTGCCATGTTGAAAAAAAAAAAGGCAGCTAATATAGGTTTTCCTCTGATCGTTATTCCTGCAGTTTTAATAGAACTTAAGCTTTGGGTCATGATGCAGGTCATATGATTACTGTATATTGATCAAAATGTTTAACTCGCAGAACCAATAATTAGTTAGGAAGAGGAAAAAGCATAAGAAAAAAAGGAACTTTGTCCAGCCGACAAAGCCCATTGATCCAAGTGTAGAATTAAAATTCATAGTTCTTGCTCGGACTATCCAGTATTCACATTTTAAAGAATTTGTTTTTGAAAACCTTTACAAAACCCTCCACTGTTACAATGTAACATCATCTGGGATTTAGCATTTGTAAAATGTGCATTTTTATAAGGGATGCCAAGAGAATCCTCATGCAAACCAGATGGTATAATAACAGCTCTGTCTGTTTTTTTTTTTTTTCTGGCAGAAAAAATAGGGCCTTGAATAACTTGAAACTTATGTGAATGAATTAAGCTCAATCGATACTTCAGGGACATTACAATTTCAATAGTCGACTTATCCAACTAAATATTTTAATAAATGTTTTCATCTGAAGAAGAAAAACTGAAAGGGCTGACAATGGTTCCTTTGATTGCTTCATATTTGTATTTAATGTTTCTGAGGAAAACAAAACAAAACCAAAGACCTTCAATGAGTTTAAATGAGAAGTGAAGTTGTTGAAATCTCTTTTGAATAGAAAAACTCCACATCAAATAGGTTCTAGAGTTTAATTACTGTGCTAAAGATTAAAAAAAAGTCTAAGTGACATTTTTTGAAAAATGCATTTGAAAATGTCTTTATCTCAACAGATGTGTTTTTCATAAACCCACGTTCAACACACACAGTATCGTGTTAATGATGCTTTGTTCTTCCCTTGTCTGATTCCTGTGAGTTTTCTGTGTAACAACAGGACTTTTGTGATCCCCTTTAATTTTCTTTACTTTCTGTTATTGCTTTTATTTCCATTAAAATTCATAACAAGATACTCATTAGATGAAGTAATCTTGTTAACAGCAAATGTTCTGCTTGGATCTTTTCTTTTTCCTTATTACATAAAATGTACTTCTACCATACAAGCGAATTTCCTCTGTAATTAGACATGAATTGCTTTGGAGAAAAAAACGCAGTTGTGCCTTTGAAAGCCAGATCTCTTGAGGTGCGGGGGGCAATCTCATTAATAAAAATACGTGCTTCTGCACAAGCTGTTGGATTTCTTTCCCAATTAGCAGTGATTAGTTTTCTAGAACAACAAGGGAGAAGTTTGGTTTCCACTTTACTGGCATTGGTTTTTCTTGGGGTAGAATGAAAGTGTCACTACCAGTAATCTTTCTCTCTTTGGTTCCTTTCCCTGAGCAAAGGAACACACACGACTCTTTTTAATAGGTATGTCAGAGTCCCAGGTGAATTCTCCAACCAAGTGCTACTTCTTCTCAGCCAGGATTGGACTCCATGGTAGATGGGATGCTTGGTTAGACCACCCAGCCATCATGTAGCTGCTATTAAAGCAAGAGAGGCTGCAAAATGATAAATGACACCTAAGAGTTGAAAACATCATTGTTCTTTGGGGAGGAGGAGATGTGCTGGTAGGAGAATCTCTCCAAATGCTGCCCCTAGAGGATGGTGAACCCTGTTTTCTCTGGGATGTTGGCAAAGAGAAGAGGTGTCTGAGCAGAAGGGCCTCTCAAACTGAAATACTTAAATGTTTGAGGAGTCAGCATTTTCTAGAGTTTTAGGAAAATGAGGAAATAAAGCCTACTGTTCTGAACCTAGAACAGTAGCAGCAGAGGAATACAGAAGTCACTGACAGGACATTTTTTAAAGATATACTACCATTGCAGGACTGTAGGGAGGCATGGGGGCAGGGTTGGTACCAACAGGAAGGTCAATAAGGACCTTGACTTGCTAGATAATAAAACAGTTTGGGGGAGGGACATTGTCACTTAGGCCTGATCCTCAAAATCTCTCCTGTGGTATATGTAGCAGATATTCTCTGACCTTCCTCTTGGAAGTCCAGCAGAATACGGTGGGAACAGACTCTAATACTTATTTCCACAAGACCAATACAGTCAAAATATACACTCAAGAGCCACAATTGTCCCACAATTATCTAGACTCCTTGCAAGGAGTTAGTGTCTACATTATATGCAAATATGCATTAGTTATTTTCATTACTCTCTGCCTGCACCATCTTCCACCAATTTTGCTTCCTTTGGAAGTTGGGGAATTAGAAAATAGACCAATTATTGAGCTATAGCGCGCTAGGTGTGCTTTCTTCTCTCTCTCTCTCTCTCTCTCTCTCTCTCTCTCTCTGAACTAAGCCACGATCACACTACTTTTTTTCAGTTTGTAAAACCATAATTTTTGGTTTATAAGGAATTTTATGTCATTTCATCTTTACTACTGTAAACTTAGGTGATGATGATATAATCATGAGCAATATCCCCCAATTTTACCCACAAAGAAATAGAGACTCAAATTGTTGGAGTAACTTGCCCCAGATCATATATACCCCAGGTCTTCTAGCTCCAAGTTCAACCCTAACTTTCTCAACCTCATTTTGAATGGATGGGATAAGGAGGAGTTGCAAGTTCAGAAGGGTTTGCTTCTGCCGCCCCTTCCCCTCCCCATCCATTCTTCTTTCAAGGAAGAAGTTTTCTCAAGGAAATGCCAGAGGGTGTCAGGATATTTATCATTAAAAAAAACTCAGATGTTTTACCATTTCACAGGAGGGTTTAAGTCCAAGTTGTAAGTACTGGTGGAGTCAAGAAACTTCCTTCTGCTCCTTGTTCTTCATCCTAACCCTTTTTCCTTTCCTCCGCAATTGCTCTGTCCTAATTCTCTTTAGCTTCCTTCCTCATTCTTATCATTCTCCTTCTCTTCATTATTATCTTTATCATCATCTTCATCTGATACCAGACTCCTTGTTTGATTGACACTTAGCATTCTACTATAAACCCATCTTTAAGAAGCTCTCTCTGAAGTTATATATGATATTCTATTTTACAGTGCACTAATGAATGCAATTGTGCCTAAATTAAAGTGGTTCATGCAAAAATGAATCGAAGAACATTACCTTGTTCTCAAAGTATTCACAGTCATGTTTGGATACTTCACTTTCTGGGCTGAAAAGAATTTTTTTTCTTTTGCAGCTAAATAATGTGGCCCTCTAGGCTGCTTCTACAGCTTCTATTGATAGTCTTATAGAAACCAGAAAAAGGAAGAAACATTTACCCTTGGGGATAATTACTATTGTGAGGAAACTGGAGATTAAAGCTTTGTACTTTTTCAGAGTAGGCAAATACTTTGTCTTTTAATAAAGACTTGGACAAAAACAGACGAGGAATAAACAGTTACAGATTTCTGAAATAAAACTTCTTACATCAATATGGTAAACTATTATCCAAGCATATTAAAGATTTTGTAACAATATAGGAAAATATTTATGGTAGATGAAAGAGAGAAAAGACAATTTGAAATAGCATTTATTTGATTATGAAAACTATGTAAAAATATAGCACAAGAGAGTATATAGAGTTGATCAGCTGTGTCAGGATGATGGGCTCAAATTTTATTGTAGTGTCTTCAGAGAACATGTTTCATGAAACCTATTATTCAATGTTTGCTAAGACCTGCACTGGCTTTATTATGTGGACAATGATTGTAAATATTCTCTGTGTGCTTGAAAAGAATATGCATTTTCTACTGAGTGCAAGGTTCTATATATGACTAATCTTGTTAATTGTGTTTAAATCTTTTATATTTTATTAATCTTTGGTCTGATTGATATATAACATTAAAGAGTGTATTAAAATCTCCCACTATGATTGTGAATTTGCTCTGATTCTTTAAATTCTACTAATTAGTGTTTTCCCTATTTTGGGGCTATGTTATTAAGTACATACAAGTTTACAACTATCATATTTTCTCGATTAATTGTTCTTTTCATCATTATGTATTATCTCCTTTTAGTCCTAATATTATTTTTGATTTAAACTCTATTTGTCTGATATAAAGATAGCTATACCATTTTTGTTAGTATTTGCTTGATATAACTTTTCCATTTTTTTTTTTTACTTTCGATCTTGCTACAATTTTATGTTTTAGATATATCTATTGCAAGTAAGATAAAGCTGAGTCTTCTAACTGGTCAATTAAGTCTATTTATATATTTTTTGGTAATGCATTTGGACCATGTTTTTGGTCTTATATATTATGCTCTTTATTTGCATTAATTTTCTATGCTTTTCATCCTTTCAATAAGATGTAAATTTAAGTTATTGATTTGAGATCTTTCTTCTTTCCTAATACAGGCATGAAAAACTGCAAAATTTCCTCCTAAACTCTGTTTTAATAGCATCCTATAACTTTTGATATTTTATGTTTTTATTTTCATTCAATTCAAAATATATATGATAAAGAATTTATATCTAGAATATATAAGGAAATCTTGTAACTCAGTAATAAGAAGACACACAACTCAATGAAAAATTGGGCAAAGAATTTAAATGTAAGATGTAAGAATAGCTAATAAGCACTTGAAAACATGCTCAACATCATTAGTCATCAGGGAAATGCAAATTTAAACCACCCTGGTACCACTTCACACCTACTAGGATGGCCATAAACAAAAAGAGAGACAATGACAAGAGCTGCAAGTATTTGGGGAAATTTGAACATTTGTACGTTGCTGATGGGAATGTAACATGATACAATCACTTTTGAAGACAGTTTGACAGTTCTTTAAAAAGTTACATATAAATTGCCATACAATCCAGCAATTCCACTCCTTGGACGTGAAAATACATCTCCACACAAGACTTGTATGTTAATATTCATAGTAGCATTATTCATAAAACCAAAAAGTGGAAATAGTCCAAATGTCCATCAGTTGTTGAATAAATAAGAAAATTTGGTATATTAGTATAATAGAATATTACTCAGCAATAAATAGGAAGCACTATTATATGCCATAACATGAATGAACCTCAAAAAATTATGTGAAGCTAAAAAAAAGCTGAACACAGAAGATTATGTATTATTTGATTCCATTTATATGGAATGCCCATGAAAAGCAAGACTGCAGAGACAGAAAGCTGATTAGTGGTTTTCTGAGTTGGGAGTAGGAATGGGGATTAACTAAAAATGAGAATGAGGGATATTTCTTGGGTGATAGATATGTTCTAAAATTGGATTATGGTAATGATTACACAACTCTGTAAATTTACTAATGATCGTTGATTTATATACTTAAAATGGGTGAATTTCATAGTATGTTAATTATACCTCAATAAAACAGTTTAAAAAATAGATCTCCCCAATAAACTAGACTAGTTCTGAATTTTTGGAAAATTAATTTCTATATTCTGAGCCTAGATAACCAATATTACACTCAAGACTCATTAATGGACATTAAAAACTTAAATGTGCCTCAAAGTACATTTAAGCTGATCACAGAGGTTTTAATTATTCAATGTCATGGCCATTCCAGAAAGAAAAGGTCCACGTAAAGTTTTCTCGCTGCCTTCCATGGAGAGAGGCTGAAATGAGCTTTGCCCTGGGTGATGACACTTTTCCTTGTCATTGATTAACCAACTTTGTAGGAAGGCTGCTCTATTGACATCCTGCTTTGTATAGAGAGTGATATCTGGCCAAGCTTTGATGAGCACAGAAAGTGTCCACTCACAACCACCAAGCTGATAGTGATAGCTACCTGGAACTTCTGAAGGAGGCTGCCAAGAGAGATCTGAATCTTTCTGATGAAGGTGGCATGACTCCCATGCTCCTGGCCACCTACCATGGGAACTTGGAAGCCCTAGAAATAATCTGCAGCAGAAGGTAAGTTCACCCTGAGAGTTTCAATTGGAAACTGTTTGTGGTAGAATTTGGCAGACAGCAGCAAGCAGCAGAGGCAGAGAAGTCAGCAAAAATACTTTGCCCTTTTTAGACTGTCTAAATAATTAGCATTTTAGAGAAAGGTAGAAAACTGCCTGGAGATGCTCCCTTCGCACAGAGAACTGGCACCATGGGGGTCGTGAGCCACACATACAGGAGAGACTCTGAACTCTGAGGCATGTTATTGGCCTTGTGGGGGAGAACATTTTAATGATGTGCCTTGAAAAATATTTTCCATGAAGTTTAAATGATTGACACTTTAAAAATAGATCATTGTTCTACTCAGTTTTAATATGTCCACCTCAATCAGAACAAATGATGTGTTTTTATTTTATTTTTTCATCTATGTCATTGAAATCCCACAGTGTTTTATTAACACTCAATCCTAGTGCAAGTCCATGATTCTTAGATGAAGTTGCTGGCTTTACAAACTGTAAAAGGGACCTTCAGCCTGTCTTAACCTCATCACCTCTCTGGCTGTGAGATACATAAATGCATCCACACACACCCTCAGCCCTTCTAATGCAGGAGTTACTGGGCTTTTTTCTTCTGCTTGTTATCAGAAGGGCTAGACAGTGTTGGCAACTATAACCCAAGAGGGGTAAGAAAAGGAAAAAGGAAAAATTTACTTCAATTCAATACATATTTATTGGTACATATCTCCTATATGCCAGACATTTTGCTAGCCACTGGCGATGCCGTCCATAATCAACAAGAGAGACACAATTACTGTCCTCATGGTGACCAAATCTAAGAGAGGAAGACATAAATTAAATCATGTGTGATATGCTTTACAAAGGGGAAAACAGAGGGCACTAAATAGATGACACAGGCATCTCTCATAATCTAGGGGTGAGGGAAAGCCTTCTGCATTTAAGCTCGAATTTGAATGATGAGAAGTTGGCCAGATAAAGATGGGAGGAAGCGACTTTCCACGTGAGTGCACTGTGCACTCTGGGCACT
>NW_006443564.1:615980-617581 GCF_000325575.1 Pteropus alecto | reverse complement strand
TGTAAACTCTGTTAAGGAGTTGAGCGTTATCCAAGGGGCATGGGGATCCATTGTCATCAGGTTTACACAGGGAGCCACCTGGTACATTTTTGTTTACAAAATTTGCTCAGGCAGCTATGTAGCAGTCAGAGAGAAACTTGAGGGTTGTTTTAATGGTCAGACTGAGAGATGAACTGGACGAAGTAGGGCAGTGGGAATGGGGAGATGTGGATGGATTTGAGTGGTAGTTTGGACATGGAATTGATTATGATAGACTGGATGTTAGGGTGGGTGGATAAAGTAAGAGGAAGATCAAAGCCCCATGTTCTGGCTTCAGCACGTTGTGGACATTGGCATCCATTATCAAAGGAGTGGGTGATACTCAGGAAGAGTTAGAAGATTCAAAGGTGGTGTTTTTGCATGAAGGACTGAATGAGGAAGGGGTGGAGTCAGTGTTCTCTACTCCTTCTGTCTGATTTGACTTCCTCTTCCCAAACACCACACCCTACCATCAGCAGTTGGAATTCTCCAAATTGTAACTCTAAGCCATCTCTCCTCTTCTCCCAGCCTTTTCCCATTTGTTTGTTTGACATGGTAATTTCTCTCAATTTAATATCAAAGTCTATTCCATTAAGTTATATTTATTAAACACTAAGTATGGGCACAAAAGTTCTTCTAACCCTGCTTTTTCTAGTCCTTCCTTCTCAACTCTTGTCTTCTGATCAATTCTAGTATATCCCAGATTTTGTTTCCTTCTCTCCAGAAGCATTTAAGATCAGCTATCTTAAGTCACCCTCATATAGGCTGGAAAAAAATAACTTGTGAGGGTTTTCATAGGTCATCTCCTATTTAGACCATAGCCAATCTTTAGAAACCTGTGTGAGATCAAATTGCCAATTAGATTTAAGGGGGAAAAAAAGGAAACCAATTAAAAATTAAATTTAGAAGTTAACCAGTCATTGAGGGCTATTCCAGTGCGATGATTTCGGTGTTTGACCGTCGCTGCCTGATTGAGACTGTAGATCGTGCGGTAACTATCAATATTGGAACCTTGGCTTTGTTAAAAACTGTTTTTCTTTCTTTTTAAATTTAAAAATGGAAAGCAATAATTACATGTGTTATCCTACACTGGAAAGACAGCCCCAATTACACAAAATTTCATTTTGCCTTTAAAGTGTGCATGAATTTTTTTAGTTTTGCTTCATTTCCTAAAATGGAAAAAAGTTTTCTTCTTCCTGATTTTTAAAGGAATACATACTTATTGTAACATTTCACATCATACTGGAAAGAAAAAATAACAATCACATTGATTCTCAAAGGCATTAATATTTGGGTGTATATCCTTCCAGACTTTTCCCTTTGAGAACATGCACGCACATGTGCATTTTTTCCATTAAAAGGGCAACCATATGGACTTTTGCAGAAACCTGGTGGAGTGAGAGATGTCCCCAGATCTCTCCCCTTGAAAGAACAATAAGCTGAACATCTAAAACTCAACGAAAAAAAAACACTCAAACTGCACACCAGCACGTCTGAGCGTGGGATCTATGCATAAAAGATGCAACTACCACTCTAGACTCTCCTGTGAGAACACGGCAGCTGGGCCTTCCTGAGGCAAAAGA
>NW_006443564.1:608087-610797 GCF_000325575.1 Pteropus alecto | reverse complement strand
ATAGAGAATCATGTCATCCACAAATAGTGACAGTTTGACTTCTTCGTTTCCTATTTGGATGCCTTTTATATCTTTCTCTTGTCTGATTGCACTCGCTAGGACCTCCAATGTTGTGTTGAATAGCAGTGGCGATAGTGAACAGCCTTGCCTTATTCCTGAACTTAGAGGAAAGGTTTTTAATTTTCCTCCATTAAGTATAATGTTGGCTGAGGGTTTGTCATAGATGGCCTTTATTTTGTTAAGATATTTTCCTTCTATACTGATTTTGTCAAGTGTTTTAATCATAAATGATAGTGTATCTTGTCAAAGGCTTTTTCTGCATCTATTGATATGATCATAGGATTCTTGTTTTTTCAATTTGTTTATGTGGTGTTTCACATTAATAGATTTGCATATATCGAACCATCTCTGTGCCACTGAGATGAAGTCCACTTGATCATGATGTATAATCTTTTTCATATGTTGCTATATTCGGTTCGCTAGTATCTTATTGAGGATATTTGCATCATCAGTGTTTAGCAGAGATATCGTCTGTTGTTTTTTTTTTTTTTTTTTTTTTTTTTTTTTTGTTATCTTTACCAGGTTTTGGTATCAGGGTAATATTGGCCTCATAAAATGAGTTGGGAAGTATTGCGTCCTCTTCAATTTTTTGGAAGAGTTTGAGGAGAATGGGTATTAAATCTACTTTGAATGTTTGGCAGAATTCACCGATGAAGCCATTTGGTTCTGGACTTTTACTTTTTGTTAGGTTTTTGATGATTGTTTCCATTTCCATACTGCTGATCGGTCTATTTAGATTTTCCAGTTCTTCTTGACTCAGTCTAGGAAGGTTGTATTTTTCTAAGTACTAGTTCATTTATTCGAGGTTATTAAATTTGGTGTTATATAGTTTTCATAGTATGCTTGCATGATTTTTGTATTTCTGCGATGTCAGTTGTAATTTCCCCTCTTTCATTGCTTATTTGTGTCCTTTCTCTTTTTTCTTTAGTGAGTCTAGCCAGGGGTTTGTCAGTTTTATTAACCTTTCTCAAAGAACAAGCCCTTTGTTGCATTTATTTTTTATATTGTTTTTGTTTGTTTGTTTGTTTTCAATTTCATTTATTTCTGATTTAATTTTGATTATTTCTTTTTTTCTGCTGTCTTTAGGCTTCATTTGTTCTTCCTTTTCTGGTTTTTTAAGTTGAAGCGTTAGGTTGTTTATTTGGGCTCATTCTAGTTTCTGGAGATAGGCCTGTGATGATATGAACTTTCCTCCTATTAACGTTTTGCCATGTTCAAAAAGTTCAGCTAATTGTACTATCATTAGTATTTGTTTCTATGTATTTCTTGATCTCTCTTTTTATTTATTTTGTGACCCAGTTATTCTTCAGTAGAATGTTGTTTATTCTCCATATATTTGTGGTCCTTCCTGCTTTCTTTTTACAATTGATCTCTAGCTTCAAAGCATTATGATCAGAGAATATGGTTGGTGTGATTTCAACCCTCTTATATTTGTTGAGGCTATCTCTATGTCCCAGTATGTGGTCAATTATTAAGAATGTTCCATGTACACTAGAGAAGAATGTATAAGCAGCTGTTTTGGGATGGAAGGCTCTGTAAATGTCTGTCTATTAGTTGGTCTAATGTGTCATTTAAGGATGTTATTTCCTTATTGATTTTCTGTTTGGATGATCTATCCATATCTGACAGTGGAGTATTGAGGTTACCTACTATGATAGTGCTTTGGTATGTTTCTCCCTTTAATTCTGTTAGTAATTGCTTTATATATATTGGGGCTCCCTGATTGGGAGCATAGATATTAATAAGTGTTATGTTTTCTTGGAGCATGAATCCCTTTATCATTATGAAGAGTCCTTCAGTATCTTTCTTTATCTTTTATTTTGAAGTCTGTTTCATCTGATATTAGTACTGCTACTTCCACTTTTCTCTGAATGCCGCTTGCTTGAAATATCATTTTCCACCCCTTCACTTAGAGTTTATATTTGTCTTTGGAACTGAGATGTGTCTCCTGGAGGCAGCATATGGTTGGATTTTGTTTTTTGATCCAATCTGCAACTCTGTACCTTTTTATTGATGAGTTCAGTTCATTTATATTTAGGGTGATTATTGAAATATGAAGTCTTCTGATAGCCATTTTATCTTTTGCTTTCTGGTAGCTCGGTGTTTCCATTGCTTCCTTGTCCTTGTGTGTCCAATTTTATTTTGATTGACTTTTGTGGCTTTTCCCTCTGGCCCTTCTTGTTTTATGTTATGTACTTCAGTTCCGAAACTTTGGCATACAGTTACCATTATGAATATGTAAAAGATGGTTTTACACACACACACACACGCACACACACGCACACACACACACACACACGCACACACACACATGCAGTTGTCCATTTTCTTCTGCATGCGCCTTATCTCCATTCTCCTTTGTGAATTTAGATCTTTGCACTTTCCCTTTTCAGTCATTGTTGTCTCAGTTTGTCTCTATGTATGGTGAATGTTTCATTACTATCTTGCTATAGCAAATCTCCTTTTATTGTTTAATCTTATAATGCCCTGTTCTTAGTAAAGGTTGCACTTCTGTGCTTCTATTTGCCTGCTAGTCACCTTACTCCTAAATATGTACTTTTTTTGTCATTTTGTTTTAAGTGAGCTGACCCCTTTCAGTATTTCCTGTAATGCAGGCCTCATAGAGGAGAATTCTCTCAATTTTTGTAAG
>NW_006443564.1:603235-607759 GCF_000325575.1 Pteropus alecto | reverse complement strand
TTTTTGATTGACATAATTGGCTGTTCTGTCGACTTCTTGAATTCCAAGCTCCAGCTCATTCCTTAGATTTAGGAAATCTCATCAACTATCTGAAAATGCTTTCTAATCCCTTTTCTTTTTTCTTGCCTTTGATAATGCTCATTATTCTTATGTTTCCTCTTCTGATGGTATCAGTTAGTTCTTGAATTTCTCTTTCATTATTTTTCATTCTTTTGTTTCTCTCTTCTTCCTTCTGATTTATTTCTAGATTTCCATCTTTGATATAACAGATCCTTTCCTCCATTTGGTTGACTCTATTTCCCAAGCTTGCTATTTCATTTTTCAACTCTTGCAATTTTTTTTATCTCCAGAAGCTCCGTTCTGTTCTTTTTGAAGGTTTCAATCTCCTTGCTAAAGAACTCATTCTGCTCATCTAGTTGTTTTTTCAATTCCTGAATTTGTTGATATGATTTGTTTTGGATCTCATTGAGTTTCTTCTGAAGTACCATCCCAAATTCTCTGTCATTTAAGTCGCATATTTCTATGTCTGTAAGCTTATTTTCTGGAGATTTTTCTCTTTCTTTCTGAGATGCCTTGTCACCTTGATTGTTCATGGTGTTTAATGGTTATTTCTCTGCCTGGGCATTAATGGAAGTGAGTTCTGCTTTTTTTTTTTTTCCCAGAAAGATTTATTATATAAAGGTCTGTCTTTAGCCTGCTGCAAAGAAGGTGCTTTTCTTTTGGCTTCCCGTAGATGGTGCCTAAGCTTCTTCGATCCCTCCTTTATATACAGCCTTAATAGTGCCTTTTTTTTCTCTTATAGATGTTTAATCATGCTTGCTACCCTCATTCTCAGTCCCTGTCAGTGTTAGCGACAGTTTTGGTAGCGTTTGCTCAGATTCTTCTGGGGCTCCGTGGTGCTCAATCTTGGATGATATGAGAGGAGGGGCCCTCTGGGTTGGGGTATGGGGGCTGCGGCTGATCCTCGGTTTTGCAACCATGGCTGGTAAAAATCAACTGCTGTTTCTCTGCTGTCCCAGCTTCTCTGTCATTCCTCCTTCTTTGCTTTCTGCCAGGATGACTGGGCCCTGGCACTGGCTGCATGGAGCTTACAGCTCTCCCAGGCAAGGCTGTTTAGGGATCTCGCTGCACCTTCTCCCTTTCCCCTCCACCTACATGGAGCTCCAGCTGCAAGAGGCAGCTTCTTTGTTTCTCCCAGTCCACTGCCCGACACCCAGAGTTCTGACCTCTGGTAGCTCTTATGCCCAGATCCCAGGCTCAGACATGTTGGTGTGCAGTTTGGGTAGTTTTTGTTGAGTTTTAGATGTTCAGCTTGTTGTTCTTTCAAGGGAAGAGATCTGGGGATGTCTCTCACTCTGCCATATTTCTGACATCCTCCCCATACCACTATTTTTAATGGCTACATGATATTCGGTTTTGTGGTTTCATCATAATGTATTTAATTCATTACTTGTTCATGGCATTTAACTTGAATCCAGTCTTTGTTATAAATAAGTTGGGACAAACATCCTTGACCATTCATCTTTACGTAAGTGTCTGATATTTCCCTAGGATAAATTCCTAAAGGTGGAATTGTTGATTCAAGAAGGTACCATGTTTTAAAGGCTTTGACACATATTGTGCCACTTTGTGTTTTCTCCAGCATTTTTCATTTCCCCACACTCCTACCAAAGCCAAGTATTACTATTCTTTTTTAATCATTGCCTATCTGACAGGCAAATAAGTGGTAGTGCAGTATTTTCATTTGTATTTCTTGATTATTAATGAGTCTAAATATCCCTTCTTGTGTGGAAAAATATATTTGAAAGCAATATTTTTCTGAGAATCGCCTATTTAGTGACAATAAGAGAGATCCAGCTTTAAAAAATTATTGTCCAAATGTACTGATCTACCAAAAAGCAAGGGAAAGTATGGTTATTTAAAAATCTTTTCAGCGAGTTTCCCTTTGGGGAAAAAAGTGGAGCAATGAGGGAAAAATCAACACTACACTGAATTTATCCCCAGGAAGCCATATGACATCAATATTGGACTCAGATCAACGAGGTGGGACCTGTTTGTGAATACCTGGGCAGGTTATGTGTAATGATTCTATCGAAAAAATATGAAAGATATCAAGGATTGAAAAACAAAGATTGAGTTTAGAAGGATCGTATGAAACATGTCAATAGAAAATTTTTTGATCTAAGTTGTATGTCAGTTTGGAAAGTTGTCTGTTAATAAAATTTTTGCAAGTAGATATAGTTTAAATGCACTAGGGAAACTTATAAATCATCTTACTGACAATTTCATCTATAAATTTGGAATTTTGCTTTTGAAATTTTCTTGAAAGAAGACCCATCTTTGGTCATCTCAGGTATATTCAGGTTCTTTCTCCTATCTTGACAGGATCATTTAAGATCCATCTCTTGAGATGGGAAAATTCCACTACTCTGTGGATTTAACCCAAACTTCTCAATATCCTGTAACATTCCCACCACAGCTCTCTCCTCTCAATAATTTGTTTTTTAATTTAACCAATCCAAGAATAACTTCAAATTTAATCCAAGAATAACTTCAAATTTAAAAGCAAATTTAATCAGTATGCTTTTGTTTATGTTTATAGTAACATCTCTGTTTTACAACCTCTCTTTGTTGTCTTCTGAATACGGTGTTTGGCTAAAATAAATAAAAAGTGAAACTTCATCTTTGAGGATGTGGCACTGTGCTCCCCTAAGATACACAACTGTGCTAAGGTTGAAGGAGATTTATTTTGATCCAAGACAATTAAATCAGGCTGACCAGGGCCTCCTTGAAAGTGGCCATCCAACACAACTGGGTTATTTAATATTTGCTTTCCTTAAATTCGGTTTCATTTTCTCCTTCCTCTTTGTGCTTATTTCCTTTGTCCCATCTTCATGCACTCTGGTCATGTTGAAGTATACTCCTGGTTCCCCAAATATGCCACGTAATGTCACCTACATATGCATCTGCTTATGCTGTTCTCTCAGCTTACAAGGAGGTTGCTGACTGCCAGCTTGTGGGCTAGATCCAACCCACAAATGAGTTTTATTTGGACTTCACTGTATTTTTCTTTTAAATTTAAGCCACCATGTAAAAATCAAAAAGTTTCACATGAAATCCTGGATTCCTGGCTTTGTTTGAAAGATGGAAGGTCTGGCAATATTTTGTCTGCTGTTACTCAAGATAGCAACCGGCCAGAACTGAATGACAGCTATTCTTTCTAGATGGAACTTGCACTTCACTATGACTTTTTTGAAAAAAGAAACCTGGTCCCATTCAGTTACCTACATTACCTGCTTGACTTTTTTAGGTTGAATTCGCAACTTCTGCTAGGAGATACAGATGATATAAAGGACAAAAGACACAAGCTTTGCCCTCTGTGCCATATTATCTAATATGGAAACAGGGCATAAATATTTGACAAATTAAGTAAGACTATAAGTGTTAGAAAGTCACAAGAGCTATTGTAGTGCTGCAGGAATTTACTAGATGGGTATGAGAAGAAAGAAATATATGAAATTAAGGATTATGACATTAGAGATGTGGGAAATGACAATAGGTAATGCTTATTGAATATCTGCTATATATCAAGCACTCTTCTAATGCTTTATGTATATTAACTTATTCACATAACAATTCTATGAGTGGGTAATATTATCCTCAATTTGCAGATGAGGATATTGAGTCTTAGAAAAGTTAAACTCGAGGCCTCGTAACTGGTAAAGTGGAAAGCAAGGTATGCAACCATAAGACTGTATTGTGTTAGAGACCATTAGACTTGGAGACAGGACTGATCCAAAGTGTGCTGCCTGTGTACCACTGATCAGATCAATTAAGCATTCTGAGTCTCATTTGACCCCTCTGATAATTATTCTCATCTTCCTTCTCTTAGGGGAGATTGTGATGGTTTTTGGGAGCGGAGGGGACAGTGAATATGTAAATGCTTCACAATTGAAAAGCATGAGGAGGCTAGGGGTTCCCATGGAGGAGTTACAAATTGTTGGACACTGGTTGGGTCACATTAACTAGTGTAGCTTTTTGGAACCTGCAGCGAGCCTGCACATTGCTGGGGATCTTGTTAAACTTCGGATTCTAATTCGGGAAGTCTGGGCTAGGATCCTTTAGTACCAGTATTATTAGAGTTCTCAGCAGTGGCTTGGGGTCAGAGTCATAGTTAACAGTGAGTTATTACTTTAATTTACATTTGTGCCTGTTTGTAACTCAAGATCTCACAAGAGGGGGTGGGGGTGTAGCTTGGGGCAGGATTCCAGTAGGCATTCATTCATTACATAAATCTTTATTGAGCATCTACCATGCCCCTGTTTCTGTGCCAGGAATGGGTACTTGGCCTTAAGACCATCCAATAGTACCCCTAATTCCACCTTAAATCATTGCAGAACTAGTCATATATACAACACCGTAATTACATGGAAGTAACTTGAAGAATCAATGGAAATGTTCTACCCTTTGTATGAATAGTGGTTGTAGTAGACGCTGTTTGCTACCTACCCAGCATCCTCTTTT
>NW_006443564.1:580782-603174 GCF_000325575.1 Pteropus alecto | reverse complement strand
GAAGATAGCAGTGGTGTGCTGTAATCAGCTCTTATCAGCTCATGAGAGATGACTGTTAGATATCAGGAAGTTTGAGAGTTTAAAAAAACTATTATTAAAAATAAAGTTGTATAAACTTCTAATAAATTATATTTAAAAACTCAAAACTCATCATTTCATAATTATTTTACTACATTTTACTATTATCTATGCTCTTAAGATTCTGCATGTGTATTATAGCTATATTGTGGGAATAATTTATATTGTGTGCTACTGCATATCCCTCCAAACTCCATGTCCAGTAATGTCACATGAGTAGCTTGAAATTTGCCATGGTAGGTATATCCACACCACAGAAATTGGCACTTGCTGTAAATTGGAACTTTGATTTATTTTCCTGGGTGAGCCAGTTAAACTTTTACCAGCCCACCGCTGGGTAATTCTATGCTTACCTTCAGGGGAAAATTCCAGCTAATCTGAGTTAAACATGATAGCTCTATTTTCCTCCCTCTTGGCATGTGACCCACTTCTGGCTGCTGAGACATGAAAGTTGCTCTTCGGGGAGTTTCTTAGAAATCTTTTCTTGCTTTTAAAAATGAGATCCAACACCATATACAAGAATAGACTCAAAATGGATTAAAGATTTAAATGTAAGACCCGAAACCATAAAACTTTTAGAAGAAAACATAGGCAATAAACTCTCTGATATTACTAACAGGAATTTATTTTCAGACAAGGGAAACAAAAGAAAAAATAAACAAATGGCACTACATCAACCTAAAGGTTTTGTACAGCAAAAGAAACCATCAACAAAACAAAAAAAACAACCAACTGTTTGGGAGAAGATATTCACTAATGATACATCTGATAAGGGGTTAATATCCAAAATTTATAAAGAACTTATACAACTCAACAACAACAACAAAACAAACAATCCAATTAAAATATTGACAGAAGGCTTGAACAGATATTTCTCCAAAGAAGTAACACAGATGACTAACAGACATGAAAAGATGCTCAAGGTCGCTAATCATCAGAGAAATGCAAATTAAAACCAAGATGAGACATCACCTCACACCGAATAGCTATCCTCAATAAATAATAATAATAAAAAAATAGCTATCCTCAATAAATAATAATAATAAAAAAAAACAGCTAGTGCAGAGAAAAGGGATTGCAAATTGGTGCAGCCGGTATGGAAAACAGTCTGGAGATTCCTCAAAAAATTAAAAATGGATCTACCTTTTGACCCAGCAACTGCAATTCTGGGTATTTATCCAAATGAAATCAAAACAATAGTTCGTAAAGATCTATGCACTCCAGTATTCATGGCAGCACAATTTACAATAGCCAAGACGTGGAAGCAACCTAAATTCTCATCAACAGATTGGATAAATTAATGGTAGTTCATATATACAATGGAATATTACTTGGCCATTAAAAAAAATAAAGTCCTACCATGTGCAACGACATGGATGGACCTGCAGGTTATTATGCTGAGTGAAATAAGTCAGACAAAGATAAATGCCATAAGATTTCACTTATATGTGGAATCTAAGGAACAAAAAGAACAAACTAATCAAAAATAGACTCACAAATATAGTGGACAATTTGGTGACAGACAGAGGGGAGGGGCATTGGGGGACTGGGAGAATGGGGTGAAGGTTTAAATAAGTACAAATTAGTAGTTGCTGGTTGGGCACGGGGATGGGGAGCATGGCAGAGGGAATGCGGCTAGCATTAATATGATGGCTAAGTGGAGGGCCAGAGGAGGGAGGGAGCAATTGGAGGGATCATTTTATGAACATTATAGATGTCTAACCAATGCACTGTAAACTTGAAACTAATTTAAATAAACAAGTTTATTTTAAAAAATGAGATCTAGTGTAGAGATGGGCTTTTTCTGTTTCTGGCCAGGTGATGTCTGGATGTGACTTACCTGGACTTTCAGAAGTTATAACAGTGGTAAGGCAGGATTAACATTTATTTTGTTCTTTATTTTTTGGGGGGAGGGCTCACATTCAGAAAAAAATAGCGTGTATTTTTGATATTTTCTCTTCTAAAGGAGATCCTGATAGATGCGACATCTGGAGAAATACTCTCTATCACACAGCCTCAAATCGTCATGCCCACTGTATCTCATCCTGATCAACTTTTATGCCAACATCTTTGCCTTGGACAATGACTTAGAGTCTCCACTGGATGCTGCTGCCAGCAGAGGGAAGAATGAATGTGTTGTTCTCCTGGACAAGACTGCCACCACCCAGAACATCATGAACACCAAGAAGGTCACCAAGCTGAAGGAGCAGGCTCAGGAGAATGCCAGAAGGCAAATCAATGAGTGCAAAAGGTTCCAGGAGAAGCACCAAAATAAGATGGCCTGGACTTACAGCAAGGAGGAATCTGGGACTCTTTCTTCTTCCAAGGGCACTCTCTCCAGGTCGTCCCTTTCACATGCTTCTGCTTCCAGTACATTTGGGTCACTGTCTAAGGGCATTAAAGGCTCTTTCAAAATAAAGTTCAAAAAGAATAAAGACACAGAGGAGCAGGTAGGAAAGGAGAGCCAGAGTGGGCAGAGGAATGTGATGGAAGTCTTCTGAGAGGAGGATGAAGACTCATTGTCGGGGGACTTGAAAGAGAAGCTCCAGTTCTCAGCCGAGGAGGACAGCTGCATGCAATACGAATCCATTTTCAAATGTCCAGGTCTATGAAATATTGTCTTTAGAAAGAACAGAATATCGAACCCCGAATATTTTTCAGACAGCAAGAGGGAGTTGTGGTTTAAACTGTCCAGTGAGTTGCCTCAGAGACAAGAAGCAGCTCAGGCTGATGATGCCAAGGCTGATGAAGAGGTTGAGGAAGACAGCTGTGATGACGATCTGCCTTAGGATGAGGATACCGTGGAGTTGGAGGAAGATATCATCGATGCTACTGCCCTGGAAGTATTCTTGCAGTCCCACCACCTGGAAGAATTCCTTCCCTTTTTTATGAGGGAGCAGATTGATCTAGAAGTCCTGATGCTTTATTCTGATGAGGACCTTCAGAGCATACAGTTGCAGGTGGGGCCCAGGAAGAAAATTCTTAATGCCATAAATGGAAAGAAGCAGATGCTCCAACAGCCTGGGCAACTGGTTGATACCAGCCTCTGATGGAGTGTTGGGTGAATAGGATGAGCCTGCAGTGGTGGGGGTAATGCTGTGGCTCAATGGAAGCACTCCAGTCCACACCTGCTCTCTACCGTGTACCAGAGCTCTGGGAGTGGTGTCTAGGGTTTTGAAGATGCCCACTTAAGAAGAGGTCCAAGCTCTACTCTGAGAAATTCTCTATACATATCCAAATAAACCACTGTTGAGAAACTCAGGGAGACCCAGGAATTAAAAAATGGTGTTCCCTTTTATTTATCTTTTTAATATTTTTGAATATAGAAAGGGTTAAATGGATGACAAAGAAGGGAAAGATCTCTTAACTTTTCCAATTCTGGACTTAAAATTATACCTCTCATCACACTGCTGCTTACTTTCTGATTCTCGTGGCCTGGGGATTCTAATTCCAGTTATGTCCTTTGCTTTATGTTTTGTTGGTGGAGAGAAAAGGTCGTCCAGTGGCCTGAAACTTGATGCCCAACTTAAATGTGTCTAAACCTTTAACAGATGTTTACATTTACAGTAATGGAAATGGGTCTATAATACCTCTTTCTGAGAACAGAGACAGAGAGGGAGAGTGAAGAAAAATAGAACATAGGTTACATACTTTGGAGTGAATTGTGTTCTACCAAATTCGTACACTGAAGCCCTAATCCCTAATGTGACTGTATTTGGAGATAGAATCTTTATTCAAGAGGCGATGAAGGTTGAATAAGGTCATAAGGGTGAGGTCCAAATCCTATAGGACCAGTATTCTTATGAGAGGAAGAGACGCCAGGGATGCATATGCACAGAGAAACGGTCATGTGAGGACACAGCAAGAAGGTGGTCATCTGTAAGCCAAGGAGAAAGGCCTCGGGAGAAACCAGATTTGCCAACACCTTGATCTTGGACTTCCAGCCTTCAGAGCTATAAGAAAACAAATCTCTGTTGTTAAGCCACCCAGTCTGTGGTAGTTTGTTATGGCAGCTCTAGTAGATTAACATAGTGCCTAAGCAAGAAGGTCGGGGAAGAGTAAAAGAATACAGAAAAAAAGTTTGGCACATTTGATGATTTTTCCAAAGGTAAGTGCCTCTAGGTTATTTGTAGGAAAAATTTGATTGTAAAAGTGAATAGTACATTTTCATGCTTGTTACGTGTCCATCTTTTATTCACTGTCGTCTATCACCATTGCTACATGTCTGAATACATGTAGGTTCTACCATATAAATTGGCAACATTGCTGCTGACATTTTTTTGAGTTAGCAATGCCAAATTCAAATTGAAACCCTACTGAACAGCTAAGCTTCATTGGCTTTTTATGGCCAGATTTACATAAAGTGGAATTTACCATCGATTATGTGTATAATATATGTACAGCTGTTTATCTCCAGCATTCTTCCCGATTCACATCTGTGTTATTTCAAGAGGCACTATGGAGGATATAAGCTTAGAGAGGATACAGATGCTCAGATCTGATGAACAGTTGGTTCATTCTTCCTCAGTGGTAGGATTCAGAAAGGTTGTCAGTCATCAAATAAATACATTGCACTAGAGGATGATTATGTTTACAAATATTACATTTTGTTGGTCTGGAATAAACCAAAGTTGTATTTCCTTTCAATAATATGCACGAAAACAGTTGGCACATAGAAGGCACTCACAAAGAGTTTGTAGTGTCTGAGCCTGCTTCTATTAGTACTTCATTATTGGAGGTGCCAGGATCTTCTCTCCATATATTCCCCAGAATCCACCTGATGGTCAGACACTCATTGCTAGGATATAGAAGAAGTATAAGCCATGAGGGAAGTACTGTTGTTACCAAAAAGGATGATTTACAGTAGAGCTTTGTACATCATTGTCACAGGTAAAAGTAATATGGAAAGCCCAGTGCTGTATTCTAGCAAACAAGGGGCAGCGTGAGGCAATACAAAGAATTTTGAGCTGGAAATCAGTACTACTACTTGATGGATAAAATATAGTGTTATGGAAATGGAAAAGTGTTCTTTGAGAGAACAAAAAAAGGCAAGCCTATGGAAATGTTACCAGAATTCAGGATTTAGTTCTAACTGCTTCATGGGAGTTTATCATTCCTAGTGGGAATCTTCCATGCTGCCCTGCTGGAGGGGTAGCAACGGGCTCAGAAAGTATGGGAAGGGGAAGATACATTTGCCCAGCAGAACTAGAAGCTCTCACTATGACCAACCTCTTGGTCTTTATGTCAATTCTGTGATGACATAAAGGGATGTGAATTTAAAGGATATGTTGATTTTAAAACCTCACATAAAAATTCCATCAAATTTATGGGTTGAAAAGAAGGGAGCAAACACAATCCTTTTATGTAATCACGGTGAATAACATAAACCTCTTTGAGGCCAGAATGGGTTATTAGAAGTTACGCTGTTTTTAACAGTTGTATTTTATTTTAATTAGGTTATTCCAGCTTCTAGACTCCACAGGCTTCTCTGCCATTTCTGAACATCTGTTATTTCAATTAAAGGGTAAATACTTTATCTGCAATTATCACAAAGATTGGCTCAAAACGTATGAACAAAACAATCAGGGTTACCATGAGTCTTATATATCAGGGAACAAAAGGGGTGAGTTAAAGGGTCCCCGCTCCTGGGAACTCTCCTATTCCCACTGCTAGAGAAGCCAGGTGCTGCCTTGCTGCGATGGAAGCCCATGCGAGGGTATCCTGTCTCTGAAGCCATGACATTAGGCACAGGCACGGGCACACGATGGTCCCATGAGTCTCAGTTCTGGGACTTTTAACCGTCAAGGAAAGCAATCTCTATTTCTGCTTGGGTTGCTGGAGAGGACAAAGATTCAGAAGCTATCCTGTCACTACTGAGGGAATGCCTGCTTGATCCTGGAGCCAATGCTAAAGAAAATAGCCAAGGGGTGGAGAAGGCAAGGCTGGGTCCTGCTGGCACTGGGAACCCTTGAGTACAGCTGTAGCCAAAACTGGTTGGTTACCCGCGTACTTCTTAATTTCAAGAGCCAACAAATCCCATTTCTCACTCATTTACTCATTCAGCTTAAGGTAGTTTGAGTTGTGGTCTCCACTACTTGTGACCAAAGAAGTCTTGACCAATATATAAGTTCCGTTGTTCCTTGAAACTTTAATTATAAGAAGCCAGAAACAGAAGGTTACATAACATACAATGCCGTGTCTCCGAAATGTATTCATAAAGATAGAAAGTAGATTAGTGGTTTCCAGGGGCTAGGAAGAAGGGGAAAAAGGGAGTGACTGCTAATGGGTATAGGGTTTCCTTTGGGGTGATGAAAATGTTCTGGAATGACGGTTTCACGACTCCTGAATTTTATGGTACGCAAATCGTACCTCAATTTAGAAAAAATAGAATATAGTCATTGGAGGCCCCCACCAGGGAGTGAATGAGAATGCTCGATCCCCTCACTTTCCTTGTCATGAGGGATAGGATAGAGTTATCGAAGCAAGAACTGCACAATTGAAAAGTGCTTTATTTTCAGGAATTACAAAAGCCAGTGAAATACAGAGGAAAGGGAATACTACTATAATCTGGTATAACAGAAAGCATGGTCCCTAGCTTTGCTTTCCATCTACAAACACAAATGGGGATCTGGTGATTTACAGCAAGACGTGGTAAGCACAAGACTATAGCTCCCTGTGGACTGGGCTCCTTCATTTGATCTAGAAATTATGATAAAACTGGCAGTAATACCGCTTGAGCTGTAGAATCCACCTAAAAACAAAGTTCCTTCATTTTATTTACCAGACGACCAGGAATCGTACACTAGTTTAGCTGCAACCATGTCCTCCACCGCCATTCCTGGAATGGACAGAAACTCAGTTCACTATTTTTTGTCAGAACAACTTTTCCTAAAAAAGCCCAGGACTTGGAACTGGCAGTTTTCTGATACATTCTCCATGCTAATGCCTATCCAGGTACCAAAGACTGATACCCAGGTGAGCTCGGGCTTGGAGGGTCTACAAAGGGCAGGACAAGGCAGGGAATATGATGCTAAGCAAGAAATACCCACCACACAAATTTTAAGTGTCCTTCAAGTTTAGTTCGGGGGTCAGAAAACTTTCTGTAAAGGGCCAGTTGGTAAATATTTTAGGCTTTGGAGGCCATGCGGTCTCTGTTGTAACTATTCACTTCTGCCGTTGTAATGCAGAAGCAGCATGGATGATAGATAAACAAATAAGCCTAGCCATATTCCTATCGACCTTTCTTTGTGGACATTGAAGTTTGAATTTCATATATTGTTCATGTGTCATAAAATCTTACTGTTCTTTTGGTTTTTTTCCCCCCAAAAGATTTGAAAATGTAAAAAATCACTTCTATGAAAATAGGTGATGGGCTGGGTTGCTCTAGTCCCAACTCTGCATCCTTTAGCAACCCCACTGTGACTTACTGTCGAGGATGCATACCTTAGCCTTGAATGGAATATGTTCTCAAAGGGCAGGGGCTGGTTTTTATTAATTTTTGTAGCCACTACTGCACCCAATGTGGAACCTGACACAAGATAGGTGCTCAATATATGTTTGCCAAGTGGAAGGATGTGCCAAAAGTGAGAAAACAAAAATTGCTCAAAAGGGTTGAGCAGGTTTCTGTAATGTTCTGTCTCCTGAAGGGCTTGGCTGACCTCTGACATGCTATGAACTCTGCAACTTTCTTTCAACCAGGCTTTGGGTAAAGCTTAAACTACCTTGGCCTGTCTCTCTGTGCATGAGAGGTTTTAAAACTATTTGACAGCCAGTAAGGCATGGATATTGACCAATTGGCATGGGTGCCGAGTGGCAATTTGGGGACTTGACTATGGGAAATATGAAAGATCTTTAGAGAGAGACATGCTTGAGGAGCAGCAACTTATTTACCAGCTAGTTAGGCAGTATTTCATTATTTCAGGCATATCTGCTGTGCAGCGTTCTATGTCCCTTTCCTTAAATCTGGTGGGGTGGGTGAGCTGGACTCAGGGGCAGACCAAGTCCATTCCTAGTTGGACTTCTGCCTCTACCAAATCGGATGGTAACGGGGCTTCCCATGGAAGCCCTGCTCAAATCAGCAAGCCGGAGGGTAGGTAAGGATGGGAAAAAGAGGTCTTGGGCTGTGCTTTCTGTCCGGATCTCTCTCACGTTTGGTCTCCCTGGCATTTCTCTTAGGCTCCCTGTCTTTGAATATTTTTATCCTCCACCCCCTACCTCTGGAGGATATCGGCTTCTGAGTTTCATTGAGATCTAAGTCTAAATGATAAACTACTGACACTTGCTGTATGCAAATCGTTTTACATGAACATCTCACTTAATACCCACAAAAACTCAAGGCAATAGATGGTGAAGAAGATGTGAGGTCACTTGTCCAAGGATGCATGTCCAGGGAACCCAACCCAGGACTGCCAATTCCAGAGTTCGTGGGCTAATCACTATGCTGAGATATGTAAATAATTGGCATGGATGATGGATTTCACAATGATTCAGTCATGGAGCCTGGTCACTCATTCCTCTTCCCACTGACGAGTGGACCTGCCTTGTGCTCTGGTTGGATTTGTGCCCTGGGAGCGATGACCCTTACCTAAAGATTTGAACACTGTGGTCTTCTCACAGTAGGCTGGCTTTACTCCCTTCACCACTTCTCCCAGCTCAGCGAAGATCTCAGCCTGTGAAATGAACACACATTGACCCAGGCCATGGAGCGCATGTCTGCTCTGGCCAGCTTGTATAGGTAGGACATCCCTGAATTGGATAAGGAATAAATCTGATAAATAGATCATTTATACATTGGATGATGTTAGGAGGATGCTTCTTCCTAGAATTCTTTTTGGATACCATCTGCCCTTGTGACAACATGAATGCAGAGGTACAAGTTTGTGGCCAGGGGCATGTCCTGCCAGGACACTGTGTAAGTGAGGAAATAGGCATGGTCTCAACACTCATTGTGGCAGCCCCTTCTTGCATCTATGCCCTGATTACAAAAGAAAAAGAAGGCCAGACAGTGGCCAACCATTGTTCTATTTAGTTGGCCACATTCGAAAGGTTTCCAGGCTACAACCAGCCCCCATCTCCCAATCCTACCTTCTTATAAGAGAACCCTGTCCAATGGAAAAACCCAACAAGCTTCTCTCCAAGCAAAAGGGATAAGAGAACACATGTCACCACCAAAATGGTCACATCATTTTGAAAGAGTATTAGAAAGGATTGAGAGATGTTTAGAACCTGTAACCCCACAAAGAAGTGGGTTTGACCGAGGCCTGGAGCAGGCCAAAAAAAAGGGGAAGTTAATGAAAGCCTAGGATCCTGGTGAGGCCAGCTGGGCAGCATCTACCAGGAGAAGATGCTCACCCCTGACAGTAGGACATCTCCAGACTCTTTCAGGGCGGCCTCCCGGGAGTCCACGTACAGCACAGCTTGTTTCATGAGTTTGTCATCCAGTTCTCTCCAGTCAGGTCTGCTGGCTCCGATGGCTAAGGAACAGCAAAACAGACCTTGAGCTCAGAAATAGTCACAAGGGATACTAAATGCACCAAAGAATGGAAGAGGGGTGAGGAAAAGATAATGACATAAGACACGTGGGAATGTTCAGATTTGGAATGCCACATTTCCCCAGGCCAACCCCCTCTCCATCAGCAAGACCGAACACTCATCAACAAGAATAATGCCTGTCATTTTCCCCTTTCTATTTCATTTCTCATCTCATTACTAAAAGATTTGGAGGCAACTTAGCATTCATTTATTGAGACTTACTGTCTGTGGGATGTTTCACACATATTATTTATAGTCCCTGCAAGTACACTTCATGTCTGATTCCATTTAAAGATGTACCAACTAAGGCTCAAAGGAATGCAGGTTCTTGCCAAGGTTATATATTGAATACATGCATCCATAGCTCTGAGAGTGCCATGCCTTTCATGCTTCTTCCACTTATCAGGGGCAGTGACTTTCTTACCCAAACCGTGAAACAGAGACATCACTTGCAGCTCCTTCATACTCCACACCCCTCTACTTTCTTTCTGTCTGCTTGCCATTCATCATTCCCATTCCACACCCCCAACCACTTCTCTCTTAACTGTGACAAAAGAGCTCAGTGTCAGGGTCTTGGAGAAAATCCAACAAAAAGAAAACCAGCTCCATCCTGGAGCCGAGCTTTCATATCCTCTGCAGAGCCCCGAATCACAACACTGAATCCTGGCAGTGGCACAAAGGATAATGCAGAGGCTGCAATCAAACGCCTGCAGGGTCAGGCAGGTAATGAACATGAGCAAAGCTGGTCAGAGGGGCTGGACTGGAAATGGTGGAAACCCAGGCACACAGAAGAAAGCACGGCCTTCTAAAGGGAACGGGCATTGTTAAGCTCCAGCTGGTTGTTGCCATGTGAGAATTCAGGTCCACTGCTAGATATTCTCTTTTTTTTAAAAAAAAGGGAAGTAGGAAATCTATTTGCATGTGTTATTTTTTGATTTTTAGAATACTCTATGGTCCAAACAAAACACATCTGTTTGCTGGATCCAACTCATGCCAGCTAGTCTTTGGAAAGCACTATAAAGCCTTACAACAATATAAGGCAGCATTATATGCTGTCCAGTTTTCTCTACTTATTCCCTCTCCTTCTGTTCTCCCTTACTCTAATTTTCAAAGAGAGTGGTGTAAAAATGTCCATTTTGAAGGTTGTTTGTGTGGGGAGTTCTACAGAACAAAAGACTAACTAATGAAGCTTGTAAATAAATCATAAGCTGGTGGGAAAGTTCCCAGCTTCTCAGGCCACCTCTTCTCATGGTTCTGTTCCCCTAAGTTTTTCTGAGTAGGGTGAGTTCTCAAAGGATTGTGTGAGGCCACTCGGGCAGCAAAGGGAGGCGCCTGATTCAGACCTGGCTCTGGCTTTGCTCCAGTGGAGCTAGAATGGACAAGGGTCAGATACTGGCTGGCGAGGTGCAGGGCAGGCTGAGGAAAGTGGAGGGAGGTTGGAATTAAGCCTGCCTCTCAGCCAAGTTGTAAAGTAAGTAAAATCTGTCTTCGGTGTTACCATGTCGACTGTACTTATGACCCAGTTTTCTTAAGTATTGTTGATGTCTCTGTGAACACATAAGCCAATTTTGTCCTTAGGCCAGGAAAATACAAGAGATTTCTTGACTCAAAAACAAGTCAGCCCTTCCTAGGGAGAGATATGGTCCCTTCATCGTACAATGTAAGGAACCTGCCATGAACACATGAGCCTGGAAGGGGCCTCTAAGCTCTAGGTGAGACTGCAGCCTAGATAACACCTTGATTCATCCTGTGTGAGTAGAGGAGCCAGCTGACCCATGTCCGGACTCCTGAACCACAGACACACTGAGATAATAAATACGTGCTGTTTTATGCTGAAAAATAATTATGTCAGTCTTGCTGAAGATTCAGCTCTTGTAATTTCACCAAGAATTGGTTTCTCTTGATTTCCAAAGTCCTTGCAGAAATGGTCTCACTGTCTGTAAAGCCAGACCCTACCCATCTCTAACCTACCCACTAAGCCACCTCCTACCTCCCCCTCCTCTGACCCACAGCATAACACCAGTCCCACAGGCCCAGACTTTCAATTTGCTTTGGCCCATTCCTCAAATATGTCATGTTTTGTTTCCTTCACAGAACTTATCTTTAGCTGGAACTATCCAGCTCACCTAGTTGTTTACTCATTTGCTATCTATCTCCTCTCAAGAGAATGTAAGCACCTGGAAAGCAGCAGCCTTGAGTGCTGGATGCTGATACCCCAGTGTCTAGAACAGTGCCTAGCTCATGGTAGCGACTCAATAAACATTTGTGAATAAATGCGTAATCCTGATACTTGGCTCTTGCCTGCTCGTATGGCAATGTGAGCAGAGATCTTAGCTTTTGAGGTCACACCATGTGCTTGTCACTAATACATAAGGCACCCACAACATGTTTGAATCTTCTAATCTTTGCCTGCTCACTCACCAGAATCCAGTCTCTTATTGGGCTCTGAGGGTAGAGTGCCTCAGTTCAAATCCCAGCTCTGCCACTAAGGACCTCTGACTGTGGGCAAGTTAGCGAGTGACTTAATCTCTCCATGCCTTGCTTTACCCACCTGTAAAAGGGGGTCTTGATAATAATAGCTCCTACCTCATGAGGGTGTTGTAAGGATTAAATGATATAATACAAATAAAAAATTTAGAACAGTACCTGCAATAGTAAGTATTTAATACAGACCAGTTTTTGCTACAATCCCTAGGGCTATCTGAGGATCATCAGAGGGCTCAGGATCTCTTATGTTTAGAGTTCCACCTATCCAATCACATATATTAAAAAGCATCTGCATGTCACATTGTGTCTTTTATGCTGTAATTTAAAAGTTATTTTATAATTTGCAATGTTAAAAATACAATGAGTCACTTGGCTTGGTCATTTAAACTTCATTACATTTAAGAACTGAGCTGGAACTGATCATTTGCCATAATGTTACATTATACAGACGTTATATTTATTAATTTCAGGTTTGCAACTTTTTTCTCATGTTTTGGAGTGAATATTGTTTTTCAAGGCTCATATATTTCTGAGGTACTTAAAGAGTTGAGGCATTTTGAATGAGAAACACAGCTCTACAGACACAGCCCCCTGGTCCAGCCTAGGGATGAGTCTGGCTACCACCTACTCATGGCTCATGAAGCCCCTCTGCTTACCATTGATGTGAGCCCCCAGCTTCACCCATTCACCAAACAAAATGGGCTCTGTTGCCATGGTGACTGTGATGATCACATCCGCATCTGTCACAGCCTCCTGGACTGATGAACAGACCCGTACCTCTCCTTGTACTGTGTCCGCAAACTTCTCAGCATTTTCTCTGGTGCGATTCCATATCCTCACCTTCATTGGGGGTAACAAGAGGACAGTGGCACCATGATTGTTAGGCTGTTTATGTTTGATCAAGCCCAGGGTGCCAAGAGAAATCTGAACACTCTGGAATCAGGGCTGCTCTTATTTAAATCATCCCCTAGGGAGAATGGACATTTGAAGAAGAGAACAGCATTAATCTGGGCACAGACCTGGCCAAATATTTGAAAATGACCTTTCTCTAGGCCTCCTCCCTTTTATTTTCCAGTTCTATCCCAGGACACACAGCCTCACTAGTTTAATAGTCACTATACAGTGTAATGATGAGCAGAGCAAGTTCTGAAGCTAGGTGGGCTTACAGTTAACACTTGCTCTCTCACTTACTGACCCTGGAGTTACTTAACCTATATAGCCAGCATTTTCACATCTGTAAAATGCAAATGATAACTGGGCAAACTCGGTATCATCAAACTCACACTTTATGTTTGAGACCCTGTAAAGAAGTCAGAGCAGGTATGGGTTTCACAAACAGGATTACTATGGCAGTGCTTTGCATGAAATAACTTGATCTCTGAAGGGTATGCAGGGAATTAAAGATGAGACGGATTTTAGGAGTGAATGGTGCAGCAGATGAAAAGCCCAAGAGTAGTAGAGACCATTTGAATCCTAGAAGGTGTGGGAGTGGGGGTGGGGGTGTCATTGGCCTCACCAGGAGGTAGGAACTTGCTAGTTTGCTTAATTGATTTGCACATCTGTGGTATGGGTTGTCAACCTTCAGCTGAAAATAAGGCCTAGACAATCTCTCATAAGGAACTATAATAACTATATTATGTCTAAAGATGTTTATCAGCCAAGGTGAAAACCAGTACAATATGGCCAGTTCTAAGAATGGTTAACCATATCACCCTTCTTGATAGAAAACTATGCAAATATTATACAAAAATTCAATAATCTGGGAAAATGATGATAGTACATTCAATGAAGAAATAGGATATACAACTGTATATAACTAACATGATTAAAACTATCTTATAAAAAGTTGATGAGAAAAGATTGGAAAATGTGAACTGTTGTCTTTGAAAACAGATAAAAGGGCATTTTTTCTTTCATATTCTTCTCTACTGTTTATATTCCCCAAAGCAGAGGTATTATTTTTATCCTAAAAAATCATACTTTAGGCTTCTCACACTTGTACAAAAATGAAATAAAAGCAGCATCAATCAGACAGTCCCATAGGAAGCAGGAGATGATTGGGGAAAGGTGGGCCAGCATCTGGACTGCAGGAGTGGGTGCTGTGGCCTCTTGCTCTCTAGGCTTGGTTTCCAGTTTGGGGATCCATACTCCGAATAATTAAAGTTCCTGGATTTGCCTAAGAGAAGCACCGAGAGGGGTCAAAAGGACAACTGAACATAGATAATGGATATAATATGATCCTTTAACTAACTGAGTGGGCAGGCTATGTCCTCAGGCAAACCCTGTGAACTGAGAAACTGGAAACAGGTGAATCAGGCCTTCTCCTCACTCTTTACCTGCAACAGGACTTCTGAGAAAGTCATCAAAAGGATGGTTTAGATGGGACTCTTGACCTAATTATGTCAGCATAACCCGTGTTGCAGTGAAGTATAGACAAAGGTCACAAGTCATGGCAGCTAGCTCCCCTCTGCTACACACCTCTCCCTGGACTCACCTCCTTAAAGGAGAACTGCTCTGTGAAGATCTCATAATGGCTATAGGCCTGGACCCCAGCCCCGAGGATGCACAACACTTCACTGCTGGGAGGTTTCAAAAACTATTTGAGAAATGAGATGGAAAAAGTCAAGGGAGACATCAGCAGCTGGGTAAAGAACAAATACAGTTTGATTATCAGGTGACTTCTGCTCTATTTTCAGTTCCCTCAAGAACTCTGAGGCAACATCTGTCCTATCTTCCCACCCCCAACCCCTGGTAGCCACCATTTTACTCTGCTTTCATGAATTTGGATTTTTTAGATTAAGCCCTAAAAATCTAATGCATGGTATAATGGACACAGACAACAATATTGTATTATAATCAGCAAACTTGCTGAGATTAGAACTTAATTATTCCAACCACTAAAAAGAAATAATAATTATATAACATGATAGAGATGCTAATTGTCACAACAGTGGCAATCATATTATACCCTTTTCTCAGAGCCCTGAGAGCTGCCTGGAATCCATGAGCACATCATATATGAATGTACTAAGTTAACATGTTGTACCCTTTAAATTTATACAATGTTGTATGATAAATATATTTAAGAAAAAAAATCAATTCTTGGGCTATTGAGGAGATGTCATTTTGTATTTCTGTTCCCCTCTGTAGAGTGGGGAGGGAAGGAAGGAGCCTTCCCTGAGCACCTACTATATGCCAATGCTTTACTTGCATGATCTCGTTTAGTCTAGACAGTGACTGTCTGAGACGCTCCTATTGCTATTTTCCTCTTATGAAAGAAGAAATTGTGGTCCAGAGAGGTTAAGTAACTTGCTCGGGATCTTACACCTATCATGTAGCACAGTGGGGCTCTAAAACCAAATCTTTCATTCTCCAAAGCCCACGTTCTTTTATCCTGTGCTACCCCATCTTGGGGACGTGATAAGCCACACCCACTTCTCAGAGCCCTGAGAGCTGCCTGGAATCCATGAGTCCTTGCGACCCCAGTTCCCAGCTACATTTGCTCAGCTCCCTCTCTGTTGATCCTTTCTCAGCCTGTCTTCCTTTAAAGAGGAATGTAGAGCTGGAATTTGTGGCACTGACTGAGGGCGTATGTGTGTCTGCATTTGAGTGGAATTCTATAATTATCTTATGCAGTGTCACCTCTCTGTGTGAAGTCTTTCTGACCTCCCTGATAGAGTTCACCACTTCATAGCAATTATTTTTTTACAGATTTAGTTTCTTTAACTGGTCTATATACCCCATGAGGACAGAACAGTCTATTTGCACAGAATTGGCACATATCTACTATTACCTGTAATAGACTCTGCTCCATGATGGTAGGCACTGTATATGGTTTTGCTCACCATTCTATGCCCCATGCTGAGCACCTGGTGGGCACTCAAATATTTTTTGAATAAATGTAAGCCAGGGATAAACTCTGATATATATTGCCACCTTGAGAAAGCATGTCAGAGTCCCCAGCTCAGGTTCTGTGCAACCCAAATACAAAGAAGTTATAGTGTCCGTCAGACCTGAGAACTTACTATTTTTCTCTTCTTCCTCCTAAAAGCCCTGAATGAAAGAGAAGTGGTGAGAAAGAAAACATTCTACTCTTACAGAACAAAAGTAAAACAGACCCTTTGTTCCCTATAGAACAACCCATCTGAGCCCCTGGGAAAAATGCTGTGAGGTTTCAACCTACACTCTAACCCATCAGCCCAGCGAGCCTCCTCTCTTCTGGGAGGGCAGGTTTTTATCAGTGCAGCAAAGCACAGTGTAATTGAGACTTGGGTCTAGAACGCTTTGGTTCCCAAACCTGGTTGATCATCAGAATCAACCAGGGATTATTGAAGAAAAAAAAAAAAACTAAGTTCTTGGACTCCACCCTCAGAGATTTTGATTCAGTGGTTTTGGGAATCTGAATTAAAAAAAAAAAAATCCCCAGATGCTGCTGCTGCATAGCTTGGGTTGGAAACTGCCAGTCTGGGACGAGAAGATCAGGCAGCCTCGGAAGACCTCAGCTACCTGGTCTGCAACTTCAGGAAATCACAGTCTCCATTTCCTTGTGCACTGAGTGAGGCCAATAATGCTCGCTCTGCCTTCCTCACCGAAATGCAAAGGTAAGTCAAAACAATAGATTGGAAATTATTTTGAAAAAGACCAGAATCTTTGCCACTGTAAGGCAATACTAGTAGAGCCGCCATGACCCTGTTACCAGCAAACATTTCTCAAGGAGCCTGTTCATTATCTAGGTCTGAGTTGGGTCTGCAAGTAATTTTAAAAAACCAGTTCATCAAGGTGCATACTTAGTCTACTCCCTTCCTATACAGTAACCCGGTTAATCCTCACATTCTTCCCTCCTCATCTTATATTTAGAAGACCTTAATAACCCTCAACCCTCTCCTATATCAGCACATTTCCTTCCTGCTTAGGCCTCATGAACCAGCTTTCCCAGACCTCGTGTCCTCCCCCAGACTCCACACTCAGTTTTCTAAGCCTTGAGCTCACCTAACCTCACATATTTTGGCATATGTAGTTCCAGCTATGTCCCAAGGAAGACCAAAATAAGTTCCTCATGTCTCTGTTAGACACTGACACACAACCCCACCCACCAGCTCACCTTGACAGCACAGCCAAGCACTAATCTTACCTTGGTGGCAATGGCAGACACTGCAGCTGTTCTCTTTGCAGTTATGACATTTCCATCCATAACCTTGGAGGAAAGGACAGAGTGTAAGCAAAGGACCACCCCTATCTACTATTGAAGTGGAGAATGAATACTTTGAATGAATATCTTTATCTCTAAGCACTAGTTCCCTCACCTGTAAAACAAACAAACAAACAAACAAACAAAAACAAAGATAATGCCAGCCATTCAGAGGGTTTTTGTGAGGAATAAATGCACTGGCATACATGAAAACACCTAGCCCATGGCAAATCCTCAAGAATCACCCATTTTCTTTTCTTGCCTTAAGCTTCTCAAAATACCAAATTAAGGAGGAACTTGAGGAATAAGTCATCTGACATCTGTGCAAGGGCCATGAAACTCTACCTCAGTGGCTCTCAACTCTTGCCATGCATTTTGGGAGATTTGTGAAGATACAGATGCTCAGACACGACCCTTAACCAAGTCTGACTCCCTCAAAGTGGGATCCAGACATCCTTGTATTCACAACTCCTCAGGTAACTCTGAATTATACCTGGTTGATCATAAGCACCATCCTTTGCGCTGTTCCCATTTGTAAGTTTCTCATCTCTGTTGATCCTCACCAGATGGTATCAGTATTCTCATTTTACAGACAAGGAAGTAACTCATTTACTACTGAGAAGATTCGGGAAGGATCTAAGGCCTTGTCATTTAGTTGGGTGGAAAGTCTGAGCTGGCCCCATTTTCCTGGGAAGCCACAGTTGGTAGGTAGTATGGATGTCATCTCCATTGGATGAGTATAGGTTGGGAAGAGTTAGGTACTCTTCCCAGAGGAATAATGAACAGTCACGTTCCTTGGAGAGGCAAAAATTCAGTACAAGGAGGATCTAAGAGTCCAGGGGAGGTTCAGGTGAAATGAAGGAGATTGTCCCTAATGAGGTGTCAACTGCCCAATATCAGAGCCAGCCTGAAGGGTGCAGAGCACAGGAGTTGAGTACAAGCTCCACAGTCATGCATTCCTGGGTCTTTTACTAAACTGCTGTGTGACCTCAAACAAAGTGACTCTACTACTCTGAGCCTCTGGGATGTCAACAGAAATTGGGTGAGGGCGTGTAATAAAAACTCCTACAGAGAGATGTTGTCAAAATTGAATGAGATCAATTTCTCCTGCCTGGAACAGAGTAAGTGCTCATCAAGTGGCAGTTACAAACGCAGCAGAGCATAGTTGTGAGAGAGTACAGGTCCTGGACTCACACAGAGTAGGCAGGCCTGAAGTCCAGCCATGTGCCTTATTAACTACATAAACCTGAGTAAGTTGGGCATAGTTCCTTATGACACAGTGTCCTCATCTACAAAATGAGGGTAATAATATTACTTATCTTATAGAGTGGTTCTAAGTATTAAGAAAGTCAATACATGTGAAGTGTTTAGAAGAGTTCCTGACATATACAAAGTGCTCAATAAATGTGGGCTACCACTATTTTTTTATACTATCATTAAATGTTAAACGAGTCACTGGAAAGACCCTCAGAAAAGATTCCCAGGGATTACAGAACGCCCCTTTTCTTCCATGTTATAGATATTCACTAAATAAACATTTCCTTGGCTACTGGGTTTGTTCAAGCTATATACTTGGAGTAACTGGTATAGGAAGAGAACATATACAAGAATGATGAGATTGTCACTTCCACAATGTCACACACTTGAAGCAGCAATGGGCTCTGGTGCTGGGTTATGCATCTTCAGGCAATCCTAGAAACAGACACATGGTCCCAGATAACCTTCACCATCACTGGTATCCAGTCACTCAGAGGGCGGCATGTGTGGTCATAATTAAAACTTCCCCCGTCCCACAGAGAGTAACTTCCCAGCCTGGCTCTGGGCCCAGGGGCCCCACTCCACCCCAAGTCAGGGAGTTGCTCACCGCCAGAAGGGAGCCATTGCTTGGCTCAAACAGTAGCACAGTGGCCTGGTGGGACGGGACACTGGAGGTGGTGCTGTGGCCCTCGTAGAAGGTGACCAACTTGGTGGTCAGGGCATCCTCTGCAGCACTGTAGACGGGCATGACCCCCAGGAAACTACAAGGAGAGAAGGAGAAGCTTCAACCCCTTCCCACCAATGCTGGGGTGTCAAGTCCCCATGCACCATCCTTTCTCCTCCTTCCTTTCTCCTTCCTCATCCCTGCCTTAGAGGCCCTCTCCCTTCCCCTGGTCTTCCCTTAGGCAGTAAGCACAGTACCTTCATGAATCTGGCACTGGATGAGAAAAACCATTTCAGTTCTCCCACTTACTAGCTTCATAACCTCGGGTAAGTCGCTTAACCTCTGTGAGTCTCAGTTTTCCCACCAGTACAATGACTACATGAACACCTACCTATAAGGAGAGCGTATTGAATTAAACAAGGTAACGCCTATAAAGCGTCCCCTTGTCACGGTGAGGAGACACATATTAGGTGACGGTTGCTGTTAGCAGCGATTAGGTAAGCCCTTTCTTGTTTTCTCCCCTGCTTCCCTTCACACTCCTCCTCTTCCTCCTTTCCAGTTTCTCCATCCGGCCTTCCTCACTCACCCGTTGTGCTTGGCCACCGGCACTACGGTGCGCACCGGCTGCGTGACCCCTCCATCCAGACCGCTGGAGAAGTTGGCCAGAGCCGCCTCCAGGGGCGGGATGAGGAGGCTGGAGCTGCGAAGATGGTTCTGCACCTCGGCCGCACTCAGGAACGCTGGCGCCCAGCTCATCTCTCCGCCTTCCTTCTGAACTCAGCCGGAGTACAACTATCCGGGTTCGCAGAGCTGCGCCCTATATGAACGTGCACCGCTCTGCGGTGCCGCCTACTGGTTACCTCGTAGCTACGGGGGCGGAGCAACGCCGGTCTCCGCCCTCCTCCACCACCAGCGGTGTTTGCTGGGTCCCCTCTAACCACCGCTTCCCCAGGATTTTAGGTGAAGCGGTGGGCTGCGAGTTAGTATTCTTGGGTCCCTTTTCTCAATTCCTGTAATTAGCTGTACTCATTGTCCTTGCGAGGGGTTTTGGCACTCCATCTGCTCTCCTCCCACCAATTTCTCTATTTGCTGTCTCTGTCGTCCTGCTTGGGAAGGAGACAGGGTAGATAGAGGCAAACGCTGGCGGGGCTCTCCATTTTATTAAATTATTTCCTCTGCTAGGAGATATTAGGTGAAAGGAGGAAGTTGTCTAAAAAACATTTTTCTTTCGATTCTGTCCCCATCTGGAGTCTCGTTTCTCAACCTCCCTCCTACTCCCACCCTCAGATCCCAGGCCATGGATTTCTTAAACTGCACAATTTTCTCTAAGTGTAAGTAACTCATCTAACCTCGCCTTTAAAAAGGAAAAGTCCTCAGGACAAGAGGTAACGGCCTCGGTCACACTAAGAGCCACATGCGTAAGACGACTTAGGCTTAGGTCTTTTCTTTAAGATTCTTATCCTTGAAGGAAGGAAATAAAACAGTATGTATACAGGAAGGTAATCCAGGATGCTAGGCAGTCCCAGCCACCAAATCACTAGTAGGAAAAGCGAAAGCTTTTGATAATTTAAAGAAAAGAAATTATTTTTGACTTGGAGTGGTTAGATAAGGTTTTTCTGAAGGAAGGGGAATAAACCAAGGCCAAGTATAAAATTAATAATGATAAGAACAATGAAAACGGATTATTGATTTTACTACACCAAGTACTGCACCATGCATTTTGTGTGCATCACCTCATTGAATTATACAACCTCTGTGGTAGGTAGGTGTTGTTATGAGCCTCTCTGTCCATTTGAGGATCTGAGAAGTGTAGGGCTTTGTACAAGGTCACCCAGCAAGTCAGCAGAGGAAATGGGATCTGCCGTTGAAGTCAGACTCCAGAAGTATACTCCAAACCATCAAGCTACCTTGGCAGAAAAGAAGGAAGGCATTTCAGGCCAGGTGAAGCCCGGGGGTGGAAGACATGTATTCTAGGACTTGACAACCTTCTTGTCAGACAGAGTTGGGCTGGGACTACAAGCCTAGCGGGTTGGCACGCCGCTGTGCCTGCACCCCTGGAAGTGCCCGCTAACCGAGGCCATACCCTAGGGAGAAGGTGGACACTTGCGCTTCCCTGGAATTCCTGCCACTACCACACTGAAGCCTATGGCGGGGCGGGGCGAGGATGCACTACGATGAGGCAAACACAGTGACTGAGGTACTCACATCCATTGCATAAATGAAAGGGCATGTCCAGAATTCTATATACTCAATACTGAAAGTCGAAGGAGGGCCGTGCGCCCCAAGCGCTGAGAGGACCGAGGGGAGAAAACTGGGCTCTGGGGTGTGTCCGCGCATGCGCAGAGAGCTGCGGGCAGCCTGCGGGACCTCCCACCCGCCGGGTAGCCACGAATGTCCCTCCTCTGCTGTGTCCGCTCGACACTGAGGCAGCGTCCAGCGCTCGGGGGCTGTTGGGAAGGGTGTTGAGAGGTGGCGCCGCGCGGGTGGGCACGCGCACCTCAGCGGTCGGGGCCAGGGTGGTAGCAAGGCCTGAGGGGTGAGTGCGTAGTCTTCCCCACCTATGGTCCTCCTTCGCGAGTCCGCGGCTGCCTCTCGGATTCCCCGTGAGGGGAAACTGCGGCCCCGAAGCAAGAACACCCGCACCCCAGCACGCAGAATGAGGAAGCCTTCCCTCTACTCGCAGACAGCACAGAGCTCCCCAAGACAGGCTAACGGAAAGGCGCTCCTAGGAGTTTCGTTTGGACAAAGCCTTTGAAAGCAGCGGGTTTGGAGGCAAACATTTGAGTCCAGCCCTGACTAGTCCACCCTGTATTTCCTGTGTGACCGCCTTCGTCAGCTGGGGCTGCATGGCAACACCGCAGACAGGGCGACGTTAAAACGACTGAAATTTATTTTTTTCAGTTCTGGAGGCTGGAAGTCCAAGATCCCGGCTCCATGTGTCTGGTGTTTGGAGAGAACCGGGTCCCTGCCTCCGAGCTGCTGTGTTCTGGGCGGAAGCGGGGCTCGCTGAGCCTGTTTTATGAGGGTACCAATCCCATTCCTGGGGACTCCACCCTCGTGATCTAACCAACCCCAAGGACCCAACTCCTCATACCATCACATTGTTGTTTAGCATTATATATACAAAAAAAAAATTGAGGGGCGGTGTACACAGACATTCAGGGTTTTTTAAAATTTTTTAAAATTT
>NW_006443564.1:562014-578165 GCF_000325575.1 Pteropus alecto | reverse complement strand
TTGGTAGGTTTTTTTATGATTGCTTCAATTTTCATACTGCTGATCAGTCTATTTAGATTTTCCAGTTCTTCTTGACTCAGTCTAGGAAGGTTGTATCTCTAAGTACTGGTCTATTTCTTCCAGGTTATTAAATTAGGTGTTATATACTTTTTCATAGTATTTTTATATGATCCTTTGTATTTCTGCAGTGTCGAGAAATAGTCATGAGTTAAGTCATGAAACAAGAAGCGAAACCAAGTCTGTCTGATTCCAAAGACAGAATTGGAGCAGTAGGAATAAAAGGATTTGGGGCCAGGGGAAAAGCCTGGAAGGGGGCAGTAACAGCATGGGCTTAGAGATAACCTGGGTAAACCTCCAAGAAGGTTGGAGAATAACTGACATTTATTGAGCACTTACTTTGTGCTGGGCACTGTGCTAAGTGCTTTATACACATTGTGTCTTTGAATTCACACAAGAACTCTGTGACAGATAATATTATTGTTCCCATTTTATAGAAACTGAAGCATAGAGAGTTGAAGAACTTACCTGAGGCCACCTAGCAAACCAGTGGATTTAAGACCTGAGTGCCACACATCACAATTCCTCTTTCTACTTGTTGTAGATGGGAATGGGTGAGAGATTGGCCCTGAGGAGCTCAGAGCCTAGATGACAGAACACTGAGTTGAGGGAGCAGCCTGCAAACTGTGAGGTGCCATGCACGTGTGTCTCAGCTGGGAACAGAGCCCAAGGAGCCAGGAGGAGGGTCAGACAGGGAGCCAACACAGGCACTCAGAACTGGCTGAAGCAAGGGTCTCAGTCTGAATGACTTTGAGAAGCCACGAATCGAGGGTCTGACCCAGGATCCTTCAGCCAGTGGCTGCCAAGGCACCTAGTGGGAAATGAGGGGATAGGGCTCTTTCTGGGTAGGGAGTGGAGGATGCACTAGTCCATGGACATTGGAGAGGAGGTGCAGGTGAGTGTGCAGGTGCCTGTCAGTGAAGGACTTTCGCGCCACCAGCAGGAGCTCACACAGCCTTCTTCCAGGGAACAGCACACGGATACCAACATTTCTGAATCTAGGCCTACTGGGGGAGACTGCCCAGGTAGAGAGGAGCCGGGGTCAACCAGGAGAACCGAGGAGCTGGCCCTGAAGAATGGCAGGACTTTGGCAGGCTGAGATGTGATGAGGCGCTCCTGGCTGAGGGCACAACAAGCACAAAGTCCTGGCAGAGAGGCATCATCTGTAAATACCTATTAAGTAGCATCCACACAGCCAGTAGCATGAACACGGATAGCCCCTCCCTCCTTTTTTGTGTCCAAACTCTTCCATCATCACAGCATTGGATTTTAATTGCTTATCCATTTTCCTCCCTCACCCATCAGACTAGGAGTAAGGGCAAGACCTATCTTTATAGCCACAATTTATTGAGAGCCGATTCCATGCTGACCACTTTGCATACCTTGCTTTTCTCCATTGTCCGAAAGCACTGGGCCATATCTCACTGAAGCCCCTCAGCCCAGAGAGCCTAACTCCATGCTAGGTCGCAGTGCGTTCAGTGTAGATGCTTTTTTCTTGCTACTTTTAAGATTCTCTCTTTGTCTTTAACCTTTGACATTTTAATTACGATGTGTTTTGGTATGGCCCTCTTTGAGTTCATCTTGCTTGGATCTCTCTGTGCTTCCTTAAGGGGCTTGTATGTCTATTCCCTTCACTAGGTTAAGGAAGTTTTCCAACATTATTTCTTCCAATAGGTTTTCAATTTCTTGCTCTCTTTTCTCCCTCTGGTACCTCTGTGACATGAAGGTCGGTACACTTGATGTTTTCCCAGAGGCCCTATAAACTATCCTCATTTTTTTTTAAATTACTTGTTCTTGTTGCTGTTCTGATTGGGTGTTTTCTCCTACCTTTCTTCTAAATCGCTGATTCAAATTTCTGCTTCATCTAATGTACTGTTGATTTCCTGTAATGTATTATTTATTTCAGTTATTGTGCTCTTCATTTCTGACTGGTTCCTTTTAATGTTTCTAGCTCCATTTTTACGTTTTCTATTTCTTTGTTTAAGTTCTCACTGAGGTCACTGAGGTCACTGAGCATTCTTATAATCACTGTTTTGAACTCTGCTTCTGGTAGATTGTTTGTCTCTATTCTGTTTTGTTCTTTTTCTACAGCCTGTTCTGTTCTTTCATTTGGGATATGTTTCTTTGTCTCCTTATTTTGGCCATCTCCTTGTGTCTGTTTCTATGTATTAGGTAGGACTGCTGTGTCTCTAGGTCTTAGTAGAGTGGTCTTATGTAGTAGGTGTCCTGTGGAGCCCAGTAGTGCAATCCTCCTGGTCATCTGAGCTAGGTGCTCCAGGTATGTCCTTTGTGCAGGTTGTGTGTGTTCTTCTGTAATACTTGAGCTTTGATTGCTGTTGCTATCTCAATGGAAGTGGTTGGCCTTCGGAATAATTGGTTATGAGCACAGGCCATGACTATAGTGAAGGACCTGTTGTGCAGGGCCTGACCCAATAGAGCAGGATTTGCTTTAGCAGGGCTCTTGTGCCTGCCCAGTCTGCCCTTTGGATGTGTTGTTTATGGAGGTTGTCGGGTGGTGCTCTGCTGTGGTCTGAGGCTGGCCACCAGGTGTGTTGGTTCTAGAGCCTCTTGGGAGGTGCTCTGGTGTAGGAGAAGATCAGCTATGGCCTGTGTTCTGCCCAGGGCCACTTGGTATGAGCTACAAAGTGGCCTGCAGATGGTTGCCACTTGAGCTTGACTTGAAGGTGCCTGGGAGGAGATGAATTGTGAATTGAGGATGGCTGCTGCTAGTGCTGGACTTGGGGCTGCTTAGCATGAGGTACAGGGCATGTCGAGGCCAGATGCTACTTGTTTTGGGTTGTGAACCTCTGAGAGATTGTAAGAAAGTCTGCAACATAAGCCAAGACAGGCCATCTGTATGTAAAAGCCACTGGAAGTGGCTCTGGTGGGCCTGAAAGTTGGGTGGGCCAGGGCCTCAGGGAATCATCAGGGCTGGAGACTTGGATATGGTGCCTGCCTGTGTATACAGGCTGGGTTTGGGGAGAACTCAGCAAAGGAGCTATGGTTTCTGCCAGCACTTTCGTCTGGGAGAAAGCTGCATCTCCAGCCCTCACTCCGAAGCCAGACAACTCAGTTACTCCCCATATGTCCCTGGTGCCTTTCAAGCTGCTGCCCTAGCACTGGAGCTCAGAGTGGGCCCTTTAAGAGGAATGCCTGGATCTCTAACTGCCCTTCATTTCACTCAGCTACAACATCTGCTGGTTTTCAAAGCCAGAAGTTATAGAGATGTCTTTCCCCGACTTTGGAACCCTGGGCTGGGGAGTCTGGTGTGGGGCTAGGACACTTTGCTCCTCTGAGGTAACCTTGACAGCCAAGATATCCCTCCTGATTTTTAACTGCAACACATGGGTGTGGGATCAGCCTGTTCCGTATTTCCACCCCTCCTACCGGTTTCAAGGTAGCCTCTTGTATATGTCTTTAGTTATAGGACTTCTGCTCAACTAGACTTCAGGTGATTCTCAATGATGATAGTTCTATAGTTTAGTTATAATTGTGATGTGGTCATGAGAGGAAGTGAGTACAGTGTTTACCTACTCTGCCATCTTGACTAGAAGCCCTTAACAATTTCTGAAGGAAAGCCCATGGTTCAGCTACCTTCTGCAATACTTCTACCCGTGTTTCAGAAAAACACACCACTCACCTACCAGAGACATTTGTAGTTATGAAGGCAAAAGGGCAACTAAGACACCATGACTCAGTGAATGACATCACGTGACTGATCTGGTCTGTAGGGCCTGTGTACCTGCCTAGAATTTACACTCTCACTCAGAGCCCCAGATGTAGGCCTTTGTAACCCAAACATTCACCCCACACAAAACCTAGCCCCTTTTCACATTTCCAAGAAAGAAGCCACACATGCTTCAAAAGCATTATTGAACAATGTTGGGTTTCCCAAAGAGTTCACAGGGGAGATGGAAAAGGGCTTCATATTACACAGCCTAGAATACTCTATTAAAGTCCAATCCCTTCTCTCCCACTCTCTCCACACAATGTTTTGTTACATATAAGACCCCCAAGGTATGGCAAGGGCACATTAAGCCCTCCACCACTGTACTGGGGTCAGTGTACTTTATGAAAAAACATGTGGAACTCCCCTTGGCCAAGACTTCTGGGGAGGGGTCTGAATGTAGACATACACCTAGAGCCTCCTCATTCTCACTGATCCCTAACGTCTTGGTAAAGCTCCTCAGGTTAGCAGTCTTTATGAAACAGAATGGCTGGGAGCCCCCATCTTCACCTAAGGGGACAGCCAAGTAGAAGACAGTCTTCTGTATGCATCTCAGCCAGGTAGACTACAGTGACAATCATGATACTGATAGCTGACTTACATTGAGCCCTTGCTATGTGTCAGGCACTGTACACAAAGGTGAACATAGCTGGACAGGTTAACATATGCTATCTCATTTAATATTTACAATCTTTCATTGCAGGTAGATACTGCAATTACCCCTGCTTTATAGAATGAGGTAACTGATGCACAGAAAGCCTGAATTGGCAGAGCTGGAATTTCAACCCAGGCAGTTGAGGTTCAGAGGCTCCACTCCCTAGGCATCACATTCTACTGCCTCTTAGCTATGCCAGTTATCAGTGTATTGCCTCTCAGACCCTAGTCCAGCCTTCTTTGCCTGCATGTGATCCTGGAATATTGCCAGCTGGCACAATCTTAAGCTTTTCCAGCACAAGGAATGGGAGAGATGCTAGAGGATGAAAGGGCTTCTTTTCCTGGTTCTGGTGTACTTGCTTCTTCCTGTTTCCAGGGCATTTGACTGGCATGTAGGACACCCATTGGGACTCACGCCTGCTGAATTTCAGCAGCAACCCTTCCTCCCCTCATCCCAGCTACCTTCCCAGGGACAAATCCAGCAGCACCTGCCCTCCCCCATGTGCGAATTCCCTGTGAGATTTGTGGGTGCCTCACCTAGTTTCCAGATGAATTCAGCAGCACCTGGCAAAAGGACAGTTTCTTGGCAAGTTCTGAAGACACCTAGCTGGCTTTTTAGCAAGTTCAGTACCTCTTCCTGGACAGCTTCCCAGCGAATTCATTGGAAATCCAGGTGATAGTTTCCTGCCTGCCAGCTTCAGCCTGCTGACACCCTAGTAGGAATCTTCCAGCCCAGTGATCTCCATCATTTAGTGGGCTAAAACCACACCCTCTTCAATGAGGTCTGACTGCTAGCCTTGGGGATGTCCCTGCCCTCTTCTACGTTTGTTCCTTCCATGGGTACTCTCTCTTAGTCACAGGATATTCTTTAGAGCCTTATTATTCCCTTTTGGTACCTAATTCTCTATAAATTGTTAATTTTTATAGTAAATTTTCCTTATTTAAATTGTGGTTTTCTGTTTCTGTCTTGGTTGGACCCCAACTGATACACTGGTGGAGCCCAGGGCTAGACATACTTATTAACTGCATTTGTCTGTATGATGAAAGACACACTGTTAGATAATAACTATTTTTAAACTTCACAAATATGTAATAATAGTGATAATAACAGCTACCATTTATTGATCATCCACTATCTTCCAGGCACTTTTTATACTGCACATCAGCTTATTTAACCCTGACAATAACACTATAGGTTCAGTCCTATTATTATCCCCATGTCTTAGTCCATTTAGGCTGCTATAACAGAATACCATAGACTAGGCTGCTCAAACAGAAATTTATTCTCACAGTTTTGGGGGCTAAGTCCCAGGTGTAGATTCCAGTCTGGGTCAGAAGGCCCGAGAACCAGGAGCACCGAGGGCAGAAAATGGATGTCTCAGCTCAACAGGCAGGTAGGAAGAGAATTCCACCTTCTTCCACCGTTTTGTTCTATTCAGGCCTTCAGTGGATTGGATGAGGCTCCCCTACATTGGGGAAGGCCATCTGCTTCACTCAGTATACCCATTTAAATGCTAATGTGTTTTGGAAACATCTTCACAGACATACCAAGAAATAATGTCTAACCATTTCTCTGGGTATCATGTGGTCCACTCAAGTTGACACATAAAATTAACCATCACACCCATTTTGTGTAAGTGACATTATAAAGTTGTCAGTCCTATGTAATACCTGAATTGTCTTCCAGAGATTAGAATACATGCCATCCTTAATTTTTTTTTATCTATTTTATATCTGGATGGCACCCTGGTTTATTCTTTAACCTGACTGTTAAACCTGTGGTTTCTAAACTTCTGAATTGCCTTTAGCAGTTCCACCTGCTGAAGCTAAAGCATTCACATTTGAAAACCCAGAGATATAAAGCCTGGGTGGCCTTCTGTCCAGCCAAGGCTTCATCACAGGATACCTGTCCCAGACGGGGAGGTCCCAGGGCAACAACAATACATAATTTTTGTGAGCCTCAGCTCTCAATTCTAGACTCTTTCTGTTCTAATAACTAAGCTGCTCCAAAGGAGTTGAGTTACTTTTTTAGAGCAGTCGATATCACTACTCCCTGGCTGCTAGCACTCAGGCACAGAGCTATTGACCCAACCTGCCTCAGCTACCCATGAAGTTCTTGAAAGTCCCTCAGATGTAGCCACATGTAGGGACTTATGAAATGGATCCACATATGACATGACACTCTCAATCCCATGTCTCACTTACTAATTCCAACTCTTGTTCAAAGGTGTAAAGGTCACGAACCATCCTGCATGACTTGGGGCAATACTACATGAATTTCTAATTCCTACACACCTAAGGGATTATGCCTCTCAAGACTTCATCCTAGGCCCGTGAACCCTCTCTCCACTATGTTACACAGACAGTCTATTTAATCCCTACATGGTACTCTAGATCTTCCAGCCACAATCACCTTGTCCAACCATGAGCTTTCTACCTCTACACACTACCATGCTCAAATGTCTGACCTGACTCCCATTTTTTATCCTATACTAGAGAGGATACTATTCACGTCCCTTTCCACTTATCTGATCACATTCTGTAGGATAATGTTAGTCACTTTCAGTCTTCTCTGCTTTTCAATCACTCCACCAATAAATATTTATTAACTATCTACTATGTGCTAGAAGTTATCATTGTGAAGTGGATATTTTTCATATTGTGATATCATTCAGCATCTGGACCTCTTGTCATGTTTAGGGAATTCCTTGTCTCACAACTCTTGGTGTTAGAGGCAGAGCCCACCTCTCACTACAGAAGATGAAAATGTTCCATGTCCCAGTATTGCTTGTAGCTATGATGTTGCACATGACTTAGGCTCAGATAATCAGAGGTCCTCTTTCAGGTCTTTGAACCTGACATTAGTGACCTAAAGAATTAGGACAGAAGAAAATTCTCCCTCCAATGGTGATGGTTGCAGCAAGAGCAAGTTCCCAGGGGCAACAGTAGCTGAAATGTTAGTGACAGTGTCCAGTATTCACTGACAACGGTTTAGGACTCTAGTACTTAATAGTGACAACAGTTGGGTCATCATCAGCATTTCTGTGGTATGATTCGATTAATTGTTTCTGGCCCAAGTGACTTAATGGTTTATCAAATATCCTTTTGCTAAATTACTTTCCTGCTCTATTAAACAAGACCTAGTTTCCATTGTTTTTATACAAGAATCCTGATTAATGCAGAATATAACACAAGAAGCAAGGTGCTGAAAGTAATAGAGTTAAATGTAGAGTTGGTTGAGTGGAGGAGGTAAGATGGAGGGCATTGAGGACCACATGATTACAGGCAGGGAAGATGGTGACCATTGTGATGTAATTGTAAAACACTTGGTTAAACAGTTGCATGTTGTTTCCTTGGACACACACCATCTACACACAGGCTGCATAATTACAGGAAATGGTAACAAAAATTCTTTAAGAATTTAAGAAAAAGAGTATTTACACCAAAGACTTGAAAACCCATATCTGAAAAGATATTTGCACACCGATGTTCATAGCAGCATTATTCACAGTGGCCAGGACATGGAAGCAACCGAAGTGTCCTACTATAGATGGTTGGTTAAAGAAGCTGTGGTACATGTATACAACGGAATATTAGCCATAAGAAGAGACAAAATATTGCCATTTGTGACAACAGGGATTGACCTCGAGATAATCATGCTAAGCATAATAAGCCAGACAGAAAAAGTTGAAAATCACATAATATCACTGATATGCGGGATATAAATCTAAAAGCAACCAATGAGCAGGACAAACAAACAGAGGCTCACGGACATGGACTACAGACTAATGGTCAGAGGGTAGGAGGTAGTGGGAAGGTGAAGTGGATAAAGGAGATCAAATAAATGGCAGCTGAAGGAAACTGGACTTTTGGTGGTAAACACACAATAGAATATACACATGTCAAATTATAATGTATACCTGAAAATTATATAATTGTATAAACCAGTGTTACCCCAATAAACTAAATTTTAAAAAAAGATATTAGATTCATGAGAAATGGAAGGTTGATTGTGTCTAGCTACATAACACTTAGGGACACAAAAACTGGGTCAAACATCATGTAAGTCAAAAAGTCCCCCTGGCTGACAGAATATTGGCAAGCTTTATTGAGTACTCATTACAGAATTAGCATGTTTACCAGGATTATTGGCTTAATGAGTAATTTACAAAGAGCTGCACACTGAAAACCTTCTAATGGGTTTGATATTGTTTCCCAAATTAAAAAACTGTATTTGGAGATTTAAAAAAATAATAATTTAAGAAAAAGTCTCCACCACGCCCCCACACACCACCTCCCGCCTTTCAAGGGATATCTAGGTCATTGAGGATTCTCCACTCTTCTTGGCCAGAAGTTGAACATCTCCCAGTCTTGTATGAGCTCTGGAAATAGTTCTGCTTAAAACTTCCCAGTTGTTCCTTACTCAGTCTAGTAGTCAGTAAACACTCAAGAAAAGTCTTTCTCAGATTTCTGGGACTCATTCTCTGTGTAGACTCCTCATTTCTGGTACTCTGTCCCACACCTTCCAGCTGAGCTGCATCAGCCTTGGTGAACTCTGATTTCCAACTCATCAACTAAGGGAAGCTTTGCTCTGCTTGGGTCCTTCCTCTCTGCTCTGTGTTTCGGGCTCATCTCATTTATTTCCTGCTCTCTATTATCACAGTCATGTGCTGCCTCTTGTCTAATGTCTGAAATTACCTGTTTCACATAGATTTGTCCCGTTTCTAGTTGTTTATGGTGGATTAGTAATTCCAGATTCGGTTACCCCTTCATGGCCAGAAGCTTTACTTTTCTGTTTTCCAAACTTTCAGAAATAAGTATAAATCAATTTTTCTCAAAATATATAGAAAATAAAAATTTAATAGATTACCAAAAAAAGTGACACGTATATGTGCATATGTGGGTGTGTGCACACACACGTGTGCACACCTCCACACCCTAAGGAATGGTAATATTCTCAGGGCATAGGTTTGGCTGACTGATGTCTGCACAGTTGGCTCAGCTTCCTCAAGCTTCAGACTCACCTCTGCCCAGAACTCCTGGAAATTCACAAATTCACCTCAATTTCTTACTCGAAATTGTCCATGCTTTGGGACGGGGGCGTAGAATTACGCTAGAATCAAGGAAAACCAGTAAGTAAAATCGAGTGGAGTTCCTGAAGTTGTCCGCTTCCCACGCGTTCTAAATTCGTCAATGTTGTCATGGTCTCTTCTGAACACTAGAGGGAGCACCTGCACTAAGAATGATCTGCTCTTCCTCACTGGTTGCGCCATTTTCCACCAGCTCTCTGCGATCTCTAGATTTTAGTTCTTTGGAGCAGCCGTGTGGCCTCTTCCCCGTGTCTACGGTATCAGATATATCACTTTCAAAGGCTAAAGCCCTCTCCTGTCCTCTCCCCACTCTCGGCATAACTCCGCCTGGCCTCCCGCAATACCTCCTAGCACGAGAGCCACCTTATTTTTTCCCTTTTAGCTAGCGCTCACTGGGGAAGGAGGGCTGGGTCTCTCGGTATTCCTTTTCGAGACTTTATTAAAAGCCCACCATACAGATATCAAAACAGAGAAGTGGATTCCCCAACAATTCCATGTGCTATAAAGATTCTCAGAGGGAGCCTCGAGAAGTTTTTCTGTACAAGCGGTGTGCCTACATTGGACGTCTCACGTTTGGAAAGCAGACGTTTGAGAGAGGGTAAGGATAAAAATGGACTCTAGAAATTCAGTACTAACATGGAGACAGTAAACAGGGTCTTGGGTACCTAATTCCTGGCATATAGCAAGGACTCGATAAACATTTATTAAATGCATGATAAAATGAGGGAGTGAATGGATGAAGGAATAAAAAAAGTAGGGGGCATTAATTAAAGCTTCAAAAATATCTTTTTTTTAACAGCATAATTAAAGTATGACTGGTATACAAAAAACTACTCATATTTAATATATACAATTGATGCATTTGGACATATACAAACACCCGTGATATCATCACTACAGTCAAGGGAATAGACATATCCAACACCTCCCAAAGCTTCCTTGTGTCCCTTGGTTTTTTTTTTTGTGGTAAGAACACTTAACATGAGATCTCCCTTCACAAAATGTCAGTGCACAATACCTCATTGTTAACTACAGGCACGATGTTGCACAGCAGATCTCTTCTGTTATAACAAATAAAGGACTGAAGGGATGAAGTGACTTGCCCAGGGTCACAGAGCTAGTTAGTTAGCAGAGCCAGAACTTGAATCCCAGAGTTCTAATTTCTGGTCTAGAGTTCTCCTAATTTCAATATGCAGCAGAAAGCACTTCACTTGGATATTCGTGTCACTGGGAAGGTGATGGCAAGCAAGCATAATTGGTCTCCTGGCGCTGATTCACTGCTGGTGCCAACATCTCTAGCCTTACACTCTGATTGCTTGCTGAAGAATTGCTCTTTGCCACACACTAGAGGGTGCTGCTGTTTAACGAGAGGCTTATTTGTTCAGTTATTTTCCCTTTGTGTCTTTGGGGTTCCCAGATGTAGATGGGGGGCTGTTCAAATGTTTTCAGGTGTAAGTAAGCTTGGCTGGTCCCGGGCTTCTGTCGATAGTAACTGCACACCAGTCCCTCAGGAACCTTTTCGGGTCACTTAAAGGATTGACTCTTAAGCATTCGGGAATTACAGGCTCCGTTGAGAATCAGAAAATTGCACACATGCACGAAACGTGGCACACTAATCAAGGTCTCCATAGCTGCTAAGCAGTTTGTAGGCCATGGATTAAGCACCTCTGCTTTTCTTGGACAGGTTTTCATAAGAAAATGTAAACATGGAAAACATGTTAGGAATTCAACACACAGGAATGACTGGATTTAGGAGGGAGCAGCAATATTTCCCCTAAGGAGTGGGATACAACTGAGGTTGGGAGAGGGGGCTAGAGGATTTTAAATGCCTTAAAGGAAGTCTTTTTTCAGGGGTCCCTTCCATCCTTTGGGGACAGTACTGGTGGCATACAGCTCAGCCAGTTGTGACTGTGCAATTATATTCTCAACAGCACAGATGAATCAGTCAATGTAGAAGTAGCCACGGTTACATTTAATGTGACTTTCAAATCAGCTCATTCTCAAGTCTGAAAGATCTTTCAGAAAGGCTGCTGGCCACCCACACGGGGCAGGGTAGCCAGCTCTAGGAGCTTCACCTGTTAAGATGAAATGGCTTATCTGCAAGCCTTTTTCAGAGAGCAAGGGGGAGAATCTTCCCACTTTATAATTAAAGCACTGGGGTGGGGGTGGGGGAAGCACAAGCGTGCATGGAGTTCTCATTTTATTCACTGAGTATCTGTAATTCAGTCGCCCCTGCGGACTGCCTCAGGTGTAATATTCTCTTCACAAATGAAGGAAATATTTTCTCTTCGAACCTCTCTTGGTTGCAAAATTGCTGTAAGGCTCCATGAGATAAATATATAGAAAAACAAAACTCACCTGTTTCCTTTTTTAATTCCTTCAACATTTTGTGTATATAATTCAGTAAACCCTGCTTGACCTGTAAATGTGTGTGTGTGTGTTTGTGTGTGTGTGTGTGTGTGTGTGTGTATATATTTTAATCTTAAAGGACACAGCAGTTAGCCTGTTCCTGCCCTTAACAAAGCTCTGTGGACTCTACCTAATCACTTAGATTCTTGAGTCTTTTGCTGCCTGGTTGTTTTGAGAAATGCAATGTCTTTATCACTTTTTTTTAAAACCTTCATTATTCTTTGAACTAACACAATGCCTGGGGGAGGGAAGTGAACTACTGGGCTTTTAGTAAGTTACAATTTCATTCTGTAAAGTTTGTGTGGGAACATTCTAGCTGCTGGAGGGTTCCCACTTTCCTTGGTACATTAAATGGAGCCAGCCACCTGCGTGTCTTGCTACAGGGAGCTCCAGACTCTTTGGCAATACAGATGTCCCAAGCCTCTGTGGTGCTCTGAATCCTCTGCAGGGGCCTAGAAATCCAGAGAAGAAGCAAGCAAAATCCCTTGCCCAGACGGGCTCCTCTTTAGGTTGGGCAGATAAAGGAAGCATGGAGAACAGTGATGCAGGGATTGGGAGAAGAGATAGGAACAGGATAAACAGCATAAGGGTGGTTAAGTGAACACCAAAAATGAAAACCTTTTTTTTTTTTTACAAAAGACTTTACTAATTCTATGAATATTTTATATTTTTCTCAATGTATTTACTTGCTCATTTGTTATTTTCTTCTTTCCAGTACAGAGGAAGGGGAACAACAACAAACAACCCCAAACAAACAAACCCAACAACTGCTCTCCCTCTGTCTTCCTAACAACCATCTCATGTCCATCTTACAAAGGTTGTTTTTCCCATCTTATCAAGGATTATCTGTTCAGGAGTTTTAAAGATGACAAATGGCTAATCTGGTCATTCATCCTCTATGCTGCTGGAATTAAGCACTCAAATGCTAATGATACAGGAGGTCAACAAGCTACTCTTCGCAACATGAACTTTGTTCTTTTCCTGACATATTGACTGACCTCCCCGCAAGCCTCGTGTGCATAGGACACCCACTACAATCTAAACAAGGGTTCGGACAGTGGATGTGTCTGAAAATAGAATGGGCTCCATTAGGTTGTGAATCACTTCTTGTCTAAAAGGAGTGCAGGTAATTTCTGCCCCAACATATATTGAGCCAAGGCAGGCTATTAGCAGAGCGCCCTGGGCTTGCATGTCCTGGGCACCAGTTGTGGCAAGATGCTCTCATGGTGGCCTTTGAAGTAGAAGGTTTGTGAAAGCCAATCATGAAAGAGGGAACGCTAAGACAATTGTAACCATGCTATTTGTAACCACTCATGAAATACATTTCTGAACCAATAATGGCATGCATTTAGCAAAAGAAGAACACTGCCCACTAAATTACAATATACACAACAATATTTAAAGTGTTACTGATTAAAATAGTTGGTAGGAACTTGGTGTTGGAGTGGGTGTGGGGAGAGAGCCTCAACTATACACTGTTGGTGGCAGGGACAACTGGCACAGCCAACTCAACTCTCATGAATTTATCCTCCAGACACTCACGCAAGGGGGCACACATAAAGATATAAATGCTGGCACATCCATATTTGAAAATATTAACAAAAATGAGGAAGGAATCTACTGTTGGCCCTGTACCAGCCACTGCTCCAAGTGCTTTGTATAAATTAACTCATTCAATTCTTATAGCAATTTATGAGGTCAGTCCGCTTTACAGATGAGCAAATTGGGAGGAGAGAAGTTCAGTAACTTGCCAGGCAGGAATCACTCAGCTAGCAAGTGGTGGCATCAGAATTTGAATCCACACAGTATGGTTCCAGAGTCTGTCCTTGAAGGTGCCCCTGAAGGAGCACTGTCTCAGGGCAGCCTTCTCCTAGATAGCCAAGGAAAGACAACAAAGGCAAATAGTTAGGCAAAAATAAATAAGTTACTGAATGGTGTGTATAGTAGGATTTCAATGGATAAGAAAAAGAGGCCGCATCCATACTAATGTATGGGAAGCATCTAGAAGGACTCCCAGGGAATCCTTACAATGATCCCTCTTGGGAAGGGGCAGCATGACTGCAAGACTGGTGAGGAGGAAGGTTTTATTGTTTCACCTTACATTCTTCAGACTGTTCAAATTGTTTCCATGAGATTTTTTTTTTAAATTACATTTAACACTAAAAAATCAAGTTGGAAGAAAAAAAGTCTTAAAATAGCCTCTGATTTCAGATATGGACGTCAATTTTAGTTAGAGAAGCAGTGTAGGGTAGTAGAAAGAACAGGACAAGCTTGGAGCTCTACTACTACGTTAGATTCTTGTGGCTATTGTAACAAATGAGCACAAATTGGGTGGCTTAAACCAACAGGAATTTATTCTCTCATAGTTCTGGAGGCCAGAAGTCTGAGATTAAGGTGTCATCAGGGCCATACTTCTTCTGAGAGTCCTAGGGAAGATTTCTTCCTTGTTTCTTTCTAGCCTGTGGTGGTTGTCAGTGATCCTTGGCATTCCTTAGCAAGTAGCTTCATCATTCCAATCTCTATCTTCATATGGCATTGCACCTTGTGGCTCTGTGTCTTCGCCTGGTCTTTTTATAAGGACACCAGGCATTGGATAATCCAGCAAAACCTTAACTTCACATAAGTAATTACATCTGCAAAGACGTTATTTCCAAATAAGGTCACATTCTCAGGTTTTAGGTGGATGTGAATTGGGCGGGGCGGGGGGGGGGACTATTTATATTAGTTATCTCAGGTTGCCATAACAAAATATCAGAGTGGGTGGCTTAAACAACAAAAATTTATTTTCTCACAGTTTGGAGACTAAAAGTTCAATATTAAGGTGCCAGCAAGATTGGTTTCTGATGAGACATTTCTTCCTGGTGTGTAGATGGCTGCCTTCTTGTTGTGTCCTCACATTGCCTTTCATTGCCTTTCTTCTGTGTGTGCGTGTGTGTGTGTGCGCGCGCGCATGTGCGCGCACATGGAGTGGGGAGAGAGAAATAGATCTCTCTCTTTCTCTCTCTCTCTCTCTCTCTCTCTCTCTCTCTCTCTCTCTCTCTCTCCCTATTTTTATAGGGACATTGAATTGATGAGATAAAGGCCCCACCCTTATGACCTCATTTAACGTTAGTTATATCCCTAAGAGCCCTCTTTCCAAATACAGTCACATTAAGGGTTAAGGCTTCAACATTTGAATTGGAGGAGGGGCTACAGTTCAGTCCAATAACATTATTCGACCCTGGATAAGCTCAAAGTGGTCCTGGATAAATTACTTAACCTATCTACCCAGCTGGGGCCCCAAGTACAGACTTTTCAATTAAGACAAGGAGGCCACTTGCAAGGCCCTGGCTCCTGCCCCTTCAGCGTCCTTGTTTTTCCAATCCCTTGTTCTGAGAAATCTCCCTCACCTCCTCCTCTACTCCTGGAAGCTTTCCCCAACCCTCTTTCATCTAGCACTGCCCAGATTGCACCCATTATAAATTCAGACTGCAGAGCCTTGGTCAGGCCCTCACAGCTTCTCGATAATCCTTTTCTTCATTACTTGCAGTCTTGCCTTGGAACCAGCTTGCCCACAACTATCTTTCCACATCCTCTTCCACCCTGGCTACTGTGTTTTTTCTTCTTTATTCCTTTATGTTTCTTCTCAACAGAGTTCTCTTCACACTCTGTTTCTCATTGACCCCTCATTCATAAATTCTGGAAATCTAGCTTCTGTCATCACCTCCTTTTAATTGCCACCTGCAACTCCCTAATTGTCAATGGTGTTTCCTCAGTCCCTATTACCTTCAGTATCTCAGCTTCATTCGACTCCATGGATTGCCTCTTTTTTCCAGGACATTCTGTGTCCATCATTCCCCAGGACATTACACTCTCAACTTCTGCTCTGATTTCTCCAGTGTACCTTTCTGTTTATGTAAGAGCTCCTTGCACTCCTTCTCTCTATGTCCAAGTCAAGCAGTAATCCGGAAAATGATCCAGATAAATAGAGAAAAGAATGAGGGAATTACCCAGCTCTTGGCCAGGAAAATCTAGACCCCACAGGTAGGGCAAGGTTGCGGTAGTGTCTGTGCTAGCAATGGTGGTTCTCTATCCCCTTTAAAATGAAGTCCATATTTCTTAGTGCTCAGTCATTAAAAGACTATTGACTGAGCTCCTGAGTATAAGACTGTGAAGAGTTATGACAAACCTCAACCTAAATCAGACAGCAGAGCCCAAACTGCTTCCTGATTTGT
>NW_006443564.1:542458-561970 GCF_000325575.1 Pteropus alecto | reverse complement strand
CACCATGCTGGGCCAGGAAGTACGCTAAGACTGGTGAGGGACATGGTGGTGGACAAGACATATGTGTCCGTTTGAGCTTATATTAAAATGATATTTATTAAAACTCTTTCCAACCTGGCCCCAACCTATTTTCCTGACTGCAAGTCTTTCCTCCACTGTTGGCTTCACCCTCTGCCTTATACTCCATCATATCTTCTGAAGTGAAAAGGCACTATCTGCCTGAAATGGCTTTATTTCTTTCCTCCTTTTCCTACCAGGCAAATTCCTCCATCATCTCTCTCTCTCTTCAAGGCCTGGGCTTTCTCCACCTTGGGGTTTCTCAGGTATATTGTCCACACATGTAGCTCTTCCACCACACAGTGTGGGGGCTGTATCTCTTATTTAAGGTTAAGTTTGTCATAACTCTTCAGACTTAGACTCAGATAGAACTACCCTTAGCACCAGGCAGAGATGGCCCTTGCCATGCAAACTGCCTTTTAAGGAGTGGCATGGCTGAAGGAGGGCCAGAGAAATAGCTGCTTAAGTGAATTACCCATGGCAGAGGCAAGGACTCCTAAAGGGTCAAGGGGTTCTGCTACCAGAGTTGAGATCCCCACTTTTAGACCATGCTCAAGTTACCCAGGACTGCATAATTCTCTACCTAAACTTCCCCTAGTTTGCTTCCAGGTATATCTTTCTGAGGGTAGAATGAGTCATTAACATGTGTAACCTTAGACCCAAGAGGTAGCCAAGAGGTGACTGCTTGTGGGTATGGATGTACATGCCTAGGTGTCCAAAATCATGTAAATGATATCCCTCACAGTGTTGGATGGAATGAGAGTGGGAAGAGAAGAGGAAAACCCTCAAGCAAAGAGTTGAGGGCTGATTTTCCCTATCAAGTTCAAACATAGAATCTGAGGAGCTTAAGAAGTTTAAATTTGAACTTACCCTTCTGGTCATCAGGAAAGTATAATTGTATAAACTAGGAGGACAGAGCATATTTTTATTTAACATCTTGTTAGATTCATTTAAAACTCTTAAATATTTAGACATAAATACACGGCCCTTCGTGTTCTCTTGTCCTGGAACCTGCAAATATTAGGGGTGGGTCTGAACTCAGTCCTCTCTTGTTTCACCAGCCAGCCTGTCCTGCCATTCTCGCTTCCTTATTGGCTCCCTATTATTCAGAGGATATCTTCCTCTCTGAAGAGGTGGCAGAACAGAAAGAGGGGCAGAGTCTTTAGAAACAAGGAAGCCCATGGAAATCATCTGTTTCATTCTCACATGCACCCCGAACTCAAGATTGTACAGCTAGAGCTGTGGTACAGATATACAATGGAATATTACTCAGCCCTGAGAAGAGATGAAATACTGCCAGTTGCGACAACATGGATGGACCTCGAGATAATCATGCTAAGCGAAACAAGTCAGACGGGAAAGGTTGAAAATCGCATGATATCACTTATATGTGGGATATAAACCTAAAGCAACAAATGAGCAGGACAAACAGAGACTCATGGACAAGGACTATAGGCTAGTGGTTACCAGAGGACTATAGACTAGCGGTTATAAGTGGGGTGGGGGAGGAGGGAGGAGGTAGACAGGTTAAAGGGGGTCAAATATAGGGTTTAGGAGGATGGTGAAGTGGGTAAATGGGATCAAATATATGGTAGCTGAAGGAAATGAGACTTTGGGTGGTAAACACACAATAGAATATGCAGATGTCAAATTATAATGTACACCTGAAAATTATATAATTGTATTAACCAATGTTACCCCAATAAGCTCAATTATAAAAAAGATTGTACAGTTGGAAAAACTAAAACCTATTCTCAAAACTGTTCAGTCCACTATTGTAGCCAGCAGCCACATGTGATGATTTAAATCTAAATCTAAATTAAGAATTAAATTAGATTAAAGTGTCACTTCCTTGGTTGACCTAGCTGCATTTCAAGTGTTCAGTAGTCATATTGGGCTGGTGGTTTCTGTATTAAAGATAGAGAATATTTCCTTCATCACAGAAAGTACTATTGGACAATACTGAATTATAAATCAGATTTAAACCATCTTAGAGTGTTACAACTCTTTCTCAACAAGCATTACCAAAATGAGTAAGATGTCCTTTTCTCTCATTTGAGCATAAACTTAATGTCTACTTTTCCCAAAAAAATTACATCACATAAGAAAATTCAGCTCATGAAAAATGCCAACATATCTGGGAATGTCAGATACTTTACCACAAAAAAAAGGAACTAAAAAAAAAAACCTAATCTTTTCCCTAACCATCAGAGTTTCATGGTAATTTGATTTTAGATCTCAAATTGGAGACTAAATTATAAAAGGAAAGATGTCATAATTCTTATAGAGTACGAAGACACACAATTCATTTGCCGAAGATTGATATGTCAAGATGGCCTTCTAAATATATCTGTCAAACAGGGCATTCCCCTGTGATTCCAGGAGGGGACTGATGCTGTGATTTTTTTTTGCTAAACCTCTTTCTAACATAGCTCCATGTAAGGTTACTAAACATTTCTGTCTAAACCCACACTCCCATACAGGATGGGTTCCATGAAAAAGCATTTGGTCACACATAATACACAGCAAGTTTCCTCTAAGCAACTTTCCTTTTCTAGAATATAACATTAAATATTGTTGGCCAGAACTAGTGTGGTCTTACTAAGCTTTCAGGGAAATTATTTACTATCATTGACATTCCTGAAAAGGTCTTCAAAAATATGGAATTATTAAAATTTAGAACTGAAAGTGATTATAGAAATCATAAACTGAGGTTCAGAGAGTGGAAGTCATTTGTTCAAACTGAATAGAGTCAAAAATAAAAATCAGGTCCTTTGAGCCTGGGTTCAGTGCCCATTTACATGTTGGTTAGGAGAAAGAGCCAGCAAACAAATGCCCAGGGAGGTACATAGAGAATCAGGACAGTATGCTGTCATGTAAGGAAAGAGAACACAATGTTTCAAGGAGGGATTGGTCAAGTGCATTAAATTCAGTGGATATGTCAAGGAAAATGAGAAGTGGCAAATATCCATCGATTTTAGCAGCATGGAGGTTGTGGTTGGGTGACCTTGCCAAAGATAGTTTCAGGAGAGTGATGGAGGCAAAATTCAGGTTACTGTGCACTAAAGAGTAAAGAGGATTACTGTTTAGAGATGTAGATTGAGCACAAGATAGCCACATAGCAGAGAGATTCCAATCACTATCTTCAGGGCATAAGGCAGATTAAAGAGTGGTAACTGACAAAGCGGGGTGAATAAAACTGCCTCCTGGAATCTATGAAGAACGAGATGTTCTTAAAGAGAGAGCTTAAGAGACCCTTAGAACTTGGAGATACCAGAGCACAAGAGAGAGATGTGAGATTGACAAAAATAGAGAGGAGGATTGTCCGAAAGCCCGTACACAGAGTAGTTGGACCATCACACTCCAAAATACAGGAATCTATTTCAGAGGAGGAAAACTCTCCTCAAAGAAAATAAAAGGGTTTGAGGACTTCCTATTTCAGAAAAATGGCAGACAAGATTAATTGGGCCAAGCCATCTGCTGAAAACAACTAGAGAAGATAGATAAAATACATATTTTTAAAATCTTGAAAGCATAAAATATATGACAATAAAGAAAGGAATGACCAGTTCAAAATCTAAGGAAACATGATAATTCAGAAAAGTTAATGGAAGAAATCCTTTGCTCTGAGCGTATTTGCTGATTCTGGCAAAGGTAAACTTAGGGTTTGACAGCCTCATGGGGCAAGAGGGACAGAAGTCAAAGACCAGTTGAGGAGTCTAATAGGAAGAGTTCCCTCAAATTGAACTGGAACCCCAAAGGATTATGACATCAATGTAAGGATAAAACAGAAGTAAACCTGCCATTCTCCTAGATAACTAAAAGGAAATTTACCTTGGCACTAAAAAGAGCAGGGGGAAATCCCTGAAGAATTCAAACCGCAAGATGGTCCCGCTATGGGTTTGCAGCCTGAATTCACATCACCTGTGCAAGTCCATGAAATTCCAAACTTGAATTTAGTTTAAAGTACTCCCAGACTGACAGCAACTTTAGGACTTTAGGTTTCTGTCAAAAATAAAGTCAAATCCTCCATGGAAAATGGAATTCTTATTCAGGCCTCAAGAATCCCCTCAAACCATTTTTCATGGACATGGTGTAAAATAACCCAGCATATAAGGAAGCAAAATATCATGAATGAGAGATAAGAGAGACCCAGATCCAATGAGACTTCAGATAATTAAATTATCAGACAGCTATGAGAAATTAAGTACGTTTACTATGTTTGAAGAAATAAAATAGGAGCTTAAAATTTTCTTCATGGTATAGAAAACCAAAAGAATTGACCTAGCAGATTTGAGAAAATTTTAAAAATTATATAACTTCTAGAAATTAAAACTACATTAACAGATTGGACTAAGCTAAAGAAAGAATTAGTAAGTATTTAGAATGCAGAACAGGAAGTCAAAAGGAAAATATAGAAATGAGACAAAGTGGAATTAATTACAGAGAGAGAAGGTCTAAGATATGTTTACCTAGAAGAAGAAGAAGAAGAGAGTGAGAGGGAATTGGGCAATTGACAATATTTGAAGAGAAATTTCCCAGAAATATTAAAAGATAACAACCTATAGATCTAAGAAGACCAGTGAAGTCCAAGAGGAGTGAATTAAAGGAAATCTAACTTTCACACATCATGATGAAACTGTAGTATTCAAAAATATAACAAAAAAATTAAGGCAACAAGAAAAGAAAGAAAAGGTTATTTCAAAGAGTGCCAATTATATTAATAGCTGACTTCTTAACAGTAAATTGAAAAAAAAATACAAGGCAGTAAAATGTCATCTTTGCCATGTTCAAGTAAACAACCACCAATTCAACAAAATTACATCTTAGGATTTAGGATAAAAATACTAAAACTGAGAAAAATCTATCACAAGTAATACTCAAGAAAGGAAATTATAAAGGATGTACTTCTGTCAGACCAAAAATTTGCCTTGTTAGAAAGAATAAAGAACAAGAAAGTATTAAGTTTATGGGTAAAACTGAATGAACATTTACTAACTAATATAATAATAATGCCTTCTGAGTTTTGAGGTAAAAGTTAAAATTAAAATACTTGAAAACAATAATATGTAAGTTGGGACGGTCTATATGGAGCTAAAGTGGCATAAGATCTTTACATTGTCTGAAAAGAAAGTAAAGGTATTGATAAATTCCAGATTTTATAAATTAGTCATGTACGTTCTAATATTTAGATTAGAAATGGAGATTATAAGTGTCAAACTTGGAGAAAGAACAAAATGGAATGATTAAAAATTACTCAATGAATCCAAAAAAAGCAAGAAAGGAAAGGAAGGAACATTTTGAACACCTGAGACAACTAGAATGACCAGAACAATACAGCAGTTAACATCGCTGATATAAGTGAACTAAATGTTTCACTTAAAAGACCATGAATATCAGTCTGGACAAGAATAATCCAACTAAATTCTATTTATAAGAGACACATTTATAATAGAAAGATACAGTAAGGTTGAAATTTTAAAAAGATAGAAAAAGGAATACCATGAAATTACTAAGTAAAAGGAAGCTGCTGTGGCTGTATTAATATCAAACAAAATAGACTTGAAGGCAAAAAGAATGAGTAGGTATAAAATGTTATTTCATAATGATAAGAACTGCAATTGACCAAGAAGTTATAACAATTATAAAGGTGTATGGACTTAATAACACAAGATCAAAATATATAAAGCAATAATTTCTAGAACTACGAGTAGAAATAGATACATTTACAATCATAGTGAGAAATTTTGATAATGCTTCTAAGAAACTAATGAACCAAGAAGACAAAAAGTTGATAGTGATATAGAAGATTAAATTAAAATAACTTGGCCTAACAGGCATATATAGAACATTGTATTCGGAAGCTACATAATATACACACACTATTTTTAAGCATAGTGTTACAAATGCTGGCTGTATTTAGGGCCATAAAGCAAGTCTCAACAAATTTAAAAGGTTTAAATCATATGCAATACATTCTTTGATCATACTGCAATTAAAGTAGAAATCGACAACAAAAGGATTTCTAGTATGTTTTTATGTGTTTGGAAATTAAGAAACATAATTTTAAATAACCCATGGGTCACAAAAGATATTTTAATAAAAAATATATTTGGATCTTAATACTAATGAAAATATTGCATATTAAAAATCGTGGAGTGCAACTAAAGAAATCCTAAGAGGAAAATTTATAGCCTTAAATGGATATATTAGAAAAGAAAAGAGACTAAAATTAATAATCTAAGCATAGTAAAAGAATAGCAAATTAATCCCAAAGAAAGTAGAAGGCAAGAAATAATGAAGATTTGAACAGAAGTTAATGAACTAGAACTCAAGCACACAATGAAGAGGTTCTTGGTTCTTTGAAAGGAATCAGAAAGTCAAACTTTTGGTGAAATCAATGAAGAGCAAAAGAAAGGAAGCATTGATTATCGGTATTAAGAATGAATAAAATTACATCACTACAGTTGTGCAGAAATAAAAAAGATGAAAAGAATATATTATAAACAACATTGTGCCAATGTTTGATAATGTAGATGAAATGGATAAATTCTGAGAAAAAAACTATCATAATTGAACCTAGGAATATGGCAGACTAGGAAGCTGCAGGCTCTGATACTCCCTTAGAAACATTAAATAAACAATTAGAAATAGACTAAAATAACTTTATAGGAGCTCTGGAAATCAGTCAAAGGTCTATGGCAACCAAGCAAATGCCCAATCACGAAAAAGCCACACTTAAAATAGTAGGAAATTTCATGGTCTTTTTATTTGCCCTAGCCCACTGATTTGGGGAAAGCAGCAGTCCAGTCCCAATTCCTTTCCATGAACCAAAGAGAGAAGAGCGAATAGAATTTGTACATGTCTAATCTGCTTGCGAGCTGATTGAGGAATTGTTCTCTTTAACTTAATTTGGTGTTTACTTAACCCAACTATTTATTTTTATTTTCTTCTACCAAACATTTAAAGAAGAATTAATATCCATCCTCCTCAAACTATTCCAAAAATTAAAGAGGATAAAACACTTCCAAACCCTTCTATGAGGCCAGCATTAACCTGATACACAAACTAAAGACTGTATAAAAAAAGAAAGCTACGGATCTATATCCCTTATGAATATTGATGCAAAAATTTTAAAAAAAAAAAAAAAAAAAAGAAAGCACTTATGGTCTCTCCTCTCCTAGAAAAACCTCCACACTTTCTGGAACTTAGTTTTATTATATACGTATTTTTTCAACCCTCAGGTCTATGATGGGTAGAAACGACCGTGGTTTTGTAACATATCCATCTTGTTCTTAGGGTGGGCATGGTGGCCTCTCGTGGTTTCTGCATCTTAACTGAACACAGAAGGCTGTAGGTGAAATTGATTAACAAAATCCAATAAGTTTCAGCTATACATTTTAACAGTAAGGCATATGTATATTTACACTGTGTGTTCACCTACCATAATTAGATTTCTTTCTGTCACCACATATTTGATCCCCTTTACCCCGTTCACCCCCACCCCCTACCCTCTAGTAACCACTAGTCTATTGTCCATGTCCATGAGTCTCTGTTTGTTTGTCCTGTTCATTTGTTGCTTTTAGGTTTATATCCCACATATAAGTGATATCGTGTGATTTTCAACTTTTTCTGTCTGGCTTATTTTGCTTAGCATGATTATCTTGAGGTCAATCCTTGTTGTCACAAATGGCAGTATTTCATCTCTTCTTATGGTGAGTAATATTCCATTGTATATATGTATAGACTCTTTCATGATAAAAATATTCAACAAACTAAGAGCAGAAAGAAACAATCTCAACACAGTAATGACCGTATGTGAAAATTCCACAGCTAACATTATACTCAATAGTGAAAAACTGAAAGCTTTTCCTCTAGAACCAAGAACAAGGCAAGGATGCCCATTTTAACCACTTCTTTTCAACATGGTACTGGGAATCCTAACCAGAACAGTAAGGCAAGAAAGAGAAATAAAAAGAATCCAAACTAAAAAGAAGTAAAATTATCTCTGTTTGCCGATGACATGATCTTATAAGTAGAAAACCCTAAAGATTCCACAACAAAAGTGTTAGAAAAATGAAAGAATTCAGCAAAGTTGTAGAATACAAAATGAATACACCAAAACCAGTTGCATACACACTAATAATGAAAAATATGGAAAGAAAATTAAGAAAACAATTTGATTTACGATACTATTTAAAAGAATAAAATACTTAGGAACAAACTTAACCCAAGAGGTGCAAGACTTGTACACTGGAAATTATAACATTTTTGAAAGAAATTAAAGACACAAATAAATGGAAAGACATCCCATGTTCACAGATTGGAAGACAATGTTGTTAAGATGGTAATTCTACCCAAAATGATCTATAGATGCAATGCAATCTATATAAAAATTCCAATAATTTCTGCAGAAAGAGAAAGATCCATTGTAAAATCCCTATGAAATATCAAGGGACCCTGAATAGGCAAAATAATCTTGAAAAATAACAAAGTTGGAGGTTTCACATTTCCTGATTTAAAAACATATTACAAAAGTACAGTAATCAGAAGAGTATGATACTGGCATAAAGACAGACTATATAGATCAATGGAATAGAATAGAGAACCTAGGAATAAGCCCTTGCATATATGGTCAAATGATCTTTAACAAGGGTGCCAGTGGGGAAAGGGACAGCCTTTTCAACAAATGTTGCTGGAAAAACTGAATATACACATGCAAAAGAATGAAGTTGGACCCTTAAATCACATCACATACAAATTTAACTCAAAATGATCAAACACCTAAATGTTAAGAGCTATGACTCTAAAACTCTTAGAAGAAAACATTGGAGAAAAGCATCATGACATTGGATTTGGAAATGATTTCTTGAATATGACACCTAAAGCACAGGCAACAAAAGAAAATAATATAATTTGGACTACACCAAAAGTGTCCTTTGATGCACAAAAGTTTTACCATATGATCCAGCAATTCCAACTCTGGGTATATTCCCAAAATAATTGAAAGCAAAGACCAAAACAGATATTTGTATACCCATATTAATGGCAGCATTACTCACAATAGCCAAAAGGTGGAAGCAAACCAAGTGTACATCAACAGATGAGTAGATAAAGAACATGTGGTCTATACGTCCAATGGGATATTGTTCCACCTTGAAAAGAAAGGAAATTTTGACACATTCTACAACATGGATGAACTTTGAAGACATTATGCTAAGTGAACTAAGCCAGACACAAAAGGACAAATAATGTAAGATTACATTTTTAAGAGTTTTCCAGAGTAGTGAGATTCATAGCGACAGGGTAGAATAGTGGGTGCCAGAAGCTGGGGGAGGGAGACTGGGGAGTTAGTATTTAATGAGTACAGAGTTTCAGTTTGGAAACATGAAAAAAGTTTTGGAGATGGATAGTGGTGACAGTTTCACAATAATGTGAATGTACTTAATGCCACTGAACTATACACTTAAAATGAATAAAATACTAAATTTTATGTCATGTATATTTTACCACAATAAAGTTAGGCATAACTTAAAAAAAAAAGAAGTAGAAACCGGAACAGCACTGTAATTATTAAAGAAGTTAAATTAGTAATTATAAACTTCCATAAAGAAAACTCTAGACCAGATATATTTCACAAAAAGCACTACCTAAAGCAGCCCAAGAGGAGCTAGCTGTTGGTAGCCAGCATGGGGCGGAAGCCTTGTTGTCTTGGCAACAAGAAGCAGCCCAACACACTCCCAGTAATATACTACCAAACAACTTTTATTCAAAGGCAAGGTCAAAGGAGAGCTTGAGAGCATGTTCCAGGTTCCCTCATCCATTTCTCATTATGAGAGTTGTGAACCACAGCTTGCAGAGGAAGCCACTTCATGCCATGTCAATCTCTTTGTTCAGTTGTGGAGGCACAGCAGCATAACCAGCACCTCAGCATGTTGCACTGGAGTGGCTGGTGCCAAGAAAACTAGGTGGAAGTAAGACTGCTTTCCAGGACCTGCATGAGGTCTGGTATCCTGGGGTTTATCTACCAGCCAAGACACAGGGAAAACATTTAACTTACATATCCCATCCCATAGTAAACATCCCTTATCACACTGACAAGTCCAGCTTATTGGTCCCCACCTCCAAACCCAAGAGCCTGAGACTGTCCTGACTGTGGCTGTAGATGAGAGGAAGTTATGAGAAAGGAAGGATGTACCTGATTGGAAAGAGAACTTCCTCTCTCAGAACCTCTGTTTCTTCATAATAATGCCATCCTCACTGGGTTGCTGTGAGGAATAAATAAGATAAGGAACTGTGCGTGACATATAGAGGCCATGGATAGAGTAATCACTGTCATTATCACTGCTGGTGTAGGAAGGGCTGCTGAGTTCCAGTCTCTTTGGTGAAGGACTAAGTAGGTCCAAATGTCTTCCTTCTCCAAGACTGAAGAACATGGTGAGGGTAGGGGTAGGGAGAAAAGGAAAGAGCTTGGTGATTACCTCAAAACTCTCTTCAATCAAATTATTTGAGTTTTCCATTACAGCTAAAGGAGTGCTGGGAGGAGGGAAAGTCACAAAAAAAATTTTTTGTTGTTATTTTGGGAAAATAATTGAGGGCTTAAGGGAGAATAGGAACCATTCCATGAAAAGAATACTGGCCAATTTTGATTAGAAAGTGGAACTTAATTATAAATATCTGTTTAGGAGTTGACAGAAGAACCACAACTTCTAGCGAATTGTCAGTAGGCATTCTGAAGATGCAGGGGGAGGAAAGGAGCTTCTTTTTGACACCCACTCCATCAGGTGTCCTCAGGTCAGAGCCTTGCAGGCCAAGCAGGAGGGGGACTCCCAGAAAATGCCTATAGTTTCTGTTCCAAATGGGAGCTCAGTGAGCCAAGTGCAATACCGTAGTCTACTCAATCTAATTCCGTGGGGCTTTAAGTCCTGCAAATTGATACTGGTCTCAGAGAAAAACAAGACAAAACAAAACAAAACAAAAGACAAGCAAACAAAAACAGAAGAGATACACATGTGAGGTCTTGGAATCTTTTTTGACTTGGGCTAATGTGGGATTTTCTCCCCCATTTGTCTCCTTTTACAGAAAGTTATAATGATGTTCTTTATTGACCCTATAGACAAATAAATGGCCCTGTTAGGATGCTTCATTCCAGTTCATCTTTTGCTTCTGTAATATTCCAGAGAGCCACATCTCCTCTGCTGGCCCTCCACACATTCTCTTGTTCCATTCCAGTCACATCCAGCTTGAGTAGGTGATGCTTGCACATACCTTGCAATTCTCCACTTTTCTTTCATTCATGGACTTCCCTCTGCCTAGAATGGATACAGAATATTAGACAGTCCTTACCTGACCTACTGATTAAGATGGCCAAACTATTTAAATAAAAGTAACAGATTTTTCTGATCACTTGCTGATTATAACATCATGTAAAACCAGCTAGATGGATGTTCACCAAATTTGGAGGTAGCTTTGAGATGATCTGACCTGGAATATAGATTACATGGGATACACAAAATTCCTCTGGGGAGTCCTGAAAAGAACCCGAAAAAGCTAAGTCTTCCAGGGTAGCTGAAACGGAGATTCACAGACTTGCCATAACATTTAAGATGACATCGATAGAAAACACACAATGGTTTCAAATATGAGCCCACATCAAAACACAGAAGTGTAAATTCCTCAACTTGTGGGGGTCAATTTGCAGTCAAATTGCTGCTTGTAGGAGCAGCTCTACAGTGCTGTTTATCTCAGGCAAACCGGAGGCAAGGATTTCTTTAAGGATGGGTCGCAAATCTCTTGAGTAAATAGAGGCGCTGGCCAAAGCCAGTAGGAAACATGCATAAGCCAGTATCTACCAGGGACAAGACAGCAAGGTGAAAAGCACAGGACAAACTGGGTTCCTCCAGTTTTGAATCAATAGCCTGCTCTTCAGAGCTGACCAAGCCCTTTGTTGGCTGAGAGGGAAGAAGGCAGTCCTTTCACCAGCCAATGCCAAGTTCTCAGATTTAGCTCATTTAGGGTGAACCAGAGCCTGTGGCCCTCACTTATGAGTTAGCAGGTAAAATAAGTGTGCCCAGTTAAATTTAAATTTCCAAAAAACAATGGATAATTTGTAGTATAAGTATGTCCAAATATCGCATGGAGCATGCTTATACTAAGATTTTATTTGTATTTATTTGAAATTCAATTTTAACTGGGAATTTCATGTTTTTATTTGCTAATGTGGGCAACCCTACTCAGGTAGGCTGTAAGGGGGACTCTAGGAGCAGGAAGGGGGCATGATCAGCCCTCTAGGCCCTGAGAGACCCAGGTAACCCTCTTTCCACATAGCTGGTCAGGGTATTTATTATCAGACAATGGGCTGGGAACCAGAAATGAGGGTCAGGGTGAAATTTAGTCAGAGAACCAAAGCAAGATTTTATGTACTAGAACAAGTACATTAAGTTCCAGCAGGACCATACCTTCAGGAGCTAACAGGGCCCTGAGTCACTGACTACCAGGTCTAGAATTACTTAAATTGCTGGGGGCTAGGTGCAGCATTGGGTTAAAAACAGAGTTTCTCTAAGAGAGTTCTCTGAGCCACTTGCATCAGAATCACCTGGAGCACTTGGGAAACAAACAGATTTCAGGACTGCACCGCAGACCTACCAAATCAGGATCTCTAAGGGTAGGCCTAGAAAGCTACATTTTTCCTAAGCACTCCCGGTGGCTCTGACATGCACTAAAGTTGAGAACCAGTACTCTAGAGCCAAGAACAATGTGTGCAAATAATCAGTGAGGCATAATGGTTAAGGCACAGACTCTGGAACCAGACATTCCAAGCTAGACTTCTGGCTCTACCATTTATTATCTATACAACCTGGGGCAAGTGATATAACTTCTCTGGGCCTCAGTTTCTTCATCTGTGAAACAAGGATAATAATTGTGCCTGTCTCATAGGACTATTGTCAGGATTAAATGAGAACATATGAGCAAAGCATGATGATCAGTGTCTGGCATCTAGAAAGCACACTTATATACATAATAGCCATTATTAGGGGCTGAGTGGACTCTCTAGGGAAAAAGAAGACCAGTTTGGGCCCTGAGGGCCACCCATGTCCTATTTCTTGCAGTAGAGTGGGTTAAGGCAGAGCTCCCAGGCAAGGGGCTTGTTGTACCAGAAGTCACGAGGGTGATTAATAAGAGAAACAGTCTTTAACTGCATGGGTGATCATGCTTGGCTAGATCGAGAAGCTAGGAAATAAATATTGTTCATTAAGCTCTAATTAGCAGGTAAACTGTACAAGGGGAAGGGAGTTCATGTGTTACTATAGATAATTAATGTGCTTCTTGTCTCCCTGGTAACCCTTAGATTCGAACCACCTAACCTGTAGTCTTTATCAGGCATTAAGATACTGAAAATCCTGGCTGCTAATTACTTTAGTGAGCTCCTTTTCTCTCTAATAACTCAAGCACAAGGAGAGGATAAAGTGGTTCTAGCCATGATGAATTAAGTCCAGAGGATTTGGAGAAGACAGTCATGCTCTTTGTTCATTAAGCAAATGTGAACAGTGTCTCCAAGTCAGTAAACATACATAGTCTGTTTCAGGAAAACAAACGAACAAACAAACAAACAAACCACCACTACCAACAACAACAGAAAGTAGCTCCTATCCCAAACTGCTCTTGAGTTTGTTGTTATGACCTGGCTGGGTCCCAGTTCCAGTGACTTAATTCCTGCCTAAATCCCTGCTTAGTTCCTTTGAGGTTGCAGCCTTGCCTTTGGAGTCATGCCCCCACCCTCAATCTGAAACCAGATCTTCCTCAGTCTGGGCTGGCCTCACACTCTGCTGAAACCCAGTTTGCCTTGCCTGAGCTTGCCCAACCACCTGTGTACTTCTGGTGTGACCTGTCTCCTCCACGCTTTCATTCTGACCATGGTCAAGAAATTGGATGGTTCCTTCTTGTGGAAAATATATAAAATATGTCAGTGAAGCACCTCAGGGGGCAGTGAAAAAGCAAGTCACTCTGTATGCCCCTTTCCATCTGATACAGTCACATGTCATGGGAGCCCAGGATGCTGGTGAGTGTTTATTGGGTGGCTTTTGCCAAGAACGAGAGCCTAGAGACAAGAGGCCTTGGAGCATGAGCTACCTGGAAGAGAGTGGCTGATGTCTCATAGAGCCTCTATCTTCTATAGAAGTGTAACAGAATAGAGTTTAGACAGAGTATTCGAAACTTTAAGAATGAGAATCATAACAATAGCTAGCGGTTCCTGAGTGCTTACTCTGTTATGATAGGGTTCTAAGCGCTTACGTGTATTATGTCATTTAACTCTCCTATCAACCCTATGATGAGGTGTTATGATTATCTGCATTTTATAGTTGAGGAAACTGAGACACAGAGAGGCTAAGTAACTTTCCCAAGGTCACACAGCTGACCAGTGGCAGAGCTGGGTTCGAGCTTGTTTTTATTTTCAAGAATTGAGCCAAATATAGTCTCTATTTGTCAAGCACCTACTTGGTGCTGGAGTAGGAGCTGTGGGAGATGCAGGGACTGCATGGGCAAAGCAGTTACCAGGTTCCTGTATACCTTCCCATGAACAGACAAGATACCCCAAAGGTTCATGAATAACTGGAGAATGTTCTGTTTGTATTCAAACCAAAAGACATTTTCGCTATCATTGAGATCATACCGAATTTTTATTTTTCCAGTTTTCATATATTAGACTGTCACCCAATCATCTAATATGGCTTTAACAGATGACCCAGGGGCTGCTTGGAGCCAAAAGAGAATAAAAAATGTTCATAATAGCATTACTCACAATTGCTCAAAGGTGGAAACAACCGAAAGGTTCATCAGCAGATGACTAGATAAACAAAATGTGGTTTATCCTTACAATGGAATATTATTCAGCCATAAAAAGGCATGAAGTACTGATCCATGCTACAACATGAATAAACTTTGAAAACGTGATGCTAAGGGAAAGAAGGCAGACACAAAAGGGCAAATATTGTATGATTCCATTTACATGGAATATCCAGCATACGCAAATCCATAGAGACAGAAAACAGATTAGCGGTTCCTAGGAGATGGGGGTTTGCTAATGATAACAGGTTCCATTTTGGGGTGATAGAAAATGTTCTGGATTTAGACAGTAATCATAGTTACACAACTTCGTGGATGTATATAAAATCACTGAATTGTGTACTTTAAAAGAGTGAACATGGTATATGACTGTATCTCAGTAAAAACAAACAAGAAAACAGAACAATAACAACAACAACAAAAAGAGAGCACAGACTCTGACTTATCAAATCTCAGAGCAAAACACTATCTTATAAAGTTAGGCTGTGGGAGAAAGGTCCTAGGATAAGAGGGCGGGGGATATTAGGGCCATGTTTAAACCTAGGTCCCTCCAGGAGCCTTGGCATAACCTAGGGCAAGTCCTTTCATCTCTCTGAATCTCAGTTTCCCCATCTGTTAAATGGTATTGCGGTGGGATTTTTGAATACTATAGAATGCTTATTTAAAATTACAATGCAGTAATTACAGGCAAGGTATTATTATAATACCTGAGGGTTGAACAGAGAGCCTAGAAGGTATGATGAAAGGTGACCTTCCACCATTTTCCTCTACCCAGCAAGATTCCTCTAAATGATAGCCAACAAGGCTATCATTTAGAATTGAAGGCCAGATTAAGAGCTTCTCAGACAAGAGAAAGCCAACAAAGTTCACCACAAAGTTAATATTACAAGAAATGTTAAAGGGACTTCTTTAAGAAGAAGAAAAAAATTCAAAACTATGAATAATAAAATGGCAATAACTACATATCTAGCAGCAATTAGTTTAAATGTAAATGGATTAAATGCTCCAATCAAAAGACATAGAGTGGCCGAATGGATAAGAAAACAAGAGTCATAAGATGTGGTACCTAAAATGGAATATTATCCGGCCATAAAAAAGAAGGACATTTTACCATTTGCAATAACATAGATGGACCTAAAAAGTATTATGCTAAGTGAAATAAGTCAGACATAGAAAGGCAAATACTGTATAATTTCCCTTGTATGTGGAATCTAAAAAACAAAATCAATGAACGAACTAAACAGAAGCAAACTCATAGCTAGAGAGAACAAACTGTTGATTGTTGGTGGGAGGGGTGTAGGGGGCTGGATGAAAAAGGTAAAGGGATTAAGAAGTACACATTGGTCATTACGAAACAATCATGTGGATGAGGAATACAGCATAGGGAATATAGTCAATAATATTGTAATACTATGTACAGTGCCAGGTGGGTACTAGACTTATGGCGATCAGTTCGTAAGGTATATAAATGTCTAACCGCAATGTTGCACACCTGAAACTAATATAGTATTGAACATCAACTGTAATTGTGAAAAAAATTTAAAAACTACAATGCACTAATTACAGGCAATGTACTATTACAGCACTTGAGGGTTGAACAGAGAGCCTAGATGGTATGATGAAAGGTGACCTTCCACCATTGCTGCCAAAATCAGACCTCTGAAAATGCAGCGCTACCCTTGTGTGTGCAGGAAAATCACCCATTTCTGAGCAAAACTGCTCATTTGCTCCCTCTCACCTTTAAAAGAGTGCCAAGTTGCCAGCTGCCACCCTACTATCAGGCCCACCCTGATCTTCAGTTATTCAGATGAGAAATGTGGAGGCTGAGATGAAAAAATGGTTTATGTATCAGCAAGCAGAGGGAAAAATTCTTGTAATACCTATCTTCTATACAGAATACTCCTTGGCACCACTTCTTCCTGGGATGCCCCATGCATTCAGTGCTGGGAGTCCTTTGGGATATTGAATAGTCTCCCTCACTCCATAATAAGTGACCTAGGGGGAGAGACCATGTTAGGGTCCTGCTGGGCTCCAGTAGTGCAAACTTTCCATATAATTCCCAATCCACTATCCATTGCTTTATTTTCCTTTCCAATCTCCATATGGGTTTCCAAGATTTCCTGGGATTCCCAGGAAATGTCCTAGGTCTCTTCTATTTTGATTCTATATCTTAATAGCTTTTAAATCCCACATAAAATATTTCTCTCCACCCCCAGTTGCTAGGGCTTGCCAGCAGGTCTTTTAGAAAGACAATTAAAAATCCTTTGGAAGCCTAAATAAACCATTTGCACTGCATTCTACCCAACTAATCGCTTCCCCCTTATTGTTCCAAAATGATTGAATTTATTACCAGACTCGTCCTACGCTTTTGAACTCAGACTGGTTTTATCTCTTATATGTATGCACATAACTGACTCAATATCCATCTTTTTTTTTCCTTAGGACTGGGACATTATTCAGAACGTTTATTAAGATAGTTCATAAAAATAAGAAAATTAATTTAACCAGACGAAGAATTTTCTCCCCTTCCCCAGATTATTAAAATAGTTGCTTCTCCCACTTGTCTAGTACCAAAAAATCCAAGTCACATAGAGTCATGTAAGCAGTGTCAAAACAGGTTCAAGGCCAGGGGATCAACTCACTCTGTTCACTGTTCAGTCCCAGGAAAGTCCAGGCCACTCCACAGAGAATTTCCAGTGCCCTGGGCCTCCGCCAGCTACGGGGACACCTCATCTCAAAAGTACAGTGCATTGGCATATAACAGTGCCTGAAATAAGTGTATCAGCTCTCTACAGGATTTTTTGGGGGAGGTAGAGAGAGGAAAAAAAGAGACTCCAGTGTCTTAAGTCACTTGAATGCTTGTTACCATTTTTCCTTCAAATTTGTATTTGAATTAAAAACCTCTTCTTGCCCCAGGTAAAAGGATCCAAACCCTCAGGGAACCAGCATGAACAGTCTGATATGGACAAACTATTCCACTGGCGCGGCTGGGCTTTCGGCTGCTGTCCCTTTTCAGGACTCACGATTGCCTAGGGAGGATAGCAGAGCTGGTTCTTGAGCTGTTTTTGGATAAATCCTGGCTAAGTCCAGCCCTGAGAGCAAGCAGCCCTGCTTCCAGCCAGCAAGGAGCAGTGAGATAATGAATGTGAAAAGGCTCCAGGTGGGAGATTGTTATTCGTGCTGATTCCCTTCTCAGTAACAAGTACAGGGGGTGCGGGGATGGGATGGGGGAGCTCATCTTCAAACAAAGGGGAGACACATTCCTACTGGGGCTTCTCAGCGAGAGAAACTGCATGCAATCTTGTTTTCTGCTGTGTCTGTCTTTTCATTAAAGGTCCCTGAATGTTAAAGTCCTTTGCAGAACCCGCCCCTCAGCCTCCACCTACTGTGTCTGCCCCTCTCCGGGTGGGGCAGGAAGGCGGCTGTGTCCAGACGGTGGCGCTCCGGGACAATGCAACCCCCAGACCCCAACTGTGGCAAAAAGGCTAGTCTAGGCCAAGTTTCAAGGTGTTTGCCGAAATTTTCTGGGAGCCTTCTCAACAAAAGCCATAATTTAGTAGCGGGCAGAAATCCACTCTCATGACCAAAGTTGTTGTGGGAGCGAGTATCAAAATCGCTCCCCTTTTTCGTTTAGCTGGAACCATTCGAATTTCCCTGGGCTGGTGCTCTTGACAGCATGGGCGCACTCCCGGAACCATGACGCCTGCGGAAGGAGATACGCGGGGCTAGGGGACGGCCTGTTCCAGATGAGGTCGAAATGAGATCCCGGTCAGGAGATGGGAAGGGAGAAAGACCAAGATGAGTTGTGACTGGGGCGGGGGCCACTGGTCTGCTGGTGGCTTCCGCACACGTCCTGCTACTGCAGCGCAGCTCTCTGAGCCTTCCCAAGCTCCCCGCACCACCCTATAGAGAGTGCTGAGCTTCTCTGGAGGGGGCAGGAGCCCGAGCTACTCACTCCAGGTTTCTTTGAGGAGCAGCCGCCCAAGGAAAGGGCTTTCTTGGCCATTTTGCTTTTTTCCAAAGCAGCATCCGAGTTCCCGTGGCCGGGGTGTCCGGCAGCTGGGAAGGAGGATAAGCTCCCGCTCTTACTCTCCCCAAACTTGGAGGCAAGTGGCCGCCAACAACCTCCCCTCACTACCAGAATACAGACTCGATCCCTGCTCCCAGAGCCGGGTGCAGGGGATAGCTCACGGAAAACACAAGTCCGGGACTGGACTGAGCGCTACCAACCCGTGCTGCAACGTGACCCAACGCACTCTTGGCAGGCACAGGAGAGGAGATAAGGCCCCTAGACAGAGGACCTAGATTTAATGGCCGCCAACAACCTCCCCTCACTACCAGAATACAGACTCGATCCCTGCTCCCAGAGCCGGGTGCAGGGGATAGCTCACGGAAAACACAAGTCCGGGACTGGACTGAGCGCTACCAACCCGTGCTGCAACGTGACCCAACGCACTCTTGGCAGGCACAGGAGAGGAGATAAGGCCCCTAGACAGAGGACCTAGATTTAAAATGGAAGCCCCAAACAGCGGTCCCCTGCTCCTCGTGGGGGTGCAGAAGGCTCTGAATAGAGAAGAGTGCTGGCAGTGGGATAAACCGCTCAAGGAGAAA